>NC_134410.1:131720379-132074549 GCF_038048845.1 Mixophyes fleayi | reverse complement strand
TACATAGCTCACAGTGATCTAACATAGAGGTTTCATGTAAAATGTATGTATGAGAGAGGGGTGTGAGTCCGTGTTTATGAGAAATGTATTAGTGTGTGTCCATTGTGGTGCTCCCCCTACCTGCTGTCAGACACCCCATCTGCTACAGCTCCTGCCACCCTCCCAGCTACCTGTCACCCCATGCTGCCACTGGCCCACCAACACATTGCTCATCTCTTCTGCCAGACATCCCTGCTGCCAGGGCTTTCTTTTCCATTGGGCACACTGGGCAACCTGCCTGGGGGTCCCACGTGCATAGGGGGCCCCATACTAGCCAGGGCTCTGAAGTAATTAAGAAAAAAAACCTTACCTTTTTGTGGTCACTTGGCGGCAATCGGGCCCCCTCCTTCTTCCCTGCTGCGCTCGCACTGAATGATGGGTGTGACGTCATCACGCCTGACATTTTCAGTGAGGAGCACACTGAGAGGAGCCCCAACGTGACAGACGTGAGGAAGCAAGCGAGGAAGAAAGAAAACAGAAAAGAAAAAAGAAGAGAAGAAGGTGATAGAAAGATAAGCGAAGGGGGACAAATAGAAGAATAACGGAGGGCACAGTATCTGATACAGGGGGAGACCAGGGGCAGGATGAAAGGGGGCAAACAGAAAAAAAACATTTATGTAGATTAATCTCTGTAGTACAGCATGTTTGTTTAATGTTTAAACACTGACTTTTTCAGCTGGTAACTAGAGATGCTCACTGACCCCCATGAAGTGGTTTTGGTTTTGGTTTTGGATCTGTATTCTTTTAGAAAAATTGCTAAAATATGCTAAAATCACATAATTTTACTCTTTTGTTGAACCTCAATAACACTAATTTTAATTCATTTGCAGTCAATTTTGACCACCTCACAAGTCACAATATTATTTTCATACACTTTCGGACAAATACTGCAGTGACCTCGCTGGATGTTAAGCAACAGAGCAATGACTCAAACACTGTAGTTCCTAGCACATCTAGGACACATTGGCGCACAGCAGTGGCAGAAAAGAAAAGTGGGGCAAGATGGAATTGTCTTTGGATCATGAAACCAGTTATGGTTCATTTGATCGCTCCACCTGTTTCTTGCATAAGTGAGGTAATTCTACAGCTAACACTTGGCAACGAGCGCTGAGCCCCCCGGGATGCATGGTTTTATCAGACCCACACCAATACAGGGCGACAGTCAATGCACTAAAAAGAGCCGTTGAAATTCCCAGCAAAAAGCCAGTTCATCAGTGAGCTTCGAATCAGCCCCAATTCCCACAAAATTATAATTTAGTTAGGTACCTTTGATGTAAAGTGCAGATTAAAAACACTTGATGAAACAGCAGCAAAGTGGAAGGTAATACATATACACGTCTATTTAGACATCCATGCTTACATTACTTCTGCAAACAGCATTGTTCTTTGTTAATAAAACTGTTGTCTTTATACGGTTCAAAAAAATTAAAAATAATCCTCCACCATGTTGATAGTTGATAGTAGGATCAGGTGGAGTTACAGCAGAGGTGTCACTAATTCTGGTCAATTCTTTTACAGTAGACAAGACAGGGGGTAAATGTATCAATGTCCGGCGAAATCGGCGTCTTCAGCGCTTAAATTTAAAGCGGTTCTGCCTTGTAAAGGGAAGTTTCTCTTTACAAGGCAGCGCCGCTTTAAATTTAAGCGCTGAAGACACCGATCTCGCCGAAGTTGAAGAATCCAGACATTGATACATTTACCCCCAGATGTCAAAATGTTGTGCTGAGTCATCTGCATCATGAATGGATGTCTAAGATTTTTGCTAAGCACACAACAATATATAGCACATGAAGTTAACATTGGCACACAGCGGTAGCTGAAAGGAAAAATGGTGCAAGATGGAATTGTCCTTGGGCCCTCCCACCCACCCTTATGTTAGATCTTAAAAAGGACATGCACACTTTAACAAACCAAGCACTTCAGCCATAAAAGTGCCACTCCTTGTGGCTGAAGTGCTTGGTTTGTTTGGGCCCCCACAAAACAAAGTAACAATGGCCTTAAGCCACCCCAAGGTAAACAGTGCTGTTAATGAACTGTACTTTGGCAAGATGTTTGTTGTCATCATCCTCTGCCTCATCCTCATCATCAGTGTGTACATCATCCTCACACATTATTAATTCATCACCGCTGGAATCCACCATTACAGAAGTCTCAGTATTTTGATGTAATTGGCGGGAAAGGCCTTCCTCGTGGAACTTGAAGTTCATTTTTATGACCATCATCTTTTCCCCATTTTGAGGAAGTGGCCTCCTACGCCGATCGCTGACAAGGTACCTGGCTGTAATGAAAGGTACCTGGCTGTCCGAGTGCACACTTTAGGGAGGGCAGCTTAAGTAGTGCAAAGCGAGTTGGTACATGGGTCTCTAAATTCCCTTTTTTTTTCTCCCAGTATGTAAGGGGACTGTCTGATGTGTCTACTTCTATGCTGTCGTGAAAATAATCCTCCACCATCCTTTGGATGTTCCTGAGGAGGCTCAGGTTGATCTTGCAATGAGTGAGTCTCTTGGAGAACTAATGTCTGCAGCATCCAGCGTTACCACAGGTGTAAATAAACTTCCGAGTTCAGAGACTGAGGCACCAAGTGCTTTTGACACTGAGATAAGGGGTGAGAAACTTGCATTTGCTAGTTCACCTAGTACTGGTACTGTGTCTGTGCAATCAGTCTTTGGGCCTGTTAGTATTGAAAAATTACCCAGTGGAGCGCAGTGTGTAAAATATATTGCATTTAGTGTGGCTGAATCTGTTTTGGCTCCTGCTATGTCTGTGGCTGCTGCTATGCCTAGGGGTTGGGGGTGGGGAGACCCCTGATCCTGCAGTTACTTCTTTAGAGCCTCAACCTGGAACTTCAGGTGCTGTGGATAGGGCAGTATTAACAGGGAAGTGGGTGATGACTCTACAGCCTGTGTTAGGAGGAGTGCCACCAAAACGGTGAAATGTTGTTCAATTAAAATGGATAAGTATAGAGACCCCCCCCCCTCTAGGCCTGATTTTCTTAATCAATTTTTTACACTGGGCTTTGTAGCGAGTGATCTGTTTGCTTGCAAACACCCTGTAGGCTCCCCTGAATATGACATTAGTTTTTCCACTAATGGGGGTCTTCAGGCATTCTGGAATATATGGGGTTGTGTTAAAGGGCATAGTCTCTGGCTAAGATATAGGGCCTACGCAGTTACTAGACAAGAGCAGGTTAGGATTACAATACTAGTCTTGAACGAGTCTTTATCAGTGGCAGATCTGTCCTTTTGAGTTAAACGTTATGCAGACCTACTTTCACCCTTAAGTAAGATGCCGAACACCATGTCTGGGGTGGGTCCTGGTCCACAACTGTACGGCTGCGGCAGAGTGAGGGGCGTACTCTGCATCTTCCATCTGCAGCCTACATAGGTCGGGATAGGATCCAGTGTTTCTACCCTGGGACAGCCCTATTTCTACCCTGGACAGCCTTGTTTATGCCACCGGTGTGGGTCTTTTTGGCACCTTAGCAATAATTGTACGGAATTGAAGTGTTCTCTGTGTCAGGGGCTAGGGCACACCGCAAGGCATTGTACTGCAATTAAGTGCAACCTTTGTGGTGGAGATGGCCACCCATATAGTAGATGCCCACTGCCGGAGCAAATAAAGTTTCTTCAGTTGTAGTTTCCACTGTGACCCAGTGTCACGGGCACTAGGAGTCTTTACCCAGGGATCACCAGATGGTAGGCTTACCAGAGCAATGTAGATGGTAATAGGGTACTCTGGTAGCTGGGTGATCACGGAACATGAAATGATGACCGATGAGATGCTCAGGAAAGTCTATGACTAGCAACACTGGTAATAATGAGGTAATGATACACAAGGAACTGTATGGACAAGGACACGTGTAGGTAGTCAGTGGTCTGCGATAGCAAGTTGTACCACTGCTATAGTGAGGAGGAATGTCCAACAGAGACAAGGAGGTGATGAGAGTCAGCGGTCTGCGGGTAGCAAGTTGTACCGCTGTCTGAGTGAAGGAATGGAATCCAAGTGGAGGTATCCAGGTAGTCAGTGGTCTGCGGTAGCAAGTTGTAACCACTGCTATGTGAGAGGATAATGGAACAGGTGATACCGGAAACAGGGATCAGTGGTCTGACATCAGCAAGTTGTACCACTGCATATATATGTGAGGAGGTGCACGGGGGAAGACTGCAACACAGGATATACACAGGCACCTTATACACGATCCACAGTAATATGCACAATATAGGTATATATATCTGTAAATGACTGATCAGGTCTGCAATCTAGAAAGTCTCTTGAAGTAGTCCAGCACAATGATAACACAGTCAATGATGACAATAGACTCAGCGGATAGCAGACTCCAGAGAGAACCAAACACAGTCCAGCAAGATATGCAATACACAGCACAGTCAATGAGAAGTATGCATACCGTGGTTCAGTAGTAGCAGTCAGATGGGATTGCAGCGGTACCTGAGCGGCTGGAGACCGACTGGATAGGAAGTCCCTGGATAGGAGAAGCAGCGGTCTAGCAGGTGCAGCGCACAGGAGAGTAGACCGACAGGGACACGAATCCACAGGAATCAGCAACACGTGGAACTGGACTCATAGGAAAACCCAGGAGGATGGAGATGATCCAGCAGAGGGTAGTAGAAGAGATACAAATCCAATGCTGACAGGAGGGTAGAGGCCAGTGGAACACGTGAAGGCGTGGAGAGTGGATCAGCAGGAGATGGACGATAGCGCTGACCACAGCGGCAGGACTCAGCGGCACACGGAGGTAACCAGTAGCAACCACAGGAACCAACAGCGATGGAAAACAGGAGTGCAGCGCAGGGCAGGAGCTGTAGATCACGAAGTGTAGCAGATGGTAATGAAAAGCGGCAGTCTCGAGGAAGGACACAAGCAAAGATGAAATGAGAGAGTAGTGCACGGAGGCAGCGGATAGTAATCAGCTGGCAGTCACGATGTTGAACACAGGCGAGTTGCAAGCAGGAGACTGTAGTGCACAGAGGCAGCGGATAGTAGTCAGCTGGCAGTCACGATGTTGAACACAGGCGAGTTGCAAGCAGGAGACTGTAGTGCACAGAGGCAGCGGATAGTAGTCAGCTGGCAGTCACGATGTTGAACACAGGCGAGTTGCAAGCAGGAGACTGGTAGTGCACGGAGGCAGCGGATAGAAATCAGCAAACAGACTTGATGAGAAGCAGGTGAGAGAGGTATAAGCTGGAGTGCACGAAGGCAGCGGATAGCAATGAGTAAACAGTCACTTAGATATAAAATAACGATGAAGTGGTGTAGAAGACTGTAGTGCACGGAGGCAGCGGATAGGAATCAGCAAACAGTCATGATGATACAGTTGATGGTAGAAGTGGTATGGAAACCACAGTAGTAGTAGTGGTTAGGAAACCACAGGAATCAGCAGCGCTGAATACACAAGTAATACAGGAACACCTTCAGAGACTCATGAGGAATGAGACTCCAAGATCAGGCAACGTGGTAGTGACCACAGGTGCTTAATATAGGGAGGTTGCCTGATCTGCCAATTAAGTTAAAAGGGGTATACACTGAAGTATAGAAAAGGGCTGCGCATGCGCAGACCCTCAGGATGGTGGACGACCACGGTTCCTAAATGTCCGAGAAGAGGCACTCACGGTCCCGGTGAGTGACAGTACCCCCCCCTTTTAAAGGTGGGCACAGAACGCCTGGAACCGGGCTTGTCCGGATTTTTGGAGTAAAACTTCTTCAAAAGGGCAGGAGCATTAAGATCTTCAGCTTTGATCCAAGAGCGCTCCTCAGGACCAAAGCCCTTCCAATGAACGAGGAAGTGAGGACTCCTCGCGAAATTTTTGCATCTAGTACCTCGGTAATCTCAAAATCCTCCTCCTGATGGACTTGAACTGGCTGCGGAGCTGAGGGAGGACTTGAAAAACGGTTGATAATAAGAGGTTTGAGCAAAGATACATGGAAGGCATTAGAAATCCGAAGACTCTTAGGAAGAAGGAGTTTCACACATACTGGATTGATAACTTGAATGATCCTATATGGACCAATAAAACGAGGGGCGAATTTCATGGATGGGACCCTCAAACGAATATTTTTTGTGGATAACCAGACACGATCTCCAATTTTTAGTGGTGGAATAGCCCGCCTCTTCTTATCAGCGAAAGATTTATATTTGACAGATGTCTTCTTTAAACAGGTTCTAACCTGAGACCAGATATTTTTAAAGGTCTGACAAACAGTCTCCACCGCAGGAACTTGGGTGGGCGGGAGGGCAGGAAATTCCGGAAAAGACGGATGGTGACCGTAGACCACAAAGAATGGAGTTTTGGATGATGACTCATGGTACATGTTGTTATGGGCGAACTCAGCCCAAGGGAGTAACTCTACCCAGTTGTCTTGATTGGCTGATGAAAATATCCTTATAAAAGTCTCAAGATCTTGATTGACACGTTCGGTTTGTCCATTGGATTGTGGATGGTAAGAAGATGAGAGTGCTAATCGTATGCCCAAGGTTTTACAAAGGGCTCGCCAGAATCTGGACACGAATTGTACTCCTCTATCAGACACAATCTCAGATGGACATCCATGGATACGGAAGATCTCTTTAATGAAATGTTCAGCCAGGATAGATGAGGAAGGCAAACCAGACAGAGGGATGAAATGAGCCATCTTCGAAAATCTGTCCACTACCACCCAAATAGTGTTATGGTTCTTACTAGGTGGTAAGTCAGTAACGAAATCCATACTAATATGGGTCCATGGTTTGGACGGAATGGGTAGTGGTCGCAGCAACCCTGCTGGGGTTCTGCGGGAGGATTTGAATTGCGAACATAATTCACAGGAAGCAATGAACTCTTTGACGTCTCTCCTCATTGAAGGCCACCAGTAACTTCGAGAGAGGATCTCAAAAGTCTTGTGTTCACCGGCGTGTCCAGAAAAACGAGAGGCATGGAACCACGAAAGGATTTTCCTCCTTAGAGTAGAAGGCACGAGGGTCTTCCCAAATGGTAGCGTTTTGGTGGATGAAGCAGCCAGTGAGATACATTTGGGGTCTAGAATGGTATGGTTGGGAACCTCTTCTATATCAGAGGACGTAGCAAAGGCTCTAGATAAGGCATCAGCTTTTTTGTTCTTGGCAGCTGGTTTGAAGGTAATTATTAATTCAAAACGGGAAAAGAAAAGAGACCATCTTGCTTGACGAGGGTTCAAGCATTGGGCAGACTGGAGATATGACAAGTTCTTATGATCCGTGAAGATCGTCACCGGATGGCGAGCTCCCTCCAACAAGTATCTCCATTCCTCTAATGCGGCTTTGATAGCCAGTAATTCCTTGTCTCCGATGGTATAATTCTGCTCTGCGGGTAGGAGACCCCGAGAATAGAAGGCACAAGGGTGGAATTTTTGCTGTTCCGAGCGTTGGGAGAGAATAGCTCCTAAGCC
The DNA here is from genome assembly GCF_038048845.1 of Mixophyes fleayi. NCBI lineage: Eukaryota > Metazoa > Chordata > Amphibia > Anura > Limnodynastidae > Mixophyes > Mixophyes fleayi. The sequence goes on along the minus strand of NC_134410.1, from coordinate 132,067,091 downwards.
CACATTAGAGGCATCTACTTCTAGGAAAAAAGGGAGTGTCACATCAGGCTGACGAAGGATTGGAGCCGAAGAGAAGGACTCTTTTAATGTTTGAAAGGCTTGAATAGCCTCAGTAGACCATTGCTTAGGATTAGCCCCTTTACGAGTCAGGGCCACAATAGGAGATGCAATGGAAGAAAAATCTTGAATGAAGCGTCTATAGTAATTGGCAAAACCTAAAAAACGCTGGATGGCACGAAGAGTAGTTGGCTGGGGCCAATGTAGTACAGCATTTACTTTGTCAGGATCCATCTTCAGACCAACTCCGGAAACAATATACCCCAAGAATGGAATCTGGGGTAATTCGAATGAACATTTTTCTAATTTACAGAACAATGAATTTTTCCGTAGCCTGGAGAGGACTTCTGCCACATGTTGGTGGTGAGAAGGCAGGTCCTGTGAAAAAATCAATATGTCGTCCAGGTAGACGACGACACATACATATAATAAGTCCCGAAAAATCTCATTAATGAAGCCCTGAAAAACAGCGGGGGCATTACATAGCCCGAAAGGCATTACCAGATATTCGTAATGCCCGTCTCTGGTGTTAAACGCCGTCTTCCATTCGTCACCGGAACGAATTCTGATTAAATTGTAAGCACCACGAAGATCCAACTTAGTAAAAATACGGGCTCCCTTGATGCGGTCAAATAGCTCAGTGATCAACGGAATGGGATACCGGTTCTTGATAGTAATGGCATTGAGTCCACGAAAATCTATACAAGGGCGTAATGATCCATCCTTCTTTTTGACAAAGAAGAACCCAGCTCCAGCGGGCGAGGTGGAAGGTCGAATGAACCCACGCTGGAGGTTCTCCCGTATATATTCAGATGTAGCTTGAGTTTCAGGTAACGAGAGTGGATAGACCCGGCCTCTGGGAGGAGTCTTGCCAGGAAGAAGATCAATCGGACAATCCCAAGAACGATGAGGAGGAAGACGTTCAGACTGAGCTTTATCAAAAACATCGGTAAATGAAGCATATTGAGGAGGGAGTCCCGGTGAAATAGCTGAAATGGAAGCTTGCTGTACCTTGAGAGGAATGACTTGGGAAAGGCAATGATGGTGACATTCAGGGCCCCAAGACGTGACTTGAGGGGTGCGCCAGTCAATCTGGGGAGAGTGACACTGAAGCCATGGAAGGCCTAAGACAATCGGACTTGTCGTAACAGGAAGAATTAAAAACGATATCTCTTCATGATGCAGAGCACCAATCTGAAGGGTTACTGGAGACGTACTCTGGGTGATGAGACCGTTGATGAGACGTGATCCATCGATAGCCGTCACAGTAATGGGAGTTTTTAAGGTAATCATTGGTAGAGACCATTGATTAACTAACGATTTGGAAATAAAATTTCCTGCTGCTCCGGAATCAATCAATGCCTGTGACTCAAAGGTCTTGGTAGCAAAGGAAATAGTCACATCAAAAGCGCAGACTTTAGATTTCATAGACGATGGAGAGGACTCCAGGAACCCTAACTTTACCTCTCCAGAACTAGTTAGGGCCTGGCATTTCCCGATCTCTTAGGGCAGGAGCTGAGGACATGAGTGGAATCAGCACAATAGATACAGAGTCTATTCTTGACTCTTCGTTTCCTCTCCTCAGAAGATAACTTGGAACGTCCAATCTCCATGGGAATCACAGCGGGTGACACTGGACGAAATTGAGGGTTAGAGCGAAAAGGTGCTTTAGCAGAAGTCGTTTTCTCAGCCTCTCTTTCACGAAATCTCATATCAACACGATGGCATAGAGAGATCAAATCTTCAAGTGACGAAGGAAGCTCTTGGGTAGTCAGTGCATCTTTAATTTTAATCGGAAAGCCCCTGCCAGAAGGCGGCAACTAGGGCTTCAGTGTTCCACTGAAGTTCAGAGGCTAAGATCCTAAATTGAATGACGTACTGGCCTACAGTATGAGATCCTTGTCGCAGACGGAGGATGCTGGAAGCAGCGGAGGTCACACGACCTGGTTCATCGAACACACTTCGGAATGTAGAAATGAATTTGGCACTATCTTGTAATATTGGATCGTTCCTCTCCCACAGAGGGGAGGCCCAAGCCAGGGCTTGTCCGGAAAACAAAGAGATAAGATAGGCCACTCTGGAATGATGGGTAGAAAAATTTTGAGGTTGGAGCTCAAAATGGACTGAACATTGGTTAAGGAAACCCCTACAAGTTTTGGGGTCTCCATCGTACTTTGACGGAGTAGGCAGGTGAAGCGTGGAAGCTATAGACACCTGGGATGGCAATGGGGAAACGGAGGAAAGCACAGAAGCTTCAGTAGTAGCTGTCACAGTCTGTCCAGATGTTCCTTGGGAGGTTAATGACTGATAACACTGAAGTAACAGCTGTTGGCGGGCATCCTGTTGCTCCACACGGCTAACCAGATGTTGCAGCATCTCTTTGGCGGTAGGTTCCACATCTGGGTCTGTCATGGCCTGATCTTACTGTCACGGGCACTAGGAGTCTTTACCCAGGGATCACCAGATGGTAGGCTTACCAGAGCAATGTAGATGGTAATAGGGTACTCTGGTAGCTGGGTGATCACGGAACATGAAATGATGACCGATGAGATGCTCAGGAAAGTCTATGACTAGCAACACTGGTAATAATGAGGTAATGATACACAAGGAACTGTATGGACAAGGACACGTGTAGGTAGTCAGTGGTCTGCGATAGCAAGTTGTACCACTGCTATAGTGAGGAGGAATGTCCAACAGAGACAAGGAGGTGATGAGAGTCAGCGGTCTGCGGGTAGCAAGTTGTACCGCTGTCTGAGTGAAGGAATGGAATCCAAGTGGAGGTATCCAGGTAGTCAGTGGTCTGCGGTAGCAAGTTGTACCACTGCTATGTGAGAGGATAATGGAACAGGTGATACCGGAAACAGGGATCAGTGGTCTGACATCAGCAAGTTGTACCACTGCATATATATGTGAGGAGGTGCACGGGGGAAGACTGCAACACAGGATATACACAGGCACCTTATACACGATCCACAGTAATATGCACAATATAGGTATATATATCTGTAAATGACTGATCAGGTCTGCAATCTAGAAAGTCTCTTGAAGTAGTCCAGCACAATGATAACACAGTCAATGATGACAATAGACTCAGCGGATAGCAGACTCCAGAGAGAACCAAACACAGTCCAGCAAGATATGCAATACACAGCACAGTCAATGAGAAGTATGCATACCGTGGTTCAGTAGTAGCAGTCAGATGGGATTGCAGCGGTACCTGAGCGGCTGGAGACCGACTGGATAGGAAGTCCCTGGATAGGAGAAGCAGCGGTCTAGCAGGTGCAGCGCACAGGAGAGTAGACCGACAGGGACACGAATCCACAGGAATCAGCAACACGTGGAACTGGACTCATAGGAAACCCAGGAGGATGGAGATGATCCAGCAGAGGGTAGTAGAAGAGATACAAATCCAATGCTGACAGGAGGGTAGAGGCCAGTGGAACACGTGAAGGCGTGGAGAGTGGATCAGCAGGAGATGGACGATAGCGCTGACCACAGCGGCAGGACTCAGCGGCACACGGAGGTAACCAGTAGCAACCACAGGAACCAACAGCGATGGAAAACAGGAGTGCAGCGCAGGGCAGGAGCTGTAGATCACGAAGTGTAGCAGATGGTAATGAAAAGCGGCAGTCTCGAGGAAGACACAGCAAAGATGAAATGAGAGAGTAGTGCACGGAGGCAGCGGATAGTAATCAGCTGGCAGTCACGATGTTGAACACAGGCGAGTTGCAAGCAGGAGACTGTAGTGCACAGAGGCAGCGGATAGTAGTCAGCTGGCAGTCACGATGTTGAACACAGGCGAGTTGCAAGCAGGAGACTGTAGTGCACAGAGGCAGCGGATAGTAGTCAGCTGGCAGTCACGATGTTGAACACAGGCGAGTTGCAAGCAGGAGACTGTAGTGCACGGAGGCAGCGGATAGAAATCAGCAAACAGACTTGATGAGAAGCAGGTGAGAGAGGTATAAGCTGGAGTGCACGAAGGCAGCGGATAGCAATGAGTAAACAGTCACTTAGATATAAAATAACGATGAAGTGGTGTAGAAGACTGTAGTGCACGGAGGCAGCGGATAGGAATCAGCAAACAGTCATGATGATACAGTTGATGGTAGAAGTGGTATGGAACCACAGTAGTAGTAGTGGTTAGGAAACCACAGGAATCAGCAGCGCTGAATACACAAGTAATACAGGAACACCTTCAGAGACTCATGAGGAATGAGACTCCAAGATCAGGCAACGTGGTAGTGACCACAGGTGCTTAATATAGGGAGGTTGCCTGATCTGCCAATTAAGTTAAAGGGGTATACACTGAAGTATAGAAAAGGGCTGCGCATGCGCAGACCCTCAGGATGGTGGACGACCACGGTTCCTAAATGTCCGAGAAGAGGCACTCACGGTCCGGTGAGTGACACCCAGTCAGTAGTGAGCCCTATGGTTGAAGAGGGAATAGTCTTGCAACAAAGCGTGGAGGGTACTCTGGAGCGTGTAAAGGAGGAGGCTGTGCAAGGTAGATCTCAGTATAAGGCACATGTCGCTCCCGATCACGTCTCAGAGTCCTAAATGGAGATGGAGACAGAGAAATGGGCCCTAGAGGGCAAAACTAAAAGGAGGAAGCAGGTTTCAAGCAAATCAGGAGACATTGTGGTTGTAAATCGATTTCTGGTTATTTCCAGTGAAGAGGAGGAAGAGGGATAAGTGGTTAGGGACATAGAAGGTGATTTTAAACTTAGTCCTAAGCGTCAGAGGAAGACGGTGAAGAAGATACCTGTTGGTGTAGGGGTTGGGTTAGTGGTAGGAAGAGGCAAGGGGAAGTGTAGAGGCAGGAGGCAGCCAGATTTCTCAGTGGTCCCTTTGACATCTAGGATGGATCCTGTTCTTGGAGTTGCTCCAGTTCCCTTGACCCTTAACACTATAATGCCAGGAGAAGTACCTACCTATGTAGAGACTCCAGAGGTTAGTAGTTATTCAGGCATTTCCTTGGGTACAATTGCTGTTCCTAAGCCCCTTAAGGGCTCTGCTGAAGAGGTAGTCATAGCTAAATCCATCCCCCTTGATAAGGAACAGTGTGATAGTGGGCCAGTTGTGGTTGACATTTCCAAACCGAGTGTTGGAGGGAGGACTCAGGTTTCAATGCCTCCTTCAAAGGAGTTGAGGAAAGAGCTGGTCTCCTCTGTGGGACATAGCCAAAATAAGTAAAGTGGAACTTAGTGGGCCTACTTCTATAACCTAGAATGATGGCTTCTCAACCTATTAGATTTGCCACCATGAATGTGGCATCTATAATATCCGAATGAGCTCGCTACATGGTCTATAGTTTTTTCGACAAGCTTGAGGTCGATTTTATATGATTGCAAGAGACTAGGGTAGGTCGACTGTCGGACTTCCACAAAGCCAATCGTGAATGGAGGAGTCCCTCCTATTGGTCTCTTGCAGTCAAGCCATACAATGCAGTGCCGGTACTTTTTATCGGCATAGTAACCATTCAGCAGGTTATAGAACTTGAAGTAGGTAGATGTATGATTCTGGATGTCACTCTGAAGGGGTGCAACCTCAGGTTACTTGACATCTATGCCAGTCCGCAATCTAAGTGGGACAGGAAGTGCCTTTTGAGAGAGATAAATCCTTACCTTTTTACAGCCCGGCAGGTAGTTTTTGGAGGTGATTTCAACACCATTATAAGGCCCAAATACAGGGGAGGATCCAATTCTACGCTGGACTACGATTCCCCTTTTCTAGTGAGCATGGTTAGACAGGCAGGTTTGGTGGATGTGCACGTTTGCCATTCCCCAGACCTCACAGGTTTTACCTTGTTTAGAGATAGGGTTAGGAGTGGGATAGACAGGTTTTTTGTTAAGGAGGGATCTGCGACTTCGGCACCTGTGCTGAGGCCTGTGGAGTTTTGCAATCACATTTGTCTGTGTGTCAGCTTGAACTTGCTTTCCTGATCTCTGAAGAGGGAGACGGTGGGGAGATCTCCCTTGTGAAGGCTCAGTTGAAGGAGTGTCAGTATGATCGGTATGCTTCCTTAGTTCTGGGGAGGGATTATGGTGAATACCACTCACTAGACCCCTACCAGAGCTGTAGGAACTTGATCAATGCTAAGGAGGTGAGAAGGCTGTGTGATGAGCTGGGTGTCTTTCAAGAGTCTCGGGAGGGCATTCTTGGCATAATTGGCTCTTTCTACTCGGGCCTCCTCTCTGAGAAATCACTTGATAGAGGGAAGATGATGTGAATAACCTTCTTGCTGCGCTTGACACCCTGGATGGTGATTTTACAGTAGATGAGGTCAAGGCTGCCATAGACAGTCTGTTTATGAAGAAGTCCCCAGGACTGGATGGCCTGACATCCAAGTTTTATAAGACCTTTGTCGACATCTTGGCCCCTTGCCTTATGGAAGTGTTTAATGAGTGCCTGGGCGAGGGTTTACTCACTTCTTCCATGATGACATCTGCCCTTATAGTATTGTCCAAGGGATCGGACCAATCCAAGATTGAGAACTGGCGCCGCATTGCCCTTCTTAATGTGGATCGCAAAATTCTGACAAAAGTGCTGTTTAACAGGTTGATTCAGATTACAGACCTGGTACTTTCTCCTTCTCAAAATTGCACCGTGAAGGGTCGTAGCACGTTTAGTGGTGTCCGGGAGGCCGTTGAGCGTTGTCGTACTGAGAAGTGGGGAAAGTATTTGCTAACACTGGACCAGTCCAAGGCTTTTGATCGGGTCAATCATGAGTACCTCTGGTGTCTACTTGACAGGTATGGGCTCCCATTGCGGATGATCAATTGGATTAGAGTGATCTACAGGCAAGCTGAGAGCTTCCCGCTTGTGAATGGTTGGGTAGGTCCTACTTTCTCAGTGAGTTCAGGAGTCAGACAGGGATGTCCCCTCAGCTCCTTCTTGTACGCGTACGTGCAATCGATCCATTCATCAGGAGGGTGGAAGGGGACACATTGAGAGGGGTGAAACTAAGCCAGAGGAAGCCATTGAAAGTGGTGGCTTACACAGATAATGTCACGATCGTGACGGTTGATATCTGTACATATTATGAGGCCTCAGTGTCCAGAATCAATCAGGATAAGTGTGAAGCTTTCTGGATGGGGATGAGGGTCGGCATTTCGACCTTCCGGACAGCCTTCCCCAGGCGAGCGAGGAGATTAAAATTCTTGGTATCTGATTTGGCCCTGGTGATTATGCCAACCAAAATTGGGAGAGAAGGCTGGGAGCAGCTTCCGCTAAAGTGCTACACTGGAAATGATGGCATTTGTCTCTTAGGGAAAGGGTGGACTTGATCAAGACTTACCTGATTCCAGTCTTTTTGTATGTCAGCTATATATGCCTTTTGCCAGAATCTTTATGGGCCAGGGTGAATGGAATGTTCTTCCAGATGCTTTGGGGGAACAGGCTGAACTTTGTTATGCAGAGCGTGACTGTCACGTTACCAGAGAGACTTCAACTGGATCCTGATAGTTCAGCCGAGATTGACGTTACTTCAGCGAGGGGCGCGGAGTCTAACAAGTGAAAGGTGTTCACCAGAGATTCCCGCAAGGGAATATGGGCTTTTGCGGCTTCCACTTGCAGGTCGCGGTCCCCTGGAGAAGTTCTCAGCGAACACAACAGACGGAGCGTAGAATCAGGTAGAAGTAGTGCTGTCACTTGATAGTGGTGTTTAGCCGGGAAGTTTGGCAGCGTTGCCACTTGGGAGAGGAAATATAGCTGGGATGTTCAGCGATGTAGTCACTAGGGAGCTGGTTAGCAGGAAAAGATAGTGTCGCCACTTGGAAGTGCTTTCACTGGAATGTTAGCAGCGTAGCCACCTAGAGGTGAATTCCCCTGAGAGATGAAGCTTGGGACCTGAAGCAATAGCAAAAACACAGGAGCTGTTTCCAATCTTAAAGTCAGGGACTGACTGAAAGAACCAGCATTGAGTTCTGGTCAGAGGAGGTAGATATAGTGCAGTTCCTATTGGACAGCCAATAGAGGGCAGTGAGAACACATAAAACAGTTAGACGGTTCTGCGCATGCGCAGAACCACTGAGCGCTGAACGGAAGAAGGGGAGAGACAGCGCTGGAGGGCTGCAGCAGCGTGGACCAGGTAAGTGAAAAAAGAGAGTCTTGGTGGGGACGGCCTCCGTAATCAGCGGACACACCCGTCGGCTCCCGGGGAGACAGCGGGAGTCTGGCGTGTGACAGTGACCTACAGATCGAGGGGGGCCTGGGTATGGTAAACCCAGTGCTCTTCTTTATGCTCACCTTTCTTAAATCTTACATCTGCACAGTCGCATCTTTGAGACTCCTCCTCTACGGGTGGAGCACTTTCGTGGCTAGGTGCATCCCTTCCTCAATATCTGAGTAGAAGGAGGAGTGATAAAGAGCTTTCGAGTTCCACATGGTTACCTCCCGGCGTACGTGAAACTGGGTTTGAAGGTGACAAGGAAATGGCAACTGGAGGTGGGAGAGGTCAACAGCTCCCCTAGAAGGGAGTTGGAGAGGAGAGTCTTGCGGTCTCACTTCTGGGAGCCTCTGTCACTGAGGGACTGCCCGGGCAGTGTCTGCTCAGATGGCATAGCTCTGATCACTGATCAGAGGATACAACTGAAGCTCAGGGACATTGCCTGGCTCTCCTTCCATGGGAGACTCTGTTAGAGGAAACCTCAAGGTAAGGAATGCCGATGATCGTGGCTGCCCTTGGAAGGAGTGTCCAGGGGAGGAGGAGACAATGGACCATTTCTTGTTGAGGTGTCCTTTTAACATAGAGGCTTATGATAGGGTCTTGTGTGTTTTGGGCACCCATAGTCTTTCGGGGCTTAATTACCCTGAGTGAGTTTACGGGGTGCTCAAGAGGTTTAGGGCTTTTGATTTGGTCCTTCTGTTTTTAGTTACATTAGTGGTTAGGTATTACACGTGGAATGCACAGTGTTTAGTGACAATCCGCTAGAAAGTCCTCCCTTGCAAAGAGGTGGTGGGAGATATTCTCCACAAGGTTTGGAAGATAAGGGATATGGAGAGGCAACGGATGGATGCTGCGAGCTGGGCAGGCTTTGGCGTGGCTTGAAACCCCCTTAGTGGGTGGCGGAAATCTAGGGCCTCTCTATCTGTTGGCTTTCTATTTCTTCACCTCCCAATAGATTTTGATTGGTTCCTTTTTTTTTTAGTAAGTGCTTGCATATGCCTAGTCATCCTATTTAGTTCCACTATGCTTGTTTTTTGTTTTTGTACAGTTCAGTTTCGCTTTAACATTAAAGACGTGATTTATTATGGTACATATAACCAGTTTACGTTAGCAATGAAGGCCTATGGATTTTCTATTTCTATGGACTTTATTTATTATGAGCATTGACTTTTTTTATTGGGATATGGGAGGGGTTTCGTTATGGTAAGATTGTTGTGTTATGTATTTTGTTGCAAGTTTTTCTAAATAAAAAATCAGCAGCTGCTTGGTGCTCCTGGTCTTCTGTGTACTCCTGTGAATCCATTTTCATAACACTGTACACTTTGACTGTAAATTCAGAAGAAAAGCCTGCAAGGCCTAGTATTTGTATTTCAGCAATAACAATTAGCAAAGGAGCAATGGAGCTCTTCTCTTTGTGTGTAACCTATATAACACCATACAATTTGACTGCAAAGTCAGAAGAAAAGCCTGGCAGGCACAGTATTTGTATTTCAGCAATGACAATTAGCAATGGAGCTCCTCTTTTTGGGTGTATAGAACACCGAACACTTTGACTGCAAATTCAGAAGAAAAGCCTGCAAGGCATAATATTTGTATTTCAGTAATGACAATTAACAATTTTGCTCTCCTTTTTGTGTGTTACCTATATAACACATTAGAATTTGACTGCAGAATTACACCAATCCTGACAGCACTAGTATTTGTATTTTTCTGCAATGAGAATTAGAAACTGAGCTCTCCTTTTTGTGTGTTACCTTTATAACACTGTAGAATTTTACTGCAGAATTACACCAACCCTGACAGCACTAGTATTTGTATTTATCTGCAATGAGAATTAGCAACAGAGCTCTCCTTTTTGTGTGTTACCTATATAACACTCAGGGGCGGGCTGGCCCGGGGGGCAGGGGGGCACATGGCACCCAGGCCGGGGCAAAAAAGGTGTATTCGGGCCGGTCCCTGGTGACTGGCCACTTCCCCTGGGCCAGCCACCTCCTCCAATGGAGGAAAGTGAAATTCTTTTTGAACTTAAAAAAGACATGCAAGAAAGTATAAACATGGAGAAGGTTGTATTTAAGACTCTAAGGAGAATCAGCTGTCTTATTCATGCAGATCGGTGTAGTCTCTTTATGTACAGGCAAAGAAATGTACTGTATTTCACTTTCCTCCACCTGAACAAGTTCTCGCCGCGCATGCGTGGCACACAACGCCACTCAACACCGGCTTTTCGACTCCGCTTCCGAACACCCGCCGAGCGCACAGCGCCTAGCCGTCCTGTATACTGACATCCACGGCTATCCGAGAAGATCTACCCTCGTGACATCACGGGCCATCACGGCCATCAAGCCTTTAGAGTGATCCATCACATCGCGGAGGTCAGCGGGAGCTTCCAGTCACCACATGCCGCAGACCACCACCCACCTCTGAGCCTACTTACACCCTGCATAAGGTAATTACACAAGCGAGCAACACTGGATATCTGAGCTGTCCACAGCTCTACAGTAATCTCTGCATAGCGCTTCTTACGCCTCCACTGGCCCACTCGATACAGCCACTGACTATGCATTTACTTTTGTGTAGTACCCGTGCACTCAGGCACCGCTACACACCCGCAACACCACTACCCGAGTTGTCTGAAGTGGCCGTTTTGATTGAGATTAAATTGGCCATCGATCTGTTTGGATTTGTCTGCTGAGTTATTTGTGTTATTTTTGTTTTGAAATGTCTGGCTCTGTTTTTGTTTATGGTTCGGTCTAAACTCCGGTTCCTTCCTTTCTATTTCTTTGCCTTAGCCATTGTTTTTCAGTGCTGTAAATGCTGTTGGTTGTTTATGTACTGACGAGATACTGACCCATCCACAGACACCGAATTCTAGTTTGTCCTTTGCATTTGTTGCTTATACACCATTTTGTTTAGCTCTTAATTGTTCATTAAGTATTGAGCGCAGCTGGACCACTTTTGCACTCTATTATTGAGGGGACTGGTTTACCCCGTCCATATTGCAGCTCGTACTTATTCCACTGTCAAGTGCATCCTTCCACTACCTCTGTATATGTATGTATGTATGTATGTGAGAAGGGGCCAGTATATGTATGTATGTATGTATGTATGTATGTATGTATGTATGTGAGAAGGGGCCAGTATATGTATGTATGTATGTATGTATGTATGTGAGAAGGGGCCAGTATATGTATGTATGTATGTATGTATGTATGTATGTATGTATGTGAGAAGGGGCCAGTATATGAGTGTAGTGTGTGTGAGAGGGAGGGGGGTTTTAATATAATGTGGGGGGTAGGCTATTAATTTAATCGAGGAGTGCAGGTGGGGGCTAATTATTGGGTGCAATTTGTGGGGTGATGGTGGGGCTATTTAATTTAATAGTGGGTCCTATGAATTTAAGATGGAGTAATTGGACCTTTAATTTAATGCTGGTGTGTTTTGGGAGCTATTTATTGATTGTGGGCTGTTTGTGGAAAATTAGATCTATTTATTAATATGTGATTATGTTTTATTTAATGCCTCTGATTGTTGTGGGAAATGGTTATATTTGTTAAATGTAAATGCCATTTAAATTATTGCTGGGGCTGTTTGGAGGGAGGGAAATAGGTTTATATATTAAATGTGTTTGCTATCTAATGTCAGGGTTGGTTGGAAAGAAAGATCTATTTAGCAAATGTAAATATTATTATTTTAATGTTGTGGCTGGAGGGAGGCCTAATTATAAAATGTGAGTGCTATTGATTTAACACTGGGACTGGTTGGAGTTTTCTAAACTTTATGTACCCATTTTTTTCCAAATAGGGCCTCCAATATTTCAGGATCCAGACAACCAGCAACTGAGCTAAAGTAACCAGCAGCCACAAGTGGTGATAGTGACAAGAACAGGTAGGAGAGAGCAGGACAGTCTGCCAACTGTCCTGAATCTGGTGAGACAGTTCCAAATTTGGGTGACTGTTTCGCTTAGTACAGTTGGGAGGTATGTCCCGCTTCACCGTGTACTGCTCGCAAAGGCAGAGCTGCATGCACCTAACAGTAGTGCACACAGTATTGCCTGTGTACTTGTCTAAAATGATAACCATGCTACATCATAGGGGGTTACCACAGAGCCTTAATCCAGCTCTAGGCCAGGACAATATAAAAACAAGCCCTTTTGCTGGCAAAAACAGGCTTTTTACATTTTGATAAATCATACTAAATCCATTATAAGTAGCCATGTATGTAAAAAAATAAAGAAAAACAAATATATATATATATATATATATATATATATATATATATATAGGCCGCTACTCATGGGCCAGTGCTGTGTGCTTGCGCCCCGGGCTAAAGTCTGCCAGCCCACCCCTGATAACACTAGAATTTGACTGCAGAATTACACCAATCCTTACAGCACTAGTATTTGTATTTTTCTGCAATGAGAATTAGCAACAGAACTCTCCTTTTTGTGTGTTACCTATATAACCCACTAGAATTTGACTGCAGAATTACACCAACCATGACAGCAATAGTATTTGTATTTTTGTGTAATGAGAATTAGCAATGGAGCTCTCCTGAATGTCACTGTAGACTTTTTTGATCACTGCTACCCCCTCCTCTTTCAATTATATCTATTTGTATGACCAACTGTTCTACACAGTGTGCTGCCCCTTCTGTGTCTCTCTTTCAAATGGCGCTAGATCGCCGTGGAGGGCGGTATTTATAGATTTCAAAACTCGCGAAATCCGAGACGTAACAATGACATTTTGCCTTGTTTTTCGATTCTGAAAAAGCCCAAAGGTGCCGAGCCGGCTCGGTACTCGGATCCCCTAAGTGTTCGGTTCTCGAGGAACTGAGCCTGAGCATCTCTACTTAAAACCACTATGCACTTGCCTCGTTTTCACTTCCGAGGGCTCGTGGAAGTACCGATCGGCGAAGTTTGCGTGTGCTCGGTTCTCGGAGAACCGAGCCAGAGTATCTCTAGTAGGGGCAGATAGAGGAAAAGCAGCGACAGCATGCATATATTCTGAGTCATCACAGGTCTTACGGCTAAGAAATAAATATGTCTAATATACATACATGGTGATTCCTTATTGTAACTGTAACCACAGCCTGGATATAACACCTTGTCCCCTCTTGGTAATCAGCCTGATCCACGCAACTTCACTCCCTGTCTCCTAAACTAATCATGTCAAATAAAAGTCTGCCTGGGGAGGAGGGAGGCCAATGTTTAGTACAAAAAGAGCATGTTGGTCTATTCAAGAAATGTTGTCTCATTTAAACCATCATTGCGGTAAGCCAATTGTTCCTCCGCATTGTCCTAGCTTAGACAGTATTATTTTGTTATAAATACATTAACCTACAACTGTCCTAACCCAAACATGTTTGCCCAACAATGCTAACAGTGATCGCAGTTTGCTCGTATACGGTGGTATGCCATATGCCACTTTATTAATTTGATCATAAAAATGGCTAAATTGTCACTCACCGGACGGTTAGTGCCTCTGATTTGGGACATGGGTCTCTCTCTCTTGCCGGCGCCTGTTCGGCGCCGCGGCCATCCGCCATCTTGACCAAGGATTGCGCATGTGCAGAAACCACGGACTGTTAAAACCTTGCTCATAGTCTCATTGGTCAATCAGTCACCTCTCACTACTTAAGGCACCTGTTACTCTATTACCGTTGCCTGTTCTTTGGTTCTCATTCCCTTGTGACTCCGAGGTGTTTCCAGTTTCTACCCGTGCTCTCTGTTTGCTGTGGAACATACCTGCACCTGGACAAGCCTTCTCTCCATATCGTGGTACAACTTGCCAGCTGCAGACCACTCCACTCCACGTTACCTTGTTACATACCTGCACCTGGACAAGCCTTCTCTCCAGATCGTGGTACAACTTGCCAGCCACAGACCACTCCACGCTACCTTGTTACATACCTGCACCTGGACAAGCCTTCTCTCCATACAGTGGTGCAACTTGCTAGTCGCAGACCACTCTACTCTACCTGATAACATACCTGCACCTGGACAAGTCATCTCTCCATATCGTGGTACAACTTGCCAGCCGCAGACCACTCCACGCTACCTTGTTACATACCTGCACCTGGACAAGCCTTCTCTCCATACAGTGGTGCAACTTGCTAGTCGCAGACCACTCTACTCTACCCGATAACATACCTGCACCTGGACAAGTCATCTCTCCATATCGTGGTACAACTTGCCAGCCGCAGACCACTCCACGCTACCTTGTTACATACCTGCACCTGGACAAGCCTTCTCTCCATACAGTGGTACAACTTTCTAGTCGCAGACCACTTCACGCTACCTGATAACATACCTGCACCTGGACAAGTCGTCTCTCCATATCAGTGGTACAACTTGCTAGCCGCAGACCACTTCACGCTATCTAGTATTATACCAGCATCTGCACAAGTCTTTACATCTACCAGCGGGAACATATGTCAGGAGCAGCTTACCCTACTATGTTGCATGGTATCTGTTATTAGGACTAAAGCCTATAGTGCCTCTGAAGTGTAGCTGCGAGTCGCTGATTCTCCTGCTGCATTATTGATTGGTCCTTCCATAGACTTTATCCAGTTGTCATATATTGGTCTGCTGTATGCTACCTGTGTGCTAATGCACTTTGGAACTTTCTCCTCCTTTTATTACTGCTCATCAGTCTATACAGTTCCCTATATTCACCACACTTCCCAGAGGGCCGCGACCTGCACAGTGGCAGCCGCTAAAACCATACTCCCTTGCGGGAGTTCCTGGAGAAGACCAGCCACTGTGTTAGACTCCGCACCTCTGGTAAAGTGAAATTCCACCTGGTGAATTCTGAGTAAAACTCCTAGTGCCCGTGACAGTAAGAACAGGCCATGACAGACCCAGGATCGGAACCAACAGCTAAGGACATGTTGCAGCACCTGGTTACTCGGATTAAACAACGAGATGTTCGTCAGCAACAATTACTTCAATGTTTCCAGTCTCTGGTTTCTCAGGGAGACCCTGTGCAAAATGTATCCTCTACTGTTAATCCTCCAGTGTCTTCTTTGCTCCCAGTGCCATCCCAGGTATCTACTGCTTCTGCTCTACACCTGCCTACTCCTTCAAAATTTGATGGAGACCCGAAAGCTTGTAGGGGCTTTTTCAATCAGTGCTCCATTCATTTCGAGCTCCAACCTCAAAATTTCCCTACTCATCATTCTAAAGAGGCCTATCTAATTTCTTTGTTTTCTGGACAGGCTCTGGCATGGGCCTCCCCTCTGTGGGAAAGAGATGACCCTCTATTGGAGGATAGTGCCATGTTTATTTCTACTTTCCGAAGAATTTTTGATGAACCTGGTCGTGTTATATCTGCTGCCTCTAGCATTCTTCGATTACACCAAGGATCTCATTCAGTAGCACAGTATGTAATCCAATTCCGCACACTTGCCTCTGAACTCCAATGGAACAATGAGGCATTGATAGCTGCCTTCTGGCAGGGCCTTGCTGACAAAATTAAAGATGTACTGGCCTCACAAGAGTTACCTTCTTTGGATGCTTTGATATCTGTGTGTAACCGAGTGGACATGAGATTCCGAGAAAGAAATTCTGAAAGGGAGTCTTTATCTAAAATACCTGTCCGCTTGGCATCCCGATTTCGTCATTCCTCACCATCAATAGAACCCATGGAGGTGGGACGTTCTAGATTGACTCCAGAGGAGAGGGAACGACGATTAAAGAATAAACTCTGTATCTATTGTGCTGATCCTAATCATATGCTGAACTTTTGTCCTAAAAAAGTCGTGAAACGCGAGGCCCTAACCTGTTCTGGAGAGGTAAGGTCCCTGGAATCCTCTCCATGTCATATGGATGCTAAAACTTGTTCGTTTGCTGTTACTATTTCTACTTCCACTAGGTCTTTTACAACTCAAGCACTTCTGGACTCTGGAGCCGCTGGAAGTTTTATTTCAAGTTCCCTAGTGTGTCAGTGGTCCTTACCAGTGACTTCTTTAAAAACAGCTATTGCCGTCATGGCCATAGATGGTTCATGAATTATCAATGGAATTATTACTCAAAGTACTATTCCTTTAACCCTTCAAATCGGGGTCTTACACCAAGAGCAAATTTCTTTTTTGATTCTCCCTGTTACCACTAGTCCTATTGTACTTCCGTGGCTTCAACTCCATTCTCCGCAAATTGATTGGAACATTCCGCAAGTTATTTCCTGGGGTCCAGCTTGTCATCATAGATGTCTGACTCAAGTTGTTCCCGTGAAAATAAATAAATCCTCTATAGCACCTTGTTTGCCTGGTCCTCCTCCACAGTATGCTTCATTTGCTGATGTATTTGATAAAGCCCAGTCAGAACGTCTTCCGCCTCATCGGGCTTGGGATTGTCCAATAGATTTACAACCTGGTAAGAATCCTCCAAGGGGTCGTGTTTACCCTCTCTCGTTACCAGAGACTCAAGCGATGTCCGACTATGTCAAGGAAAATCTCCATCGTGGGTTTTTTCGGCCGTCCATTTTCTCCCGCTGGAGCGGGTTTCTTTTTCGTTAAGAAGAAGGCCTTGTGTAGAGTATCGAGGTCTCAATGCCATAACCATCAAAAATCGTTACTCTATTTCGTTAATTGCTGAACTTTTTGACCGCATCAAGGGAGCTCGGATATTCACCAAGCTGGATCTTCGTGGTGCTTACAACTTAATTCAGATTAAGGCTGGAGATGAATGGAAGACAGCTTTTAACACCAAGGATGGACACTATGAATATCTTGTCATGCCATTTGGGTTATGTAACGCCCCAGCTGTCTTCCAGGGATTTGTGAATGAGATTTTCCGGGACTTTTTATATGTTTGTGTCGTTGTCTACCTAGACGACATATTGATATTTTCTCAAGATATTTCATCTCATCGACAGCACGTGGCAGAGGTTCTTTCTAGACTTTGGAGAAATTTACTATTTTGTAAGTTGGAGAAATGTTCCTTTGAATTATGCCAGATTCCTTTCTTAGGATATATTGTGTCTGGAGTAGGCCTAGAGATGGATCCGGAGAAAGTGAATGCAGTTTTACATTGGCCCGAGCCAACTACACTCAGAGCTATTCAACGCTTTTCAGGATTTGCTAACTATTATCGACGTTTCATTCAAGGATTTTCTTCCATTGTCTCTTCTATAGTGGCTCTTACCCATAAGGGTGCTAATACCAAGCAATGGCCTCCTGAGGGTCTTCAAGCATTTCAGTTCCTCAAGAAGGCGTTCTCAACTGCTCCTATTCTTCGACAACCTGATGTGACTCTTCCATTCTTCCTGGAGGTGGATGCCTTTAATGTTGGACTAGGGGCCATTCTATCTCAGAGATCGGTACAAAAGAAATTCCAACCTTGTGCTTTTTATTCTCGAAGTCTATTACCTGCTGAGAAGAATTATACTATCGGGGATAAGGAGCTATTGGCCATTAAAGTGGCTTTGGAGGAATGAAGATACCTGCTGGAGGGTGCTCATCACCCCGTGACTATATTTACTGACCACAAAAATCTTCTCTATCTGCAGTCAGCTCAATGTATGAACCCTCGACAAGCAAGATGGTCACTTTTTTTCTCTCGTTTTGATTTAAATATAACCTTCAAACCTGCTTCCAAGAATAAAAAAGCGGATGCATTGACTCGGGCGGTTGCTCCTTCCTCCGATATTGAAGATTGTTTTGATCGTCCTGTACTTGATCCTAAATGTGTGAGTTTAGCTGTGTCACGGGCACTAGGAGTCTTTGCCCAGGATATCACCAGATGATGTTCTTACCAGAGTAATATAGCTGGTACTATGGTCCTCTGGTAGCAGGGTTACAACGGAACAGGAGAATCAGCAGATGGTGAGAGAATGCTCAAGGAAAGTCTATGACTAGCAGCAACTGGTAATGACTTAGATGTATGAACACGAGGAACCAGATGGACAAGTAAACGTGAGGAGAGTCAGTGGTCTTTCTTAGGATATATTGTGTCTGGAGTAAGCCTAGAGATGGATCCGGAGAAAGTGAATGCAGTTTTACATTGGCCCGAGCCAACTACACTCAGAGCTATTCAACGCTTTTTAGGATTTGCTAACTATTATCGACGTTTCATTCAAGGATTTTCTTCCATTGTCTCTTCTATAGTGGCTCTTACCCATAAGGGTGCTAATACCAAGCAATGGCCTCCTGAGGGTCTTCAAGCATTTCAGTTCCTCAAGAAGGCGTTCTCAACTGCTCCTATTCTCCGACAACCTGATCCATTCTTCCTGGAGGTGGATGCCTCTAATGTTGGACTAGGGGCCATTCTATCTCAGAGATCGGTACAAAAGAAATTCCATCCTTGTGCTTTTTATTCTCGAAGTCTATTACCTGCTGAGAAGAATTATACTATCGGGGATAAGGAGCTATTGGCCATTAAAGTGGCTTTGGAGGAATGGAGATACCTGCTGGAGGGTGCTCATCACCCCGTGACTATATTTACTGACCACAAAAATCTTCTCTATCTGCTGTCAGCTCAATGTATGAACCCTCGACAAGCAAGATGGTCACTTTTTTTCTCTCGTTTTGATTTAAATATAACCTTCAAACCTGCTTCCAAGAATAAAAAAGCGGATGCATTGACTCGGGCGGTTGCTCCTTCCTCCGATATTGAAGATTGTTTTGATCGTCCTGTACTTGATCCTAAATGTGTGAGTTTAGCTGTGTCACGGGCACTAGGAGTCTTTGCCCAGGATATCACCAGATGATGTTCTTACCAGAGTAATATAGCTGGTACTATGGTCCTCTGGTAGCAGGGTGACAACGGAACAGGAGAATCAGCAGATGGTGAGAGAATGCTCAAGGAAAGTCTATGACTAGCAGCAACTGGTAATGACTTAGATGTATGAACATGAGGAACCAGATGGACAAGTAAACGTGAGGAGAGTCAGTGGTCTGCGTACAGCAAGTTGTACCACTGCTATAGTGAGGAGGAATGTCCAGGAGTAGAGAGGAGGTAGTGAAAGTCAGTGGTCTGTGTATAGCAAGTTGTACCACTGTCTATAGTGAAGGAATGGATTCCAGGTGCAAGTAGATAACGGGGAAGTCAGTGGTCTGCGTACAGCAAGTTGTACAACTGCTTATGTGAGAGGATACTTGAAACTGGTGCCAATGGGAAACAGGAGTCAGTGGTCTGCGTTCAGCAAGTTGTACCACTGCTATATATATGTGAGGAGAGGCACGTAATGCAGTGATGAATGTAATGCAGAGGATACACAGGCACACGGAGCTTGATCCCACGATGATAACCACAATACAATAATAACTGACAAGCGCTGCTTGAAGTATACAAAGTCACTAAAGAGATCCAGGTAATAGGAAACAAAGTCAATAGTAACAATAGCTTCAGTAGATGGAAGACTCCGGAGATGAACACAACACAGTCCAGACGGATATGCAATACAATAGCAAAGTCAATGGAAAGTATGCATACCGCGGTTCAGGAGAGCAGGCTGTCAGGGAGACGTGCAGGGATACCTGAACGGCTGAACGCCGGCAGGAGGAGAGACCACTGGAGGATGGAAGCGGTAATCAGGTTGGTGCAGCGCACGGAAGGTAACCGGTAATCAACGGAGCAATACTCAGGAAGCAGTAGTAAGTAAAACTGGAAACATCATGAACACGGGAGAGTTGAGTCTGTCTGGTATCCGGCAGTAGTAGCGGAGGCAGCGGAGGGAAGGCACGCTGAACACAGGAGAGTAGAGGCGGTCTGGAATCCGGCAGTAGTAGCGAAGGCAGCGGAGGGGAGACACGCTGAACACAGGAGATTAGAGACGGTCTGGAATCCGGCAGCAGTAGCAGATAGGAATCAGTGGAGAGCTGACACGATGAACACAGGAGAGTTGAGACGGTCTGAAACCCGGCAGTAGTAACGGAGGCAGCGTAGAGCAGACACGCTGAACACAGGAGAGTAGAGACGGTCTGGAATCCGGCAGCAGTAGCAGATAGGAATCAGCTGAGTGCAGACACGATGAACACACGAGAGTTGAAGTGGTCTGGAAACCACAATCGTAGTAGACAGGAATCAGCTGGAGCTGAATACACGAGGAAACACAGGAACACCTTCAGAGGCTCATGGGGAATGAGACTCCAAGATCAGGCAACCAAGTAATGATCACAGGTGGTTTAAATAGGGAGGGTTGCCTGATCATCCAATCAATTAAAAGCAACAGGTACTGAAGGTTTCATAAGGGCTGCACATGCGCAGACCCTCAGAATGGCGGACGGCCACGGTTCCTGAACACAGGAGAAATGGCACTCACCGTCCGGTGAGTGACAAGCTGCTTCTTCCACCAATGTTCTACCGTTTGGAAAAACCTTTGTGTCACCACTTCTTCGAAAGAAGATTCTGTCATGGTATCATTCCTCTCGTTTTGCTGGGCATTCTGGAGTACGAAAAACAGAGATTCTCTCTCGGAGTTACTGGTGGCCATCTATTAGGAAAGATGTCAAGGAGTTTGTGGCCGCTTGTGATGTTTGTTCCCAATTTAAGTCTTCCTGTAGAACACCGGCAGGATTACTTCAACCACTACCTATTCCTTCCAAACCATGGATCTATATAAGTATGGATTTTGTGACTGATCTTCCTCTCAGCAAAAAATGTAATACCATTTGGGTGGTAGTCGATAGATTCTCTAAGATGGCTCATTTCGTCCCTTTGATAGGGTTACCTTCTTCCTCTACATTGGCTGATCATTTTATCAAAGAAATATTTCAACTTCATGGATGTCCGTCTGAAATTGTTTCGGATAGAGGAGTACAGTTTGTCTCCAGATTTTGGCGAGCCCTTTGCAAGACCTTAGGTATTCGATTGTCATTATCATCCTCATACCATCCTCAATCGAATGGACAGACCGAGAGAGTCAACCAAGACCTAGAGACTTTCATTAGAATTTTTTCTTCAGCCAATCAGGACAATTGGGTAGACTTGCTTCCATGGGCTGAATTTGCCCATAATAACATGTATCATGAATCATCTTCTACAACACCATTCTTTGTGGTATACGGTCACCATCCGTCTCTCCCAGAATTTCCTTCCCTTCCTCCCACCCAAGTTCCTGCTGTTAATGTATTATGTCAAAAGTTTAAATCCATTTGGGCTCAGGTTAAATCCTCTTTGAAGAAGGCATCGTCGAGATATAAATTCTTTGCCGATAAAAAGAAGCGAGCAATTCCAGCACTCAAAATTGGAGATCGTGTATGGCTCTCTACCAAGAATATTCGCCTGAAGGTTCCTTCTATGAAGTTTGCTCCACATTTTATTGGTCCATATAAAATCATTCAGGTGATAAATCCTGTTTGTTTTAAGCTGTTGTTGCCTAAGAACCTTCGTATCTCCAACTCTTTCCACGTTTCATTACTCAAGCCTCTTATCATCAACCGATTCTCCGTTCCTTCTTCAGCACCTCGCCCAGTTCAAGTTCAACAAGAGGAGGAGTTTGAGATTACTCATATACTTGATTCTAAAATTTCTAGAGGAGTTCTTCGTTTTTTTGGTGCATTGGAAAGGCTTTGGTCCGGAGGAGCGCTCTTGGATCCGTGCGGATGACCTTAATGCTCCAGCACTTCTAAAAAAGTTTTATACCAAATATTCGGGCAAACCCGGTTCCAAGTGTTCTGTGCCCACCTTTAAAAGATAAGGTACTGTCACTCACCAGACGGTTAGTGCCTCTGGTTTGGGACATGGGTCTCTCTCTCTCTTGCTGGCGCCTGTTCGGCGCCGCGGCCGTCCGCCACCTTGACCAAGGATTGCGCATGTGCAGAAACCACGGACTGTTAAAACCTTGCTCATATTCTCATTGGTCAATCAATCACCTCTCACTACTTAAGGCACCTGTTACTCTATTACCGTTGCCTGTTCTTTGGTTCTCATTCCCTTGTGACTCCGAGGTGTTTCCGGTTTCTACTCGTGCTCTCTGTTTGCTGTGGAACATACCTGCACCTGGACAAGCCTTCTCTCCAGATCGTGGTAAAACTTGCCAGCCTCAGACCACTCCACGCTACCTTGTTACATACCTGCACCTGGACAAGCCTTCTCTCCATACAGTGGTGCAACTTGCTGGTCGCAGACCACTCTACTCTACCTGATAACATACCTGCACCTGGACAAGTCGTCTCTCCATATCGTGGTACAACTTGCCAGCCGCAGACCACTCCACGCTACCTTGTTACATACCTGCACCTGGACAAGCCTTCTCTCCATACAGTGGT
Source organism: Mixophyes fleayi (assembly GCF_038048845.1). Classification (NCBI taxonomy): domain Eukaryota; kingdom Metazoa; phylum Chordata; class Amphibia; order Anura; family Limnodynastidae; genus Mixophyes; species Mixophyes fleayi. The sequence continues at coordinate 132,044,659 of NC_134410.1, read as the reverse complement.
ACAACTTGCTAGTCGCAGACCACTCTACGCTACCTGATAACATACCTGCACCTGGACAACTCGTCTCTCCATATCAGTGGTACAACTTGCTACTCGCAGACCACTCTACGCTACCTGGTAACATACCTGCACCTGGACAAGTCGTCTCTCCATATCAGTGGTACCACTTGCTAGCCGCAGACCACTTCACGCTATCTAGTATTATACCAACATCTGCACAAGTCTTTACATCTACCAGCGGGAACATATGTCAGGAGCAGCTTACCCTACTATGCAGGGCCAAATTTTCCATTGGGCACAATGGGCAGCTGCCCGTGGGCCCCACGGGCATGGGGGCCCCATAGGCACGGCTCTTAATGAGAATAAATAATCCTGCAAAAGAAAAAAGCCTGCAAAAAACACCTACAAGGGTCACTGAGCAAGTACATCTATCTATCTCTATCTCTATATATCTATATCTATATCTATATCTATATCTATATCTATATCTGTATACATCTATATATCTATATCTATATCTAGGGCCCCCCGGTGCACTGCTTTGCCCGGGGGCCATAATGTTGTTAAGATGGCCCTGCTACTATGTTGCATGGTACCTGTTATTAGGACTAAAGCCTATAGTGCCTCTGAAGTATAGCTGCGAGTCGCTGACTCTCCTGCTGCATTATTGATTGGTCCTTCCATAGACTTTATCCAGTTGTCATATATTGGTCTGCTGTATGCTACCTGTGTGCTAATGCACTTTGGAACTTTCTCCTCCTTTTATTACTGCTCATCAGTCTACCGTGTTACCAATGTTTCCATTGTTCAGAGACTCTGCATTTATATCATTGACATTCCCTTTCCTATTCAGTTGTACAGTTCCGTATATTCACCACACTTCCCAGAGGGCCGCGACCGGCACAGTGGCAGCCGCTAAAACCATACTCCCTTGCGGGAGTTCCTGGAGAAGACCAGCCACTGTGTTAGACTCTGCACCTCTGGTAAAGTGAAATTCCACCTGGTGAATTCTGGGTAAAACTCCTAGTGCCCGTGACATAAATATCCTATTCACATTTATTTATTATTTAATTATTATTTTTTTTGTCATGCTAATATCATTACTATGTTAATAGTAATGGGACCTACAAATAGACATTCATGTTATACCACATAGTTGTGCCCCAGATCATATTATGCCTCAAACATCTGCCCCCCAATTTTATTCCATAAAGTTGTCCCCCCACTTCCTCCTATGCCTAATAGTTGTGCCCCAAGTTCCTCCTATTCCGAATAGTTGTCCCCTCAGTTCCTTCTATGCTTCATAGTTGTGCCCCAGTTCCTCCTATGCCTCATAGTTGTGCCCCAGGTCCTCATATGCCTCATAGTTGTACTCCAGTTCCACCTATGTCTAATAGTTGTGCCCCCAGTTCCTTCCATTCCTAACAGTTGTCCCCACAGTTCCTCCTATTTCTAATAGTTGTGCCCACAGTTCCTCCTATGCCTTATAGTTGTGCCCCCAGTTCCTTCTATGCTTCATAGTTGTTCCCCAGTTCCTCCTATGCATAATTGTTGTGCCAACAGTTCCTCCTATGCCTCATAGTTGTTCGCCAATGCCTAATAGTTGTACCCCCAGTTCCTCCTATGAGTCATAGTTGTGCACCCAGTTCCTTCTATGACTCATACTTGTCCCTCCAGTTCCTCCTATACCTCACAGTTGTCCCCCCCTGTTCCTCCTGTGCCTCATAGTTGTGCCCCCAGCTCCTTCTATGTCTCATAGTTGCCCCTGCCCAGTTCCTTGTATGGCTCATAGTTATCCCCCCAGTTCCTCCTATGCCTCATAGTTGTCCACCCCAGTTCCTTCTGTGTATAATATTTGTGCCCTCAGTTCCTCCTATGCCTCATAGTTGTTCCCCTATGCCTCATAGTTGTACCCCCAGTTCCTTCTATGCCTCATATTTGGCTCCCCAGTTCCTCCTATCCCTCATAGTTGTCTCCCCAGTTCCTCCTGTGTCTAATAGTTGTGCCCCCAGTTCCTCCTATTCCTAATGTTTGTGCCCCCAGTTCCTCCTATGTCTCATAGTTGTTCCCCCCAGTTCCTTCTATGCCTTATAGTTGTGCCCCTAGTTCTTCCTATTCCTCATAGTTGTTCCCCCAGTTCCTCCTATGCCTCATAGTTGTGCCTCCAGTTCCTCCTATGCCTCACAGTTGTCCCCCAGTTCCTTCTAGAACTCAAATTTGGCTCCCCAGTTCCTCCTATGTCTAATAGTTGTCCCCCTAGTTCTTTGTATGGCTCATAGTTGTCCCCCAAGTTTCTCTTATGCCTCATAGTTGTGCCCCCAGTTCCTTATATGACTCATACTTGTCCCCCCAGTTTCTCCTATGCCTCATAGTTGTGCCCCCAGTTCCTTCTATAACTCATACTTGTCCCCCCAGTTTCTCCTATGTCTAATAGTTGTGCCTCCAGTTCCTCCTATGCCTCATAGTTGAGCCCCCAATTTCTTCTATGTCTAATAGTTGTCCCCCCAGTTCCTCCTACGCCTCATAGTTGTCCCCCCCAGTTCCTTCTATGCCTCATAGTTGTGCCCCTAGTTCCTTCTATGACTCATACTGGTCCACCCAGTTTCTCCTTTACCTCATAGTTGTGCCTCCAGTTCCTCCTATCCCTCATAGTTGTCCCCCCAGTTCCTCCTATGCCTAATAGTTGTGCCTCCAGTTCCTCCTATTCCTAATGTTTGTGCCCCCAGTTCATCCTATGTCTCATAGTTGTTCCCCCAGTTCCTTCTATGCCTCATAGTTGCGCCCCTAGTTCTTCCTATAGCTCATAGTTGTTCGCCCAGTTCCTCCTATGCCTCATAGTTGTGCCTCCAGTTCCTCCTATGCCTCACAGTTGTCCCCCCAGTTCCTTCTAAGCCTCAAATTTGGCTCCCCAGTTCCTCCTATGCCTCATAGTTGTGCCTCCAGTTCCTCCTATGCCTCATAGTTGTGCCCCCAGTTCCTTGTATGGCTCATAGTTGTCCCCGCCCAGTTTCTTGTATGGCTCATAGTTATGCCCCCAGTTCCTCCTATGCCTCATAGTTGTCCACCCCAGTTCCTTCTGTGTATAATAGTTGTCCCCCCAGTTCCTTCTATGCCTCAAATTTGGCTCCCCAGTTCCTCCTATGTCTAATAGTTGCCCCCCCCAGTTCCTCCTATGCCTCACAGTTGTCCCCCCAGTTCCTTCTAAGCCTCAAATTTGGCTCCCCAGTTCCTCCTATGCCTCATAGTTGTGCCTCCAGTTCCTCCTATGCCTCATAGTTGTGCCCCCAGTTTCTTGTATGGCTCATAGTTATCCCCCCAGTTCCTCCTATGCTTCATAGTTGTCCACCCCAGTTTCTTCTGTGTATAATAGTTGTGCCCTCAGTTCCTCCTATGCCTCATAGTTGTTCCTCTATGCCTCATAGTTGTACTCCCAGTTCCTTCTATGCCTCATATTTGGCTCCCCAGTTCCTCCTATCCCTCATAGTTGTCTCTCCAGTTCCTCCTATGTCTAATAGTTGTGCCCCCAGTTCCTCCTATTCCTAATGTTTGTGCCCCCAGTTCCTCCTATGTCTCATAGTTGTTCCCCCCAGTTCCTTCTATGCCTTATAGTTGTGCCCCTAGTTCTTCCTATTCCTCATAGTTGTTCCCCCAGTTCCTCCTATGCCTCACAGTTGTCCCCCAGTTCCTTCTAGGCCTCAAATTTGGCTCCCCAGTTCCTCCTATGTCTAATAGTTGTCCCCCTAGTTCTTTGTATGGCTCATAGTTGTCCCCCAAGTTTCTCTTATGCCTCATAGTTGTGCCCCCAGTTCCTTCTATGACTCATACTTGTCCCCCCAGTTTCTCCTATGCCTCATAGTTGTGTCCCCAGTTCCTTCTATGACTCATACTTGTCCCCCCAGTTTCTCCTATACCTCATAGTTGTGCCTCCAGTTCCTCCTATGCCTTACAGTTGTCCCCCCAGTTCCTTCTATGCCTCATATTTGGCTCCCCAGTTCCTCCTATCCCTCATAGTTTCCCCCCCAGTTCCTCCTATGCCTCATAGTTGTCCCCCCAGTTCCTCCTATGCCTAATAGTTGTGCCCCCAGTTCCTCCTATTCCTAATGTTTGTGCCCCCAGTTCCTCCTTTGTCTCATAGTTGTTCCCCCAGTTCCTTCTATGCCTCATAGTTGTGCCCCTAATTCTTCCTATAGCTCATAGTTGTTCGCCCAGTTCCTCCTATGCCTCATAGTTGTGCCTCCAGTTCCTCCTATGCCTCACAGTTGTCCCCCCAATTCCTTCTATGCCTCAAATTTGGCTCCCCAGTTGCTCCTATGTCTAATAGTTGCCCCCTTCAGTTCCTCCTATGCCTCATAGTTGTGCCCCCAGTTCCTTGTATGGCTCATAGTTGTCCCCCCAGTTTCTCCTATGCCTCATAGTTGTGCCCCCAGTTCCTTCTATGACTCATTCTTGTCCCCCCAGTTTCTCCTATGCCTCATAGTTGTTCCCCAGTTCCTCTTATGCCTCACAGTTGTCCCCCCAGTTCCTCCTATGCCTCACAGTTGTCCCCCCAGTTCCTTCTATGTCTCATATTTGGCTCCCCAGTTCCTCCTATGCCTCATAGTTGAGCCCCCAATTTCTTCTATGTCTAATAGTTGTCCCCCCAGTTCCTCCAATGCCTCATAGTTGTCCCCCCCAGTTCCTTCTGTGTATAATAGTTGTGCCCTCAGTTCCTCCTATGCCTCTTAGTTGTACCCCCAGTTCCCCTATGCCTCATAGTTGTGCCCCCAGTTCCTCCTATGCCTCATAGTTGTGCCCCTAGTTCCTCCTATGCCTCATAGTTGTGCCCCTAGTTCCTCCTATGTCTCATAGTTGTTCCCCCAGTTCCTTCTATGACTCATAGTTGTGCCCCCAGTTCCTCCTATGCCTAATAGTTGTGCCCCCAGTTCCTCCTATTCCTAATAGTTGTGCCCCCAGTTCCTTCTATGCCTCATAGTTGTGCCCCCAGTTCCTCCTATGCCTCGTATTTGTTCCCCCAGTTTCTCCTCTGCCTCATAGTTGTTCCCCCAGTTTCTCTTATGCCTCATAGTTGACCGCTCACTTCCTCTTGTGCCTCATATTTGGCTCCCCAGTTCCTCCTATGCCTCATAGTTGAGCCCCCAATTTCTTCTATGTCTAATAGTTGTCCCCCCAGTTCCTCCTACGCCTCATAGTTGTACCCCCAGTTCCTTCTATGCCTCATATTTGGCTCCCCAGTTCCTCCTATCCCTCATAGTTGTCTCCCCAGTTCCTCCTATGTCTAATAGTTGTGCCCCCAGTTCCTCCTATTCCTAATGTTTTTGCCCCCAGTTCCTCCTATGTCTCATAGTTGTGCCTCCAGTTCCTCCTATGCCTTATAGTTGTGCCTCCAGTTCCTCCTATGCCTCACAGTTGTCCCCCAGTTCCTTCTAGGCCTCAAATTTGGCTCCCCAGTTCCTCCTATGTCTAATAGTTGTCCCACTAGTTGTTTGTATGACTCATAGTTGTCCCCCAAGTTTCTCTTATGCCTCATAGTTGTGCCCCCAGTTCCTTATATGACTCATACTTGTCCCCCCAGTTTCTCCTATGCCTCATAGTTGTGCCCCCAGTTCCTTCTATGACTCATACTTGTCCCCCCAGTTTCTCCTATGTCTAATAGTTGTGCCTCCAGTTTCTCCTATGCCTCATAGTTGAGCCCCCAATTTCTTCTATGTCTAATAGTTGTCCCCCCAGTTCCTCCTACGCCTCATAGTTGTCCCCCCCCAGTTCCTTCTGTGTATAATAGTTGTGCCCCTAGCTCCTACTAAGTCTCATAGTTGTTCCCCCAGTTCCTTCTATGACTCATACTGGTCCCCGTAGTTTCTCCTATACCTCATAGTTGTGCCTCCAGTTCCTCCTATGCCTTACAGTTGTCCCCCCAGTTCCTTCTATGCCTCATATTTGGCTCCCCAGTTCCTCCTATCCCTCATATTTGTCCCCCCAGTTTCTCCTATGCCTCATATTTGTCCCCCCAGTTCCTCCTATGCCTAATAGTTGTGCCCCCAGTTCCTCCTATTCCTAATGTTTGTGCCCCCAGTTCCTCCTATGTCTCATAGTTGTTCCCCCAGTTCCTTCTATGCCTCATAGTTGTGCCCCTAATTCTTCCTATAGCTCATAGTTGTTCGCCCAGTTCCTCCTATGCCTCATAGTTGTGCCTCCAGTTCCTCCTATGCCTCACAGTTGTCCCCCCAGTTCCTCCTACGCCTCATAGTTGTCCCCCCCAGTTCCTTCTGTGTATAATAGTTGTGCCCTCCGTTCCTCCTATGCCTCATAGTTGTTCCTCTATGCCTCATAGTTGTACCCCCAGTTCCTTCTATGCCTCATATTTGGCTCCCCAGTTCCTCCTATCCCTCATAGTTGTCTCCCCAGTTCCTCCTATGTCTAATAGTTGTGCCCCCAGTTCCTCCTATTTCTAATGTTTTTGCCCCCAGTTCCTCCTATGTCTCATAGTTGTTCCCCCCAGTTCCTTCTATGCCTTATAGTTGTGCCCCTAGTTCTTCCTATTCCTCATAGTTATTCCCCCAGTTCCTCCTATGCCTCATAGTTGTGCCTCCAGTTCCTCCTATGCCTCACAGTTGTCCCCCAGTTCCTTCTAGGCCTCAAATTTGGCTCCCCAGTTCCTCCTATGTCTAATAGTTGTCCCACTAGTTCTTTGTATGACTCATAGTTGTCCCCCAAGTTTCTCTTATGCCTCATAGTTGTGCCCCCAGTTCCTTATATGACTCATACTTGTCCCCCCAGTTTCTCCTATGCCTCATAGTTGTGCCCCCAGTTCCTTCTATGACTCATACTTGTCCCCCCAGTTTCTCCTATGTCTAATAGTTGTGCCTCCAGTTCCTCCTATGCCTCATAGTTGTCCCCCCCAGTTCCTTCTGTGTATAATAGTTGTGCCCCTAGCTCCTCCTAAGTCTCATAGTTGTTCCCCCAGTTCCTTCTATGCCTCATACTGGTCCCCGTAATTTCTCCTATACCTCATAGTTGTGCCTCCAGTTCCTCCTATGCCTTACAGTTGTCCCCCCAGTTCCTTCTATGCCTCATATTTGGCTCCCCAGTTCCTCCTATCCCTCATATTTGTCCCCCCAGTTCCTCCTATGCCTCATATTTGTCCCCCCAGTTCCTCCTATGCCTAATAGTTGTGCCCCCAGTTCCTCCTATTCCTAATGTTTATGCCCCCAGTTCCTCCTATGTCTCATAGTTGTTCCCCCAGTTCCTTCTATGCCTCATAGTTATGCCCCTAATTCTTCCTATAGCTCATAGTTGTTCGCCCAGTTCCTCCTATGCCTCATAGTTGTGCCTCCAGTTCCTCCTATGCCTCACAGTTGTCCCCCCAGTTCCTTCTATGCCTCAAATTTGGCTCCCCAGTTCCTCCTATGTCTAATAGTTGCCCCCCCAGTTCCTCCTATGCCTCATAGTTGTGCCCGCAGTTCCTTCTATGGCTCATAGTTGTCCCCCCAGTTTCTCCTATGCCTCATAGTTGTGCCCCCAGTTCCTTCTATGACTCATACTTGTCCCCTCAGTTTCTCCTATGCCTCATAGTTGTCCCCCCAGTTCCTCTTATGCCTCATAGTTGTGCCCCCAGTTCCTTCTATGACTCATACTTGTCACCCCAGTTTCTCCTATGCTTCATAGTTTTGCCTCCAGTTCCTCCTATGCCTCACAGTTGTCCCCCCAGTTCCTCCTATGCCTCACAGTTGTCCCCCTAGTTCCTCCTATGCCTCACAGTTGTCCCCCCAGTTCCTTCTATGCCTCATATTTGGCTCCCCAGTTCCTCCTATGCCTCATAGTTGAGCCCCCAATTTCTTCTATGTCTAATAGTTGTCCCCCCAGTTCCTCCTACGCCTCATAGTTGTCCCCCCCAGTTCCTTCTGTGTATAATAGTTGTGCCCTCAGTTCCTCCTATGCCTCTTAGTTGTGCCCCCAGTTCCCCTATGCATCATAGTTGTTCCCCCAGTTCCTTCTATGCCTCATAGTTGTGCCCCTAGTTCCTCCTATGCCTCATAGTTGTGCCCTTAGTTCCTCCTATGCCTCATAGTTGTGCCCCTAGTTCCTCCTATGTCTCATAATTGTTTCTCCAGTTCCTTCTATGACTCATAGTTGTGCCCCCAGTTCCTCCTATTCCTAATAGTTGTGCCCCCAGTTCCTTCTATGCCTAATAGCTGTGCCCCCAGTTCCTCCTATGCCTCATAGTTGTGCCCCCAGTTCCTCCTATGCCTCGTAGTTGTTCCCCCAGTTCCTCCTCTGCCTCATAGTTGTTCCCCCAGTTCCTCTTATGCCTCATAGTTGACCGCCCAGTTCCTCTTGTGCCTCATAGTTGTGCTCCCCAGTTCCTCTTATGCCTCATAGTTGTGCCCCCTAGTTCCTTCTATGCCTCATAGTTGCCCCCGCCCAGTTCCTTGTATGGCTCATAGTTGCCCCCGCCCAGTTCCTCCTATACCTCATAGTTGTGCCTCCAGTTCCTCCTATGCCTCACAGTTGTCCCCCCAGTTCCTTCTATGCCTCATATTTGGCTCCCCAGTTCCTCCTATGCCTCATAGTTGTCCCTCCAGTTCCTCCTACGCCTCATAGCTGTCCTCCCAGTTTCTCCTATGCCTCATAGTTGTGCCCCTAGTTCCTCCTATGCCTCATAGTTGTTCCACCAGTTCCTCCTATGCCTCATAGTTGTCCCCCCAGTTCCGCCTATGCCTCATAGTTGTGCCCCCAGTTCCTTGTATGGCTCATAGTTGTCCCCCCAGTTCCTCCTCTGCCTCATATTTTTGTCCCCAGTTCCTTCTATGACTCATACTTGTCCCCCAAGTTTCTCCTATGCTTCATAGTTTTGCCTCCAGTTCCTCCTATGCCTCACAGTTGTCCCCCCAGTTCCTCCTATGCCTCACAGTTGTCCCCCCAATTTCTTCTATGTCTAATAGTTGTCCCCCCAGTTCCTCCTACGCCTCATAGTTGTCCCCCCCAGTCCCTTCTGTGTATAATAGTTGTGCCCTCAGTTCCTCCTATGCCTCTTAGTTGTGCCCCCAGTTCCCCTATGCATCATAGTTGTTCCCCCAGTTCCTTCTATGCCTCATAGTTGTGCCCCTAGTTCCTCCTATGCCTCATAGTTGTGCCCTTAGTTCCTCCTATGCCTCATAGTTGTGCCCCCAGTTCCTCCTATGCCTCATAGTTGTCCCTCCAGTTCCTCCTACGCCTCATAGCTGTCCTCCCAGTTTCTCCTATGCCTCATAGTTGTGCCCCTAGTTCCTCCTATGCCTCATAGTTGTGCCTCCAGTTCCTCCTATGCCTCACAGTTGTCCCTTCAGTTCCTTCTATGCCTCATATTTGTGCCCCCAGTTTCTTTTATGTCTAATAGTTGTCCCCCCAGTTCCTCCTATTCCTACTATTTGTCCCCCAGTTTCTCCTATTCCTAATAGTTGTGCCTCCAGTTCCTTTTATGCCTCATTTTTGTCCCCCCAGTTCCTCCTATGCCTAATAGTTGTGCTCCCAGTTCCTCCTATGCCTCATATTTGTGCTCCCAGTTCCTTCTATGCCTCATAGTTGTGCCCCCAGTTCCTCTTATGCCTCATAGTTGTCCACCTAGTTCCTTCTATGTATAATAGTTGTGCCCCCAGTTTCTCCTATGCCTCATATTTGTCCCCCCAGTTCCTCCTATGCCTCATAGTTGTTCCCCCAGTTCCTCTTATGTAGAAGTTGTGCCACCGGTTCCTCCTATGCCTCATAGTTTTGGCCCCAGTTCCTTCTATGCCTAATAGTTGTGCCCCCAGTTCCTCATATTCCTAATTGTTGTGCCTCCAGTTCCTCCTATGCCTCACAGTTGTGTTCTCAGTTGTGCCCTAATTTAATAATTCCATTTTTCAATAGTACAGATTATTTTTACGCTTTTTTGTAATTTGTTTAATCAATATACTGACAGTAACATTACAAGCGCATTCAATTTTATATGATTAATATTGTTCAATCACAAAAATCTGTGGATTTTCTCCATGAACTCAGAGATCTATTTTCACCGTCTATAAAATATAAAAATTTAATTCCTGAAGTCAGAGTGTTGAATTCCCCCTGATAGAGAAAGGTAGAAGTGCCATGTCTTTGACTATAGTGGCAGAAACTCTAAGGACCATTTTTTTGGGTTATTAGGACTATAAATCTATTTGGCTTAGTACCTTGTTAACGTTTCTAATCAATGAAGCATTATATCTCCAAATAGTTTTATCTTCAATCAAAGATGTCTTATTTATCTTCTTCTGAAGAGATCCTCTGCAGTGGTACACCAGGGCGGTCTTCACTGGGACTTTCGTAAAACCCCCAATATGTTTCAAAACTGAGTGTACAGAAGTTTGAATTACCTTTCTAGCATCCACAATCATTTTCCGAGCATTGAAATAGTCCACTCTGTCTGGTTCACGGTGAACATACTGCAGGATATTGAATCCTGGCAAACTCTTCCATGATGAAATGTTGGAAAAGTTTCGATCAGTGGCTACGGTTTGAGGGAAAATGTGGTTTTCAAACAGAAAAATCCCGACTCGTGGGTTCTGTTGTTGAAGACTTTCCACCATGCTGTCCCATGTTTGGTGTTTGAATGGCAAAATTATTTCATCAATATCATTCAATACCACAAACTTGGTCCTGTACATATTCCGATAGATGCAGTCATTGAGTGTTGCTAATTGACCATAATATCCAATATCCTTGCCGTTAGCAGAATAGAGCCATGCATGGTCTGGTCTAAGATACCGCTGAATTGGCCATGGTATGACCTCTAAAACACCCTCTGCGATGTAGTACTGCATTACTTTTTCCACCTGTGAGCTGCAGTTATTAAGGTAGATCATGACCCGGTGGGCCCCCAATATCTGGTACATCTCCATGGTCTGTATGAATTGTAAGACATTACTGTAATTCCCAAACATGGTGGAAATGCAGACAGTGAAGTTGGCAGAAAACGGTTTCACATCCCGATTTTGTATCTGGAACAGAGGTAATTGTGTCATGTTTCCTGAAGGAGACGTATGAATAGATAGGTACTTGGCGTGGCAGTCTGGTGGCTCCATACACACCAGGTCCGTTGTGCCGTAGGGGAAGCCAAACCGATCAGTGTGTATGTCTATCTCAGCCTTGGAAACCACCACAGATTTGTTCACGGTGCAACAAAACCAACAGTATAGTTCCTTCACCTCTTTATGATGAATAATGCTGAGAATACGAACTGCACTTTTATTGTGTACTCTGTTGTCGAAATACGGGGATATGATAAATGTCCGGTTATCTCCCAGTGGTGTAATAGTATCGGTGGTTAGTCTACTACCACAACAGGCACACGGTGGTCTATATTGAGGAAAATGAGTGTTCAAAGCTTTGGTATATAGAAATCCCAGTAGAAAGGAGACAACCAGTAATAATGACATCCATAGTAGGATATCCTTTGGGAATCTGACCATTGTATCAGGAAATGGATCAACTAGAGGAGAAAAAATGAGAAAACACATGATAAGGAAAAAGGATAAATGTTTAGAACAAGCAACTAATCATCTCCCAGCTTTCTACTCAATATTATGTTTATCCACTAGGTGGTGCTACATGTTGTTAATATCAGTACATTCCAATAATGGTAACCCATAGAGCGGTGCTGAGTCGCCTGCCAAGCTGTTTGCAAAGGGCTCCTATAATTACACTAGGACGGTGGTGCAGTGTTGCTTACCTGCCAGTACTGCTCCAGTTATACTAATCTCTTCTGTTCTTCTACTGCTTGTTTTAGCCTTATTTATGTTTAAGATTATAAATTAGATTGGAAATTTTGGCCTCCTGCAAAATGTCGCCATTTTCTTATGCAAAACCTATGTGTGTTCCTAAAATCATGGACATTTTCACAAAAACATTTTTTCGCCTTCTACAAATTACTATTGGTTTCGCAGCTGAATCTAATACAGATCAAAACGGTGAAATTTAGAGTAAAGTAGAGCATGTCAGTTAAGATGCTGTGACATCACTGGTCCTGCCTCTGTGTATGAATTCACCACTTCACACAGTGCACATAGGCCAGCCTGTCATTCCCATTCTGGCTGCTCAGATAAAGAAACAACTCCCTCCTAACATGACAATCTACCACAATAGGGTGAAAAAGAGAATGGTGGGCAACTTTTTCAGGTATAGCATTCAGCTTAATAATACACAGACCTTTGTATACACTATATGGACAAAAGTATTAGAACACTTGACCATTACACCAACAGGGACTGTAATGACATTGTATTCAAATACATATATTTTAATATGGAGCTGGTCCCCCTTTTGCAGCAATAACAGCTACCACTCTTTTTGGAAAGCTTTCCACAAGATGTTTGAGTGTTTCTGTAGGAATTTGTGCCCATTCATTCTGTAGAGTATTTATGAGGTCAGGCACTGATATTGGACGAGAAGGTCTGGCTCACAATCTAGGTTCCATTTCATCCCAAAGGTGTTCAAAGGGGTTGAGGTCAGGGCTCTGTGCGGGCCAGTAAATTTCTTCCACACTGAACTCGTCAAGCCATGTCTTTGTAGTCCTTGCTTTGTGCACTGGGGAGCAGTCATGTTGGAATAGAAAAGGGCCTTCCCCAAACTGTTGCCACAAAGTTGGAAGCATAGCAATGTCCAAAATGACTTGGTATGCTGAAGCATTAAGATTGCACTTCACTGGAGATAAAGGGCCTAGCCCAGTGGTTCCCAAACTTTTCAGGTCGTGGCACCCTTATAGTCTCCATAATTTTTTCAAGGCACCCCTCCAAAATAATTACCAAGCAGTCCTGTTTTATAAGTAGTTGGGTTAAAATAACATAATAAGTATTTAGGTCAGGACAGAAATATGTAGTTGTTTGCAAAAATAATACACATAAATCCAAGGGAAAAGAATATTTTTATTTTTTCAAATAACTATGAGGCATAGGAGGAACTAGAGGCACAACTATGAGGCATAGAAGGAACTGGGGGAACAACTATGAGGCATAGGGGAACTGGGGGCACAACTAAGAGGCATAGGAGGAACTGAAGGCACAACTATTATACACAGAAGGAACTGGGGGGGACAACTATGAGGCGTAGGAGGAACTGGGGGGACAACTATTAGACATAGAAGAAATTGGGGGCTCAACTATGAGGCATAGGAGGAACTGGGGAGCCAAATATGAGGCATAGAAGGAACTGGGGGGACAACTGTGAGGCATAGGATGAACTGGGGGGGACAACTGGGAGGCATAGGAGGAACTGGAGGCAAAACTATGAAGCATAGGAGAAACGGGTGTCAAACAATAATTTACAGCTAATATTAAGAGGAATAAGATCAAACAAAATAAAACAACAACATGTACAAAAATCATCACGATTACTCTGTGCCCCTTCATCCACACTCTGCCCCCTCTTCATCCTCACTCTGCCCCCTCCTTCATTCCTTTGCCCCTCCATTGCTGTTTCCTATCACCATTTTCCCTCCGTTTTTTTACTTACCATACTTGGCCATCTTTGTTCTATTTCTTCTGTCTTCTTAGCAATCTGGCGGTGCCCGTGACCCAGCATCCTCCTTTCTCCTGCCATTCCTCACTGAATATGTCGGACGTGATGATGTCACGACATTCAGGCGAGGAGGGAGGAGGATGCTGGGTTCCGGCGGGGGGTAATGGGGTATCTCTGTGCAGTAGAGGGTGAGGAATGGGGTATATCTTTGCAGTAGAGGGTGAGTAATGGGGTATCTGTGGAGTAGAGGGTGAGTAATGGGGTATCTGTGGAGTAGAGGGTAAGGAATGGGGTACCTGTGCAGTAGAGGGTGAGGAATGGGGGGAGGGGCAAGCAAGTATTTATGGGATAGACATTGAGAGTAGTAAGGAGGAATTTAACAAGAGTCAAGGGGGTGGAGAGGGAGGAAAGGGAAGCATAGCCGATAAGGAGAGGCCCTTTTTAAAGCAAAAAGAAATACCTAAGGGAGGCAATAGACTTAAGTGTATGCTTGCAAATGCAAGAGGCCTGACAGGTAAAATGGGGGAGTTAGAGCTTGTTATGAGCGTTTTGTCGCTATCCAATAATGATTGTGGAATCTCGATTTGTGTTTCCAACGCACAAATATTTATTCTGAAAAAGTAGCAGAATATATTCAAGCGAAATAATAATAAGTACAGCCGTTACTTATCGCAGGCGCTCTGGATCCAATGTACAGTCATTCAATCCTGAAGTCTGTGGTCAAGGTGACTGAACACTACATGGGAGCTACTGCTTATATGCAAACAGAGATACAGTGAAACAATGCAGGTGGTATAGCTTGCTTCTATTGGTCCAGGCATCAGGAGGGTCCAGGGGGTTACACATCATAGGCTGATTCAATCTAAGGAATCCAAAGGTGGGGGTCTCTCCAGGGAATGAGCTCTGTTCTTCCCGCCAAACTGCTCTGTTCTTCCCGCCACACTCCAATTACAATAAGTCCATTTGCATTTGACAGTTAATATCTGTCACGGGCACTAGGAGTCTTTGCCCAGGATATCACCAGATGATGATCTTACCAGAGTAGTGTGGGTTACACAGTGGTCCTCTGGTAGCAGGGTGACTAGCGGAACATATGACTCAGCAGATGGTGAGAGGATGCAAATAGAAAAGTCAATGACTAGCAGCAATCTGGTTAATGATTAGGTAGAGATGAACACGAGGATCTTGATGGACGTGAAGAAGTACAGGAAGGTAACAGGGAAGTCAGTGGTCTGCGTACAGCAAGTTGTACCACTGCTTATGGTAAAGAGACTTGTCCAGGTGCAGGTAGGTAGCGGGGAAGTTAGTGGTCTGCTTATAGCAAGTTGTACCACTGCTTATGGTGAGAGGACTTGTCCAGGTGCAGGTAGGTAGCGGGGAAGTCAGTGGTCTGCGTATAGCAAGTTGTACCACTGCTTATGGTGAGAGGACTTGTCCAGGTGCAGGTAGGTAGCGGGGAAGTCAGTAGTCTGCGTATAGCAAGTTGTACCACTGCTTATGGTGAGAGGACTTGTTCCAGGTGCAGGTAGGTAACGGGGAAGTCAGTGGTCTGCGTGCGTACAGCAAGTTGTACCACTGCTATAGGTGGGGATAGGTACAGGTGTCGATGAGTGGAAACATAGAATGTAGACACTGAGAGCACAAGGAACTTGATCCCAAACAATATGCACAAGTCTATGTTGGTGTGGCAGGCGCTGCTTGACAGAGACAAATTCACTACTGGAATCCAGGCTAATAGCAGAAGGTCAATTAGCATATGTATCTCACTACTGAACAAAGAGGTAAACCTCCCAGCAGCCACAGTCCAAGCGGATATGCAGTAAACGAATACAGTCAATAGAAAGTAAGCATACCGCGGTTCAGTTGAGCAGGCTGTCCACGAGAGAATACAGGAACAGCTGAGCGGCTGCACGCCAGCACGAGTAAAGAAACCACAGGTGAGTGGTAGCGGTAATCAGGGTCCGGGTCAGCACACAGGCAGAGAACTTGACACGGATAGAACAACGATGAGCAATGCAGGAATCACTGGAGATAGCGAACACGAGTAGAACACTGGAGGTAATAGCGGACTGGAAGCCGCAGATGATTAGAGCAGGAATCAGCAGGGAACTGAAGACATAGTAGAACACAGGAGACTTGAAGCGGTCTGGAAACCGACAATGAGTTGAGCAGGAATCAGCAGGAAGCTGAAGACATAGTAGAACACAGGAGACTTGAAGCGGTCTGGAAACCGGCAATGAGTTGAGCAGGAATCAGCAGGAAGCTGAAGACACGGAGAAGTACACAGGAACACCTTCAGAGACTCACAGGGAATGAGACTCCAAGATCAGGCAATGAGGTAATGAACACAGGTGCTTTAAATAGGGAGCGTTGCCTGATCAACCAATTAACTGAAAGCAAAGGTCAGAAGAGTTCTTAGGAACTGCGAATGCGCAGACCATCAGGATGGCGGGCGGCCACGGTTCAGGATAGGTGCTGGCAGGAATACTGGAGAGCCACGCACCAGTGAAGAGGCACTCACGGTCCGGTGAGTGACAATATCATATTAAAGGTTTATTCCCTAACATCAATAACTAGAGTATGCAATGTGCGATCTCTTCGCCGAATGCACCGAACAGCTGCTGATGTGAAGGGGATTAATATGATATTAGACACGACACATTTCTTTTAACCTGAACCATATGTATCACTAATATGCATATAACTTATAATATTACACATAAACACTTCTATATTTTGACATAAATAACTATGTGTTGCAACTACCATTAATGTGTACTATTTTACAAATGTGTGTGTTGGTGCGAATGTATGTAAAAGCGTAAATGCTGTTGTTGCCACGTGTTGCGGCTGGGCACGCCCTTCCACGCCGTAGCGTGCTCTACGCATCTTTTCAGACAAAGACAACCAAGTTTGCTCAATTTTAATTGAAATGACTTTATCCAATTTGCTGACTTCGGCAGCTCCACCCTTTGATAGTGTAATAAACTATCACCTAATCACCGTTTCAAGTTCAGGATTATACAATACATCTTCACAGACCATGATCTCGGTATCTCTCACCACCCTTTCAGTCTCTTTCTCAGTGTTACTCCCAGAAGACTGTTTTCCACACTTCAACACAGTAGGAACACATTTGACACATAAACCAATTGCTAAGATGACACCCAGTATAAGGAGAAGGAGCTTACCTACACTAGCAACCATTTCCTTTACCCACTCCCCCAGAACAGAGAACCATTTCACAGGGTTCAGCCACGAGAACCAACCTGCCACCTTTTCCCCGACCTCATATAACGAAGAATTATGGTTCCTTCGAAATTCCCTTTTCAGTTGCAGAATTTCATCCATCTTCCGGTCTATAACCTCCTTAGGGTCATCCGTATTATTGGTGATGTACGTGCAACATTTGACACCAAACTGGGTGGCCAGTGTCACACAGTACCCACCAGTAATAGAGGTGAGATAATTTAGTACCAGTCTATGTTGCACCAACTCCTTTTTGTACGCTTGTAGCTCCCTTCCAGTATTCCTGAAAGTGTCATCATACATCTCGGTGATATTATCTATCAATTTAGCTAGGTCTTGGATATATTTAAAGTTTAACGTTCCCCGAGCGGTCCTGGTGAGATCTAGAGCAAATACAAAAGTGGAAGCTGCTCAAATCAATTTATAGGTCATAACAGGTGCTTGAAAGGGTGGGGTTATCCTGCAAGGAACATACACACAACATTTTTTCCCCCAGCACACTGCTATAGCCAGCAACAGATCTGCCATTTCTACTGTAGATAAAAATGCAAAAGTCTTTGTTGCACACATTTGCAAATGTATGTTTAAGCCATCCGCCACGCCAAGGCGCTATTCCTGAAAGTGTCATCATACATCTCGGTGATATTATCTATCAATTTAGCTAGGTCTTGGATATATTTAAAGTTTAACGTTCCCCGAGCGGTCCTGGTGAGATCTAGAGCAACCATAACTTGAAACCCAGCAGTTTCACTAATCAACTTTGTAGCTATGGGTTCCTCCCCAGGAATCATATTTCTCTTGACACTGTGTTCATACTGTGTGTGTATGTATGGTGGTGATGTAGTCTTGTGAATACCAACCATTTCCTCATGAGTAATAGTCATGATTTCAGGAACCAGTTTAGCTAAGAAACACAAACCCTTGGAACTCGGAGTCACCCAGGAATAAGCTTTGCTCCCACAAACAAAGTACACATCATCAGGGAGAACATAAGGAACAGTATGCCCATTAATTATATCACACAGAGTTTTGATAAAACTACCCAAGCCTAGTGTCTCCATTTTCTCAAGACACGTGTCAGCATGGATGACATTCTTACAATTATCTATAGAGACTTTTCCAATGGATACTTTCTTATGTTTGGTTATGCGCCCTAATTTGTGACTTCCATCAACATTCCTGCCTATTGGTGACCTTGTAAGTCTCCCTCTAAAATGATAGTGGCGAGCCATTGTCTGATCTGATAGGTCAGCTTCCCAATTTTCCAGACGCTTTGCATGAGAGATGTTTAGGCACAGTAAGGATCTGTCTAATGAGTATTGTGAAAGCTTCAGACTAGGGGACCTAGTGTTATTGTACCTCCCTTCTATGGGCCTCCCTCCCTTCAATTCTAGTACCTCAGAGATGTTTAGTGGGAATGGTACTAGTCCTATGTTATGCTGTCCCTGAGGCACATGTGAGCACACCCAGAACTCAGTTTGATTTAGAACCTTACCCACTAAGGAGTGATAATCCTCCAGAGGATGCCCACCCATGTCCAGGGTACTAGTGGACTGGCATCGCTGGATGCACGTTTCTTCAACTAGGGAATCACAGAACTTACAGATACAATACTCATCAGACAATAGCCCCTCACACTGTCTCCGAGTTCCCGAGCCTTTTCATAACCCCTGGACCAAGCTTGATAATGGGCTGCTCTGGGTATTCTAATAACTCCATCTCATCCGTATCACTACCAGAACCTGCCTCTGTCTTCCATCCTCCTTCACAAAAATCGAGTGTCCTAGAAAAAGTAAAAACAAGGAAAATCCTGGAACAAAAGAAAAACAAAAACCGCCACTCCATCGCTGGAAAGATAGTTCTGAGGCAACGTCTCTGGTTCAGGTGTCTTGACTGCAGGCTTTAGGTCTCCCGGAACAGGTGTACGAGTGACAGATCAGTGTCGTCGGTTTCAGCTTTATTTCGCACTTTCTCAGGGTTACTGGCTCTCCTGCAGTGGGTGGAATGGACCCAAGTGTCTCTCTCTGCAACCTTCAGTGATGTGGTACTGGTCAGCAGCACTTGGTACGGGCATTCCCAATGGTCTGTTAAACAACCTGAACGTAAGAAATTGCGGATCATAACATAGTCCCCAGGTTCAACATCATGACAGTTCGTTTCTGGCATACCAGGTGACAGCATTTTGAGTTTTTGTTGTTGTTTCAGCTGTCTGCTCATTTTTATAAGATATTGCACAGTCACTTCATTATTACACTTTAAGTCGTCTTGCGGACTCACGATCAAATGAGGTTGTCGGGCCAAACAGTATCTCAAAGGGGACAGATTAAGAGAAGGTCTAGGAGTGGTTCGGATGCTATGGAGGACTAGTGGCAAAGCTTCAGGCCACGCCAACCCAGTTTCAGCCATTACCTTACCAAGCTTGTTCTTAATAGTACCATTTACTTTTTCCACCTTACCACTGGCTTGTGGTCGGTAAGGGGTGTGAAGTCTGCTACTGATTCCCATGAGCTTACACATATTTTGGAAGATATCACCAGTAAAGTGGGTACCCCTATCACTTTAAATGATTCTAGGGATACCGAACCTACACACAAAATCTTTTCTTTGCAGTGAACACAGCAATATTAGTGGCTGCCGGATATGCTTCTACCCAACCGGAAAACACATCAATACATACTAACACATACTTTATATTCCTGCAAGGTGGTAATTGGATATAGTCAATTTGTATTACCTGAAAAGGTCCGTCTGTAGGAGGGATGTGGGATGGCTCAGTTGGAATAGTTTTCCCGACATTTTTTCTCAAACAAGTAAGACATGACATTGCTTTCTTACCAGCCTGAGAGAAAAATCCAGGAGCACACCAGTATGCTCTCACCAGTTTGCACATACCTTCTTTACCCAGGTGAGTCAGACCGTGTGCTGCTTCAGCCAGGCTTGGATAGTACGTTTGGGCTTACCTTGTCCATCCCTCCAGAGTCCTGAGGACTCTTGACCACATCCCTTCGCCTTCCAGACCGCCTTTTCCTGCAGGGAACACAAATCTTGCATTTCAATTAATTTCTGCATGTCTAATGTCTGAAAAACCATCATAGTCGATACAGTCATAGGTTGCCCTGCTGCCCATTTAGCAGCTTCGTCCGCCCTGTTATTGCCCAATGACACCGGGTCTTCTTCAAAGGTATGGGCTTTGCACTTTATGACGGCTACTGTTCTGGGTAACTGTATCGCTGTCAGAAGTCCTTTTATGTGTTGTGAGTGTGCCACTGGCGTACCTGCTGCTGTCGTAAAGTTTCTAAGACGCCAAAGGGCCCCAAAATCATGCACTACCCCAAAGGCGTACCTAGAGTCCGTATATATATTGGCTGATTTACCCTCTGCCAACTCACACGCTCTCCTTAATGCTACTAGTTCCGCCACTTGGGCTGAGTGAGGTGGGCCAAGGGGTTCAGCTTCTACCACATCCTGATCGTCTACAACAGCGTAAGCAGTACATAGCTCTCCCGTCTCTGTCTGTCTATGACAACTCCCGTCTGTATAAAACGTAAAATCTACATTTTCTAAGGGAGTGTCACGTATGTCGGGTCTTGCAGTAAAGGTCTGGTTCAGGTGTTCCATACAATCATGCGTATCAGTAATCTTGCCTAACTCATCATCAACCAGGGTCTCCTCACCTCCCACCCTTTGTGTCTCTAGAGACACATATGGAAGGTATGTAGCTGGATTTAAGGTGCTACATCGTTTGATGGTGATGTTTGAGGGTGCCATCAGAGCTATTTCCCACTTTGTGAATCTAGCTGAAGAAACATGTCTGGTTTGGGCTGAATTTAACAGAGCTGATACAGCATGGGGTGTATAGACAGTTGAATTATGTCCTAATACTACGTCCTCGCTCTTACTTACCAGAAGAGCAGTTGCTGCTACACTTCTGAGACATGTTGGGAGTGCCACAGTGTCCAATTGTGCACTGTAGTATGCTACCGGTCTGCTAGCGTCACCATGTTTCTGTGTGAGGACACCTGCTGCACAACCATCAGCTTCCGTACAGTACAGCTCAAAAGGCTTTTCATAATCAGGTATCCCCAATGCAGGTGCTCTAGTCAGACTATCTTTTAGATTAAATAATGCTTGCTCTGACTCTTCTGTGTGTACCACACGTTCTGGTTTTGAGGAAGAGACTAGTTCCTGCAATGGTAATGCCAGAATAGAAAAACCTGGGATCCAGGATCTACAGTATCCACACATCCCCAGGAAGGTACGAATCTGCTTCCGGCTCTGCGGCAGAGTCATGTGTTGTATAGCCTCAATCCTGTTGGTTGTCAGGTGTCTTAGCCCCTTGGTGAGGCAGTGTCCTAAGTATTTGACCTTAGTCTGACATGGCTGTAATTTATCCTTTGCCACCTTGTGCCCTGTTTGTGTAAGGTGAAGCAACAACAATTTAGTATCATGTAAACATGACATAAAAGAATCAGAGCACAGCAACAAATCGTCCACATATTGAATTAGAACAGACCCATTGCGGGGTTGAAAGGATTGCAAACAGTCATGTAAGGCTTGGGAGAAAAAACTGGGGCTGTCAATGAACCCCTGGGGAAGTCTGGTCCATGTGAATGCAAAAAGGTATTGGCAGTCAGGGTGAAGAGGGACTGAGAAGAAAGCAGAACATAGGTCAATGACAGTAAAATGACTAGCAGACGGTGGAATCTGCATGAGGATGACAGCTGGATTTGGCACTACGGGGAATTGGCTCTCAATAACTTTATTAATTCCCCTTAAGTCCTGAACTAATCTATAGCCCCTCCCCCCACTCTTCTTCACAGCGAAAATGGGACTATTTGCTGTGCTGGATGTACGAAGTAAAATGCCTTGTTGCAACAGCCTCTCAATAACAGGATATACCCCCAATTCCACCTCCGGTTTCAATGGATACTGTGGGATTTTTGGAGCTATCCTACCACTTTTTAGATTTACCATGACAGGGGCTACGTTTGCCATTAGTCCAGTGTCCTGTCCATCTCTGGTCCATAGTGAACCTGGTGTTTCCAGCAACATCCCCTTTACTTGAGATGGACTTTGTTCTATAACAGTAGAGTGTAACATTAACCTTTGAGGGGTGTCCAATATATCCTGTACCTCATGCGCGACCTTCTCTGGTATGTCTAAGAACACACCATCTGAAGTACAGTATATGACACATCCCATTTTACATAACAAGTCTCTCCCTAGCAAGTTAGTAGGATCCGCTGCAGCTAAGAGAAACGAATGCTTAATATGCAGGGGCCCGATAATAACTTCAGCAGGTTTAGTTAGAGGATAATGTAACACTCCTCCTGTTACCCCCAGAGCTGGAATAGTTTTACTGGTCACCTGTAGATTAAAAGGAGAGGTTATCACCGATCTGGTCGCCCCTGTATCTACAAGAAAAGTTTGCTTCCTACCAGCTATGTCAACTATCATTGTTGGTTCTTCTCTCTGACTCTCAGTTAACCTCACTGACTGTAGACTACAGGTATGACCTGACCCCTAGCGCTGACTATTGCTTTCCGGCGCAGCATTTGCTGCTGTAATATGCGCGGGCAGGTGTGAGTCTTCTAGTCTATGTGAATCCCTCCTTGGACGATATCTATGCGACCCTTCATTAGGATTATATCTTCCCTTAGTACAATCTTTCCTCATATGTCCTTCTTCTATGCAATTATAACATCTCAACATTCTGCGTTTCCTGTTATGTGGGTTATAGGCTGGTGGTCGTGTATGCATTCCCTCTAATGCCTGTATACTCACCGTCATCAACTTGTCACTCTTTTCTTACCTTTTCCTAAAGATATTATTATCATGCACCACAGCAGACTCCCTAAGGGAATCTACCGTGATGCCTCTCCAATTAGGTAATGAGGTTTGTACTCTGGTTTTTAAATTTTCCCTAAGACCATCCATTAGTACTCCTACAGCTACTTCCCTGTGATGTGGGTCCTCACCTATGTTTGATATCCCAGTGAACCGTGTTATCGCTGCTATAGCTCTACTAAAGTAATCTGATGCTGTTTCACTATCTTTTTGTTTTATGGTGAAAATCTTACTCCAATTCGCTACTACTGGAAAATAGATGGCTAAATGTTTGACAATCTGTTCTATATTCTCTTGATTAATCTCATCTGTCAAGGTGTCGTCTTCCTCCAACGAACAATATTTAATAAATTGTTGTACGTTAGTATTGGGATGAAGACACTCCCTCAACACTACACGCCAATCCTTATCGGTTGGTTCGTGTGCATTTCCCAAGTCTTTAACAAACTTCTGACACTTAGCCAACTCTTTTCTAGGATCTGGGAATTCAGTCATAATGGAACGTAATTCTGATCTAGTCCAGGGACAATGCATTGTAACATTTCTTAAAGGAACTACACCATCCTTATCCGGCTTCCCATTGGGAACGGATATTGTGCAGACTGGATACGTACCCACTGGTTCACTATCTTTAGGGTTAGCTACTACAGTACTTTGAATATTGTCTCTCCTAGTGGTCACACTACTCTCACCTATCTCAGCCATTGCCCCTTTTCCATACTTACGCTGAACCTCTAACATATTAACAGCATGGGCAATGGCTGAAATTACCGTGGGTTCATCCTCTTCTTTAGAAACACTTGCTTTAAACTGACTTAAAATAGGATATAACTTAGCAATTTCCTTTTTTTCATTTTTAACAACGGCTGTACTTACCATCACCCCCCCCCCCCCCCCCCGACACATAGGGTGGCGGGGGCGCGCTTGCGCTGAGTTCTCCACGCTTCTCAACGGCTACTTCCGCCGTGCGCACGCTTTTTGCCACGCCTACTTCCGCTGTGCATTCGCTGCTCTGCCACGTGCTACCTTCCATCTGCCACAATTTCAAACAATCATTATGTTTATTCCTCACTTTCGTTGACTTAATCAACCATACTTTATCCTTTACAGTATTTAGGCAAGCTCTATTTAACAGGAGGTAGCAAGCGATTTCATTGAGCTTTTGATTTCACTGCTTTTTTGATTTCAAGTGCTGTTTTTGTTTAAAGTGTGGAGTTGGTTCCATTAAGGAGTTGAATCCAGGAAGGGGTTTAATCTGGTAAGTGGCTAGGAAAGGCTAGTACTAAAGTTCACTGTAGGCTATAAGAAGTTAGGTTAGCCATAATAAGATGAGTAGTAGCAGGCTTGATGATCTCACTCAATGCATATCTTGTCATATGTATGCACACTTGGAGCAAGTGTTCCAAGGTTTATACCTCTGTGAGAAATGTGAGCAATTGGTCTCTTTGGAAGCCCAGGTAACTGATCTAAAGCAGACCATTGCAACATTGAGAGACATTGCCAACCTGGAGCAGAGTTTACAGCTCACCATTGATGCGTTAGCTGAGCAGGGTGGAGCAGAGACAGAGGAGGATGCACAGGTAGGCAGCTGGGTAACAGTTACTAGGGGTAGCAGAGGGAGGAAGAGGCAGGCCAGTTCTGAGCTAGGCAATCCCAGCAGATTTGCCAGATTGGATGAAGATACTGTGGAAGGCAGTTCAGAATTGGTAGAGTTGGATGACACTGCTTCCTCTAGCAACCAGGGGAATGGTCTCTCCAGCACAGAGGGGACCAAAGTTACTCAGGGACCCAGGCAGATTGTGGTGGTAGGGGATTCAATTATTAGGAAGGTAGATAGGGCAATCTGTTACCGGGACCGTGCATGCCGAACAGTGTGTTGTCTCCCGGGTGCTCGGGCTCGGCATATTGCGGATCGGGTGGACAGATTGTTGGGAGGGGCTGGGAATGACCCAGCGGTTTTGGTGCATGTTGGCACCAATGACCGAGTTAGAGGAAGAAGGGGTGTCCTAAAGAATGATTTCAGGGACATAGGTCGCAAACTTAAGGCAAGGACATCCAAGGTAGTATTTTCGGAAATACTACCTGTGCCACGCGCTAGTCCAGGGAGGCAGCGGGAGATTAGGGAGGTTAATGCGTGGCTAAAAGATTGGTGTAGGAAGGAGGGTTTTGGATTCTTAGAGCACTGGGCTGATTTCTCGGTCAGTTGCCATCTTTATTGTCGTGATGGATTGCACCTGAATGAGGAGGGGGCTGCAGTGCTAGGGGAGAGGATGGTTAGAAGGTTGGAGGAGATTTTAAACTAGGCTCCGGGGGGGAGGGGCAAGCAAGTATTTATGGGATAGACATTGAGAGTAGTAAGGAGGAATTTAACAAGAGTAAAGGGGGTGGAGAGGGGGGAAAGGGAAGCATAGCCGATAAGGAGCGGCCCTTTTTAAAGCAAAAAGAAATACCTAAGGGAGGCAATAGACTTAAGTGTATGCTTGCAAATGCAAGAAGCCTGACAGGTAAAATGGGGGAGTTAGAACTAGTAGCAATGAATGAGCAGTATGATATTATAGGTATTACTGAGACCTGGTGGGATGATACACATGACTGGGCAGTCAACTTGGAAGGCTATTCTCTTTTCAGGAGGGATAGGGTAAATAAAAGGGGAGGAGGAGTATGTCTTTATATTAAGCCAGAATTAAAACCAAGTATTCAGGAAGTTATATATGAGAATATTAGTGGTAATATAGAGGCATTGTGGGTGGAAATATCCAGCGGAGGAAAAAGTTCAGAGAAGTTGCTGATAGGGATATGCTATAAACCGCCTGATATTAGTACGATTGAGGAAGCCCAACTTCTACAGCAAATTGAAAAGGCTACACAACTAGGTCAAATTTTAATTATGGGGGATTGATTGGACATTGATTGGAGTACTGAGACCTGCGGTACAGCTAAGGGAAATGGGTTTCTGAGCACGCTAAAAGACCATTACATGTCCCAATTAGTAGAGGAACCAACTAGAAACCAGACTATACTGGACCTAGTAATAACAAACAATGTAGACGTAATATCAAATATTCAAGTAAGGGAGTACTTGGGAAACAGTGATCATAATATGGTCTCATTTGAAATTAGTTCCCAGAAGCAACGATATAACGGATCAACTAGGGCTTTAAACTTTAGAAAGGCAAATCTTAATATGCTAAAGGAGTCTATAAAGAGCATAGACTGGGACAAAGCCTTTGAAGGAAAAAATACGGAAGAAAAGTGGGATGTCTTTAAAATGTTGTTGGAAACATACACGTATAAGTTCATTCCTATGTGAAATAAATGTAAAAGAATTAAGTCTAAACCAATGTGGCTAAATAAAAAGGTAAGGGAAGAAATGCAAAGGAAGAAGCGTGCATTTAAATTGTTTAAGTCTAATGGGTCAGAGGAGTCCTTCGTAGGTAGAAGGAATGTAATAAAACATGCAAAAAGGAAATTAGATTGGCTAAATTAGAAAATGAAAGGCACGTTGCAAAAGAAAGTAAGACAAACCCCAAAAAGTTTTTTAAGTATCTAAATGGCAAAAGGATTAAAAAAGTTAATATAGGACCCCTAAGAAGTGAGATGGGTGAATTGATAAATGATACTAAGGAAAAAGCAGAGGTATTAAACACTTTCTTTTCTTCAGTATTTAGGAACAAATGGTAGAAGTAATACATAAAAATGGAAATGAAACCATGCCATTAATTAATACTTGGTTGTCAGAGGAAGAAGTCCAAAGACGACTGAAGAAAATTAAGATAAATAAAGCTCCAGGTCCAGATGGCATACACCCAAGGGTCCTTATGGAATTAAACTCGAAAATAGCTAGACCACTATTCCTAATTTTCATAGATTCAATCTCATCAGGCTCAGTACCAAGGGACTGGCGAATAGCAGATGTGGTGTCGTTGTTTAAAAAGGGGACGAGATCACAATCAGGGAATTATAGACCTGTAAGCCTGACATCAATAGTGGGGAAATTACTGGAAGGTATTTTAAAGGATAGTATTCAGGATTACTTGGTACGCCATAAAATTATTAGTGGGAATCAACATGGATTTGTGAGGGATAGGTCATGTCAAACTAATCTAATTAGTTTTTACGAGGAAGTTAATGGAAATTTAGACCAGGGCAGCACAGTAGATGTGGTCTACTTAGATTTTGCAAAGGCCTTTGATACAGTGCCACACAAGAGGTTGGTTTACAAAATTAGGGAACTGGGTCTAGGAATCAACATTTGTACTTGGATCAAAAACTGGTTAGAAAAAAGGGAACAGAGAGTTGTGATAAATGGAACATTTTCTAATTGGTCAAAAGTCTTAAGTGGAGTACCCCAAGGTTCCATGCTGGGGCCACTCCTTTTTAATATATTCATTAATGACCTTGGTGATGGTTTAGAGAGTAAAGTTTCTATTTTTGCAGATGACACTAAACTCTGTAAGGTAATAAAATCAGAGCAAGATGTAGCTTCTCTACAGAGGGACTTAAATAAACTGGAGAATTGGGCAGCCAAATGGAATATGAGGTTTAACACAGATAAATGTAAGGTTATGCATTCAGGGATCAAAAACAAGAACGCAATCTATAAATTAAATGGAATTTATTTAGGAGAATCTATAATGGAAAAGGATTTGGAAGTGCTCGTAGACAGTAGACTTAGCAATAGTGCTCAATGTCAAGCAGCAGCTGCAAGGGCAAACAAAGTATTGGCATGCATAAAAAGGGGCATAGATCCAAGGGAAGACAGTGTAATTTTGCCACTGTATAAATCATTGGTAAGACCTCATCTTGAATATGCAGTAAAGTTCTGTGCACCACTCTATAAAAAAGATAATTTGGAACTAGAAAGGGTTCAGAGAAGGGCGACAAAATTGATAAAAGGGTATGGAGTCATTAAGTTGTGAGGAAAGGTTATCCAGTTTAGGCATGTTTACTTTAGAAAAGAGGCGTCTAAGGGGAGATATGATTACTATGTACAAATACATTAGGGGTCAATACAGAGAACTTTCATGGGAACTTTTTACCCCAAGGACTATACACAGGACACGTGGTCACCCCCTAAGGTTAGAGGAGAGGAAATTTCACAACCAGCAAAGGAAGGGGTTCTTTACAGTTAGGGCAGTCAATATATGGAATTCATTGCCAGGGAAGGTTGTGATGGCAGATTCAATAGATATGTTTAAGAAAGGGTTAGACAAATTTTTAGCGGAAAGGTGTATCCAGGGATACAACCATTAATTAAAATGTAGGATAGTAGTGGATATAGGATAAAAAAATAGGACTGCAATATTGAGTCTGGGGGGATTTTCACGATTTAAACAGATTGGCGGTTGCTTACTCTGGATGAATTTCAAATATAAGTGCAGGATCGCAGGAGATCCATAATAGGTTGATGTCAGGATTTCCCAGGTATGACCACGGAGAGGAGATAAGTGGTTTTAATGAGTTTATTAATAAACAGAGATGACAAGGTAACTCATGAGACAGTTCAAAATGCAGATGAGAAACAGGTAACTGCAATAGTAGATTTCAACAGGCAGCATAGAACTACAAGTACCAGGTATAATGGTTAAAGATGCAGGAGTCCAGGACACAGGTAACAGCAAATAGTGGATTTCAACAGGCAGCGTAGAACTACAAGTACCAGGTATAATGGTTGAAGATGCAGGAGTCCAGGACACAGGTAACAGCAAATAGTGGATTTCAACAGGCAGCGTAGAACTACAAGTACCAGGTATAATGGTTGAAGATGCAGGAGTCCAGGACACAGGTAACAGCAAATAGTGGATTTCAACGAAGAAATATGCAGGAGTCCAGATAGCAGATAGAAGCTGAGCACAGGGAATGCTCCTCAGAATGACCTGATGATCTGGCCCAGACTGTTTGAAGCAGGCAGGTATAAATAGGCCTCATGCAGCTGAAACCACTCCCAGTGATCAAGGAGAATAATCAAGTAGCACAGTGGCCCCTTTGGTGGGCAGTGGTACTACAAGTGGAAAGCATACCAAATCCAATAGAGTCACTGCAGACAGCAGCTGCAGAGTGCAAATCGTGACAGTACCCCCTCCTTAAAGGGCGGATTCCAGACGCCCAAATACTAGAAATGGTCAGAAAAGTCAGAGTCATAGTCCAGAATTGGGCATGTATTTGAGAAGTCTTCATGCAAGGACGGGAAGGGTATAGAAACCACACCACAGGGGAGTTGAGATCCAGGAGAATCTTTCTTCTTCTTCTTCCTCTTCACTTTCTTTTTATGGTTTTTAGAGGGTTGCTGGAAATGGAGTGAAGAAAACGATAATCTCAAAGTGGGAGTAGCTGGAGATAGAACATGTGGCATAGATGAAGCACTGGGAGTGAGAATAGCAGGTGCTGGTGTAAATTCTTTGATCACGGCCTCAGTAAAAAGCTGTAAATCAGACAGAATGGGATCTTGGGTTTCAATTAAGGGCTCTGCCCATTCCAGAGCTTCCCCTGTAAAGTTGGCCAACATGTAAAACACTTGCTTTCGTTGAGTATCAAGGAGGTTGGATACAGAGGGAAAATAGGATATACAGAATTTAATAAGAGCACGAAATTGCTGAATATCCCCATTGAAAGTAGGTGGTTGGAAGACCTGAACAGAAGGTGAATTCGAATTAGCATGAGACTCGGCCAGCTCGGGTTGAACATACATCCCTTGGGACTTGGGTAGGACCCCCTTGGCAGAAGACAATCCATACTGGGCAGATGACTTGGCAGGGCACCCGGATTGGGCGGCAGACTTGGGAGCAGGCCCGGACTGGGCCGCAGACTTGGGAGCAGGCCCAGACTGGGCGGCAGGCCTGGCAGGGACAGCACTTTGAGAAGCCTGAGGGCAGACAGCACTTTGAGAAGCCTGAGGGCAGACAGCACTTTGAGAAGCCTGAGGGCAGACAGCACTTTGAGAAGCCTGAGGGCAGACAGCACTTTGAGAAGCCTGAGGGCAGACAGCACTTTGAGAAGCCTGAGGGCAGACAGCACCAAGTGGCAACTCGGGCTGGACCGCATGGACTGGCAACTCGGGCTGGACCGCATGGACTGGCAACTCTTCTGGAGCAGACGGGAAGGGCAGCGCCCCCTCTGGAGCAGACGGGAAGGGCAGCGCCCCCTCTGGAGCAGACGGGATGCGCAGCGCCCCCTCTGGAGCAGACGGGATGCGCAGCGCCCCCTCTGGAGCAGACGGGATGCGCAGCGCCCCCTCTGGAGCAGACGGGAAGGGCAGCGCCCCCTCTGGAGCAGACGGGAAGGGCAGCGCCCCCTCTGGAGCAGACGGGAAGGGCAGCGCCCCCTCTGGAGCAGACGGGAAGGGCAGCGCCCCCTCTGGAGCAGACTGGAGGGGCAGCGCCCCCTCTGGAGAAGTCTTTAAGGGCAGCGTCCCCTCTGGAGCAGACTTTAAGGGCAGCGCCCCCTCTGGAGCAGACTTTAAGGGCAGCGCCCCCCCTGGAGCAGACTTTAAGGGCAGCGCCCCCTCTGGAGAAGTCTTTAAGGGCAGCGCCCCCTCTGGAGAAGTCTTTAAGGGCAGCGCCCCCTCTGGAGCAGACTTTAAGGGCAGCGCCCCCTCTGGAGCAGACTTTAAGGGCAGCGCCCCCCCTGGAGCAGACTTTAAGGGCAGCGCCCCCTCTGGGTTGAACTGGGGAACCTGGGTTCTCATGGGAGCAGATAACATGTCTGGAATGAAGACAGAAGCTTGTAATTTAGAGCTGGAGATAGAGGTTGAAGATGGTCGGAGTCTACGGAGCGGGCAATCCTGTAAAAAATGTACATCACTGGCACAGTAAAGACACAGTTTGTGGGTCATCCTGATTTATATATTTAATTAAAAAAAAAAGATAAAACACATTTTTATTAATGATTATAGTATTATGAGTTGTTCAATTATTTATAGAATATTTTTTTTCCATGCATTCTGATGGGACTTTATATTACACATACGCATGTGCGCATCTTGCAGTGTGTTCTGTCTGTCTACATACGGCAAGTAACATTCAGGCAGATCATATACTGTATACGCCCAGATTCAAATTGAAACGAATATTGAGGTTCGCTGGGAGTCGAAACTACGCTCAAGTTTTTAAACGGAAGTTCTGTGCAGGTATCTCTAGATATTGCATGAGAATGAACTTTATTCCTTGTATTACGTGCATGTCCTTGTATCCTTAACTTCAAAGGTGCTTGGTTTTGTCCGCATAATGTACTTCTAGTAAATAAATAACTGATATGGTTAGGCAGTTTTTTTGTATTTGAGATGTCTGTTTTATTACTACCTTTAACATATTTATTGTTACCGCTAGTAAATTTGCAGGTGTTACTCTGGCTGCGTTGATAAAAACCTCACTGTTCACTTTCCAAGAAGATTTAGTTCAGATCTAGGACTATTTCTAAGCATACTAAGTGGTAATATATCTTAAAGACTTCTATCGTTCTTAAAAACTTTATCAGGCTTTTTGGGGAGTAGGTTGATGAATACTGGGTCCATCAATAGCATATGCCAGTGACGATTCAGAACTTTACAAATCCGCTTCTCATTAGAACTAAACTCTGTTTCAGATTTTTATTTTAACCTTGTACTTTAACAATAATTTTCTATTTAATGCCCTTGTCTTATTAATAGCCTGGCTAACAATCTCCTTTGGAAATCCTCTTTCTCCAAGTATCTGCGACTGTGTAGCTAATTGGTGGCTGCATGTAACCATGTAGCTGCAGTTTCTTTTCATTCAACAGAATTAACAAAATGGAATAACAGGTAGCAGTTTGTGTCTATTGTTTCTATACTGATCTTAGTGACTAATTTATTTTAATCCCCTTCTAGAACCAGATTCAAAAATTATCTTTTATCAATATTTTGTAAATTTCATGTTATAATCATTATTTTTAATATATCCCATAAACATGATAAAATAAAAATGTATCTTGCATTTAATACAATATTATCTAACTATAGCTTATTATTATGAATTAGTTTTATTTGGCAACTTCCCATAGAAAGATAAGCAGGACTAGGAGCAACAAACGCCCCCACTGCAGTCCCACAGAGCTGGAAATAAAAACTTACAATTTAGGTCTGAATCCAAAAATTCTGTAACTGCTAAAATCCTTTTTCCATGTTAATTCATGAATATGGGACTGTCCATCTATAGTGGCCAAGTAGCACTCTTCCTGCCATTCAAAATGTTCACAGTATTTTAACAAAGTTGTAGTAATCTTCAGGTATGACCGATTCTCCATGATATATGGCTTTAGATATCAATATATCTGGACACATGTGAAGAAAAAGGATCAATACCTGCGATAATAGGTCTTCCCAGTGGGTTACATTATCTTTTATATATTTTAGGGAGCTGATAGAACTTCAGGATAATAGGGTGTTCTCGCATCATAAATTGAAATTCATTTTCAACAAAACCCTTTTTCAAACCAGCAGATAACAGAATTCTTAAGTTTAAATGCAATCTAAGTAATCTAAGTGACTCCTTTAATATAATCTCTCCTACTAAAAATAACTATACCTCCACCTTTTATTCGCCTTTTAAAATAATTCCAGATCTTCAGTCCCCTCTTTCAAATGATGGTACCCCAGGTTATTTATTCCTCAGCAGCAGTGACGGGTGGAAGTGAAACTTTATTCATTATTAAGTCTATAAATCTTCGGATATCATGTGGTTTCCAAATTGGTGCAAATGAGACCTTTACCTAGTAATACAATTCCTGGTAGGTTAATTGGTGATGGAAATGTCTGTATAGCAGGGTCATTAGGTTTTATTACAGGTTTCTTCCTCGACCCCCCCCCCCCCTTCATTCCACTGCGGAATTAGAGGCGCTGTATAAATAGATGATGATGATGGTGATGTGGTGGGTTGTATATATTCCTGTAGGGGTCTTAAAGCGTGTGCGCTGGATAGAAAACATTTCTTTGTTAGTAGTATTTAGCCTCCTATCAAACCTATGATTAGTGGCAAATTAGTAGATGACATGTATCGGTGTGTGTGTGTATGTGTATATATATATATATATATATATATATATATATATATATAGTATAGAATTATATAATGTATTGTTCACAGTGCACAAGCTGATAATGATTAGTTCATGTACCACCTGATACCAAGTGTAAACAATGAAGTACTTGACAATATCCGTGGATATTTATTCCTTCTCGATGAGTCATTCAAACTAAGCGGACTTTAGTATACGCGCACTCCCCTTGATTATCCTGATCTCCACGTGTACAACTGGGTTCTTGCAAATCATATGAACTGGGGGGCTTCCATGGTGTGTTATCCAAAATGTTATTTTATTAAAATATACAAATGTCAGCATATCATAGTCACATGAAGGTTTGCTCCCGACATCTGTATGGATTATCCAGCAAAGATAATTGTGTATTTTAATAAAATTATTCTTTGGATAACGCACCATGAAAGCACCCCCTGTTCGTTTTATTGATATATATATATATATATATATATATATAATTTATTTATTTTTTCCTCTCTAAAGCGTGCAGAGGGCAATACTTGCTGGGTATGATGATGATAACATCTGCTGTGTAGAAAAATGTCAGTAACAACCTGTAGAAGGTACATTAAAAACATTTATTTATACGGAATGTGAATGGAGACATAAAGAGCCAGGCATTAATATAATTATTATCTTTTATGTATGAGGCGCCTCAAAGGGTCCGCAGCGCCGTACATAGAGCATGGGATAACAGTACAGGGCAATAATACATGGCATACAGGGTCGTACAAAAACAAGGTGCAGTAAGTATAAGTACCCACAAAGCAGAGAAAGGTGCACAGCGAAAAAAAGTAAAAGTCAGTTTCAGTGTACAGATGGGAGGGAAAGAGGAAGGGTGATCAGAAGCATTTGATCATGTTAGGACTGGCCAGAAAGGGAAGACTTTGGCGTGAGTTGGTCAGCTTAACATATATTGCAATATGTGGAACTAACTAACATTCCCTGTTTTTAATACACAAATATAGCTAGTAGAGCATATATATATATATATATATATATATATATATATATATATAATTATCAAGAACCTGCTCCCAGCTCCATGATTTTGGGTGTCTGCTATATGAGGTTACACACGATTCCAGCCCCCAGTCACTCTCTACCATCACACATGTTATAGACCTACTGAATCGCCCCACAACAGCGCTCTCACACCCCACACACTTCAGGTTTGCCACCACCTATTGAATACGGGCAATAGGAACCCAATATACAGTCCCACACTGGCACACAAGGCTTCTGGCTACAGGTTAGCAATTCCCACACCAGCAATCAAAGGGTTAACCCATCATCACACCTCCAGACTGTTACACAAATGTAAATGCAGGCACACACTAGGCTTGTTAGTCAAATGTATTAACAAATCATACACCGGCATTCAAAGGGTTAACTTGGTCGAGCTATATTCTTGTTAACAGGCTAATGGATTTGTTAAAGTATCAAGGATGCCACTTATTAATTTTATAGATTTAATATACAAAGGTACAGGGCATTTAGATATATAAAAAAAAACAATTAATAGACAATTGACATAACATACACAAGCTAAAACAGTTTAAAGTAAAAATGTTACATTCAGAATATAACTTACATAGAAGTGATATATTCCGAGCCAAGGGAAATTGGCTTGGAAGATAGATTTCCCAAAAGACTGACAATTTGCCCCTTCCCAACACAGGTTTTTTAAGCAAAATGAAATGGGATGGTCTTCACAGGGGCAGTGTTAATGCTAATAGGGGGGCAGGGATGTCCCCCAGGTGTCACTATAGTTTGCTCACAAGTATTCCCAAGGTTTTTGACTTTTGGTAATTCTTCACGGATATATACCAGAGACATAACTCCCCCTTCAATAAACTGGTCACAATCTCCCACACTTTAAATACCAAACATGATGGAATTATGACAATGTGACATACCTTTCCAAAAATATCATCATCATCATTTATTTATATAGCACCACTAATTCCGCAGCGCTGCCCCATTGGAGCTTACAGTCTAAGATATGTGATTGTAGCTGTTCCCGAATACCACCAGTACATGTCATTCACAACCCTGGTGTGATATCTGCTTCTTAGTATGGTGTGCCACCCAGATTTCCCAAAATATGAACTATGAAGACATTTTCCTTTGAAGCTCATATGTCTATATACCTGTACATGCCTTCAAATGATGCCTTTGTCTGCAAGGATGTCCAGCTGTGACCAGCCCCACAACGTCTATTCAGGTGTTCAAAAAGTAACTTGTGTCAGGATATAGCTCACAGCATATATAATGTTAGGTGACTGGAAGGTGATAGTGTTACAATGAAGGCAGTAGGAGAAGTGACAGTATGACAGACTCCCATATACCACCCACTTCCACTACTGTCTGCGAGGAAGAAATATCAGCAGTCAGTTGCTGAAAACCAAAATAAATTCCTATAGACACACACTCCTTTTGGTATAAATTATGAATATTTCTCTACAATCATCCAGACTGTTACCTTGCTGGACGCTGTCCGCCCTGAATTGTGTCCACCAGTTATAATGTTGTCTTCTCTTCTACTTGTATTTAAGCCACTACTATTAGTAAAACTAACAGCGAGTCGGGCAGGCAAAATTGGAGTATAGTCCGAGGGAGACAAATCATAGAAAAAAAAATGTATTGGATGTCAGACAAAAACGGAGATCAGGAGCTCAGAGACTGTTCCACAGACAGAGGCTGAGAGATTCTGCAGAGCTTACATGTAAAGAGGGGCAGGGCTTAGAGAAGTATTCAAAAGTTCATTATCTCATTAAGGAAGGCTTGACACCAAGTACTGCCACCACTAAGATTTCGTTCCAGAGGTGACACTATGACTTACCCCAAAATGCAATCACACCCTAAGTTCTTACCTTTCCTGCTATCTCAGGATGTCGATAAAAATACAAAACCATTAAAAAAATTGCTTTATTATTTGAATAAAGCATATTTTTAATCTAATCATGTTTTACAATATTTAATTTTTGGAATAAAATCTATTTCTTATAATATATATTTTCTCCACATTAGGGGCTCTGAACGCCAGCTCACACATGCATACATCTGCAAAGACTGGTCACGTTAGCACTTGCTTTTATTGTCGTACAGGTGCTTTAAATTGCTCTTTTTACTTGAATTTTTTTAACAATGATTTTATTAGGGAGCAATATTTTTAATGAAGCATGGCCATAGCTGGCAGATTAGTCCATAATTACCATGATCCAGAAGACCCAGAACCGTCAGACAGTGAGCTCAGGCAGCTGGTACCAGAAACATCTAAGTGGGAAACTAGTGAGGGTACAAAGTGTACAGTTGGATATATATCCCAGGGGGATTGTCCGCCCTGACCTCAGAGCATGACTGAATAAAATACATTCTTTATTATAGGCCAGTACTGGTCTGTTCTGTGGGAACACGTTGGTGAGTCCGTCTACCCATCGTCTTTACCTCTGCATGGTGTCCATATGTTTTGACTGGAGTGTGTTCTTTCTTTAGACATTTATTAATATCAATGTACCCAATGTCTCCCCCACAAGTGTATCCACGGTCTATTTTCAGGGGTTGCAGGAGGAAAGCTTTTTAGCCACTGTGGGCATCTTGGGCATAGATTCAGTAGAATCCAAAAATGTCCTCTTCCTTCTGATTATTCGGCTCCCATTTATTTATCCAAAGGTGCAAATGGTGAATGGGGCGTTTTCTTTAACCTCTATTGTATTACGTTCTGCTGTAAATCCTGACAAGCTGCTGAACATGTAGCAGGATCAACTATCCCCCTTCCCCCCACTCTGTTACCTGCACTCTGTTATTGTCAAAGTTTATTTATGAGTACAGTATTATTATTACAGTGTTTTGACTTCTGTTTCCTTGTAAAAAGATCTTAACAAGGTGCCCAGCTTTATGCTTGAACATTTTTAAATTATTTTCCTTCCCTTTGCTATTAAGAGACTGTACTAAGTTATGTATGTTTGTGTTGTCAGGCGTGCTTTATAAAGACAGGACCCTGATTTACCCTCTGAGTTAGCGCTGTGATTAATCCCATATACTAGATCAATGTTGTGCTTGTTTGATGTTACATTCATTTTACAATGTTTTGTACCCTGTGTATATCCTCCCCAATGACAATTAACAACTGTCTCAAGATTCCTCTAATATACGTTGTACACATAGACTGTAAGCTTGTGAGCAGGACCCTCTTACCTCCCTGTATTACCTAATATTGTTTTATTACTGTTTGTTCCCAATCGTAAAGTGCTACGGAATCTGCTGGCGCTATATAAATAAATGATGATGATGATGATACAATCATTTAGGAATTTTAAATTTCAATATTCTGATAAACTCTTCTATAATTAATATTTTTTTACGGTCTATTGGTCTTTACTTTATATTCTTAGGCTGTTCCTTCTCGCTGGCACCTTTTGTCTCTATCTAAGAGTAGTTGCAGGTAGTAAGTGTTTTCTGCAGTGCAGTGGACTTAGCTAGTTTTGGAGGCTGCCCCTAGCTGTAATCTATGACAAGGGGTGGATCCCATGGAGATACTTGTTTCTACCTTCTGTTAGCAAACACGGGCTCGCCAGCACACTGTGCAGGCACATGTCCCATTTCCAGAGTCAGAGAACATAGGACTAAAGGCTAAGATAGGCCTCAGAGCCCATAGGTGTACCACTGGGCACTGCCAATCACCCCTAAGGCAATGCCCACTAGTAACCACTGCTGGGCCACGGCTGTGAGCTGCTGTGAGCTGCTGGACACCACCAGGCATCTCTATCATCACTTGCCAACATAATGGAATCTGAGTCCACCCCAAAAAAATCTGTAGAGCCCCTGTTCTAAGTAATCTTTCCTTCTTAGTATTCTTCAGACCCTGTTGAAGGGAAACAAAATAACAGAAGCCATCATCATGTTTGTGGAGCATGTGACAAGCCGTTACTGGAGGATTGTGAAGGGGCTTTTGGTACAATATGATCCCGGGTAATATTTTTCTGGGTCCATCTGCATGTGAGTCTGTGGAGTCCCTTGCTGATCCTGATTGGTCCTCTAGCAGTGAGTCCCAGGATAATAAAGAGGATTTGAGGTTATGTATTTTTTATGGAGACTCGCTTTTTGAGGAATAGAAACAGTTGGACAGATGTCAGATTAACGTTAAGAGAGTTGATTGCATGTATCTTGTATATTTTCCAGTATAATGGCTACGTCCATGGACAACAGATGCTCACTCAAAGAATAATGTACAGTTATGGCCAAAAGTTTTGAGAATAACACAAGTATTGGTTTTCACAAAGTTTGCTGCTTCAGTATTTTTAGACCTTTTTGTCAGATGTTGCTATGGTATACTGAAGTATAATTACAAGCATGATCATCATCATGATCTATTTATTTATATAGCTCCACTAATTCCGCAGCGCTGTACAGAGAACTCATTCACATCAGTCCCTGCCCCATTTGAGATTACAATCTAAATCCCCTAACATACACACACACTCTTGGATGGTTTGGAGAAATTGCTGTGTTCTTAGGCAAAATTGTGAGTGAGCCCACTCCCTTGGTTGAGAAGCAACCCCACGCATAAATAGTTTCAGGGTGCTTTACTGTTGGCATGACACAGGATTGATGGTAGCGCTCACCTTTTCTTCTCCGGACAAGCATTTTTCCAGATGCCCCAAACAATCTGAAAGAGGATTTATCAGAGAAAATGACTTTACCCCAGTCCTCAGCAGTCTAATCCTATACCTTTTGCAGAATATCAGTCTGTCCGTGATTTTTTTTCTGGAGAGAAGTGGCTTCTTAGCTGGCCTTCTTGACACCAGGCCATCCTCCAAAAGCCTTCTCTTCGCTGTGTGTGCAGATGCACTCACACCTGCCTGCTGCCATTCCTGAGCCAGCTCTGCACTGGTGGAGCCCCGATCCCGCAGCTGAATCAACTTTAGGAGACGGTCCTGGCACTTGCTGGACGTTCTTGGGTGCCCTTAAGCCTTCTTCACAACTATTGAACCTCTCTCCTTGAAGTTCTTGATGATCCGATAAATGGTTGATTTAGGTTCAATCTTACTAGCAGCAATATCCTTGCCTGTGAAGCCCTTTCTGTGCAAAGCAATGATGACTGCAGGTGTTTCTTTGCAGGTAACCATGATTAACAGAGGAAGAACAATGATTTCAAGCACCACTCTCCTTTTAAAGCTTTCAGTCTGTTATTCTAACTCAGTCAACATTACAGAGTGATCTCCAGCCTTGTCCTCGTCAACACTTTCACCTGTGTTAACGAGAGAATCACTGACCTGATGTCAGCTGGTTCTTTTGTGGCAGTGCTAAAATGCAGTGGAAATGTTGTTTGCAGGCTAAAGTTCATTGTCATGTCAAAGAGGGACTTTGAAATGAATTGCAATTCATCTGATCACTTTTCATGACATTCTGTAATATATGCAAATTGCCATCATAAAATCTGAGACAGCAGAAAAATAATATTTGTGTCATTCTCAAAACTTTTGGTCATGACTACTAACGCTATCCTCTGAAGGTTCTCTACACTTCAATGATAAGCTTGGCACTATGATTCTAAAGATCACTTGCGGTAAATCTAACTGTTTGCTAAAAGATTGAAGAGCATGATATTTTCCTTCCTCTTCATCTCGGCAGTAATTCAAAGAAGCAAGGAGTTGTAGACCTGTGAGTCAATATACAGGCTGGGGTTCTTCAATGACTTTGCCCTCAATTTCACCCCCCACATAGAGCCCCTTGCCCAATCCTGATGCCTCCAATATTTCTAAGATTTGCCCTTCCCTCTCCCTGGATGCGACCAAGACCATCATCCATGCACTTGTCATTATGATTATTGCAATCTTCTCTTCTCTGGTTTGTCTGTCAAATGTCTATCCACCTGAAATCTATCTTGCCTGTTGCGCTGCAAGCAGGGGCAGGGGGGCATTTGCCCCCCTAGGTCGGTACCATAGTGGCTGGGTCACTGGGTCACCTACATTTCTTTCCTTTAAAATGTTCCTAATTGGCTGCTGAGTCAAGTCTTGTCCCCCGGGCTAAAAGTTGCCAGCTCTCCACTGGTTGCAATAATCTTCCTCTCCCCCGTTGTTCCTGTTCTGATGTGCCTCTTTGCAAAGCTCTGCTTTCCATTCCCTATAGAATTGCTTACCCTCACCTATAAAGCCCACTTTATTGCCTCTCCTTCCCTCATACATCTCCGACTGTGTCAAAAAATACTTCCCTCCATTTAAGGTCTACTGTGGATCCCTAAGTCCTGGAGACCACTCAATGACAGTTATCCCAATAAACCAAAGATTTGATAACCGATCCATTAAACTTCTAGCTGGTTTAATCCCCGACCATAGGGACATTAGTACTTAAGCCAATTTATTTAATACAGACTTTTATCCTTCTCACAGTTTAGGGATTAATAATCAATAACCCTACTGCATATTAAGCTGTCAGAATCACCCCAACCATCGCAAACTTGTGGGCAGCATGGTGGCTCAGTGGTTAGCATTTCTGCCTTACAGCACTGGGGTCATGAGTTCAATTACCACCCATGGCCTTATCTGTGTGGAGTTTGTATGTTCTCCCCGTGTTTGCGTGGGTTTCCCCCGGGTGCTCCGGTTTCTTCCCACACTCCAAAAACATACTGGTTGGTTAATTGGCTGCTATTAAATTGCCCTTAGTCTCTCTCTCTGTGTATGTTAGGCGATTTAGATTGTAAGCTCCAATGGGGCAGGGACTGATGTGATTGAGTTCTCTGTACAGCGCTTTGGAATTACTGGCGCTATATAAATAAATAGATGATGATGATGATGAACATTATATCTCTAAAAAGATTAGTAAGTCTGCAAAATGTTATGGTAATGGTGCTTGTTGTACTGGAAATGTCTCACATGATATTACTATGATATTGCGTTCATTCCCCTCAGTGGCTTGGGTTTTTTTTTTCTCTTTCTTTTTGCAAATAAAGCAAAGTTTTAAAACTGGTGAAAGTAAAAGTCTGGAAAGGTTTTCATGGAGTTGTCTGTGTTAAAAACTGTGTACGCTGGTAATTGTAGTGCCACGCCTGCTGGAGCAACTAAAGTGGTTTCACGCCCAACATTCACTGCGAGCACACTGCGAGCACAGTTACGGAAGAGGGGACCAATTGCTTCTTTATTGGTATGGTATCTCTGTAAATGTTGCATGTTTTTCTCATATATTTTATGACTCCTTGTTGGATATTAAACAGGCTATTTTATTATATTATGTTTCCACTTTCCATACACTGCTCTTAGCTAACGTGTAGTTTATTTGCATCTACACTTCCATTTTGACACAGAATTCACATGGGCGGTTTGGACTCTTTGCTTGACTCCACCCACTACAGAGACGTGGAGTCTAACGAGATGAAGGTTTTCGCCAGGGACCCCCGCAAGGAGGTATGGGCCTCTCTGCTTCATCCCGCAGGTCGCAGTCCTCTGGATGGGTACCAGGCGATACTGAAAGGAGAAGATGTTGTAGCCAACAAGGAGTGACCAGAATAGGAAAGGATACTGGATAGCAGGTTACCAGTATTAGCTGAAAGCAAACAGCACAGGATACCAGGATCTGCTGAATAGGAATGGATACTCGATACCAGGATACCAGATATTAGTATTAGCTGAGAAGCAAGTAGTGCTGGAGACCAGGATCAGTAAAATAGGAACGAAATTGATGAATAGGCACAAATACACAGTACCAGGATTAGCTGAGAAGCCTATGATTCTGGATACCAGGACCTGCAGAATACAGGATACCAATAGACTCAGATACAGGATTCCAGGATTCAAAGTAGCTAAATATTCCAGCAGTATAGCAGGCTACGGGACATGAATATCTAACACCATTTTGCTAGAACAGGTGCCTTAAATAGTCCAGAGAATGAGGGGATCGCCAGATAATCAGCCAATGGCTGAATAGACTAAAGTATAAAATTTAATCCAGGATGGCGGCCACCATCGGAGACCAGCAGACCCATCAGCAGGAGGACGCACACTCATAACAACATGTGAACAAAGATGGTAGAGAATATGGCATTTTCCAATAATTGAGGGACAAACTGAGCATGGTGGAAAACATGGAGAACACATGGTCAAGCAGGGTCGCAAGAAGTCGTCGGACAGCCACATTTTCATTTACATACAGAAATAGTGCAAGTATAGGCAAATAGTCTAGTTCAAATACCAGAGCAGACGAGAGG
The DNA here is from genome assembly GCF_038048845.1 of Mixophyes fleayi. Classification (NCBI taxonomy): domain Eukaryota; kingdom Metazoa; phylum Chordata; class Amphibia; order Anura; family Limnodynastidae; genus Mixophyes; species Mixophyes fleayi. The sequence continues at coordinate 132,002,802 of NC_134410.1, read as the reverse complement.
AAACATAAAAGGCTAAACCTATAATTACAGCTTTAGCTAAGACTTAATTTAAAACTAATACTAAAGCTAACACTAAAGTTAAAAATAAAACTAGTGCTCACCCAAACTTAGAAATCAGCGATCCTGTCACTCACCGGAGTGTGAGTGCCTCCACTCTGGTACGTGGTTCTCCATCTTTCCCGCTCACACCTGTGTGGAACCGCGGCCGTCCGCCATCCTGTCGCACTGGGCATGCGCAGGTCCCTTTAACAACTACACCTGACCACTAATGTGATTGATGGATCAATCACCCCTCCCTACTTAAGGCACCTGCAGCCTTAGGTAGTTGCCTGATCTTGAAGTCTCACTCCCAGTGAACTTCTATAGGTGTGTGCAGTTTCCAAACTGCTTCCAGCTCTACTCCTGTGTGCAGTTTCCAAACTGCTTCCAGCTCTACTCCTGTGTGCAGTTTCCAAACTGCTTCCAGCTCCACTCCTGTGTGCAGTTTCCAAACTGCTTCCACCTCTACTCCTGTGTGCAGTTTCCAAACTGCTTCCAGCTCTACTCCTGTGTGCAGTTTCCACACTGCTTCCAGCTCTACCCCTGTGTGCAGTTTCCAAACTGCTTCCAGCTCTACTCGTGTGTACAGTTTCCAAACTGCTTCCAGCTCTACTCGTGCTTCAGCTTCCACGCTGCTCCCTGCTCAACTCAGCGGCGGTTCCCATACCGCTACAACGCTTCACTTCTCAGCTGATTCCGGATCTACACAACTGGGTATGCTCTACTGACTATTGCCTATTGCTCGCATACCAGTTGTATCCATTGTTGTTTGCTGCACAGGGTACAAGTACCCATATAGACTGTGTTACTGCATTGCTTCATTTAGGACAAGCTTTCACTCAAGCTACGATATCTCCTCACGCTACTACTTAGCGTTAATGTGCATATCTGCTGTGACCAGCTTCTCCTCCCTGCAAGGCATCTACTCCATACAGACTATTCATTGTGCCTTCCATCTCTGCCTCATAAGACATTGCTCTACTCGCGCTGTTTCCATACAGCCACAGTTTGCCTTTCAACTTCACTCTCCTGCACCTGGACAAGTCCTCATTCCTTCTCACAGCAGTGGTACAACTTGCTGCACGCAGACCACTGACTTCCCTGCTACCTACCAGCACCTGGACAAGTCCTCCTATCACAGCGGTGGTACAACTTGCTATACGCAGACCACTGACTCTCCTATTACCTACCTACACCTGGACCAGACTCCTCACCATAGCGGTGGTACAACTTGCTGAACGCAGACCACCGAGTACCCTGCTTCCTACCTGCACCAGTACTATTCTTCCCATGACTGCAGTGGTACAACTTGCTGTACGCAGACCACTGACTCCTCCTCTACTTACCATCACCTATCCACGTCCACTCCTCGTGTCTACATTATCTTCAGCCTCCAGTTTACTGCTCCAAGTCGCTGACTTTCCTCTAACCATAGCTGCAAGTCGCTGAATTCCTCAGACTATCTCTACTCTCCTGCTGTTGTGTCGCTCCAATCATTCACCTGCCTGCTTTGAGGTGCGTGCCATAACCCCGCCTCTCTAGCAGAGTTCCATCTGGTGAAACTCGGGTAAGCAACTCCTAGTGCCCGTGACAGTAAGATCAGGCCATGACAGACCCAGGATTGGAACCAACAGCTAAGGAGATGCTGCAGCATCTGATCACTCGGGTAGAACAACAGGATGTTCGGCAGCAACATCTGTTCCAGTGTTTCCAGACTCTTTGATAGCAGGTTTGTATGTGATGGGAGGGTGTATGAATTTACCCCAACGCTGAAAGAGGGCCGGTGTCAGTTCTTTGTTATGTGTGGTTTCCAACCAGTCCATTTGAAACAGACAGAGGAGTCTAGAGGTAGCCATGTCTAGGGATGGTGGAGCAGCATGAAACCACTATTGGAAGATGGATTTATGCCTGTGGCGCCAAAGATCCTCAAGAGTTTTTTTTGCAAAGTCTTGAGATATTGGGTTGGTCTGCCAAATATCCTAGTATAGCCCACTGGAGGTATTTGTGAGGGAAACACAAAGCACGCCACCGCAAAAGCCAGTCAGTGTGTCCCAAAATGCTTGTATATGCCGACACTGCCACAGGCAATGATACAAATCTGCTTCAGGTTGCATGCCTTTTGGACAGAGGCTGTCCAAGGATAGGCTAATCCTGTGCTTCCTAGGAGATAAATAAGCTTGGTGTAGAATCTTATAAGTCATATTTAAATAGCTACTGGCTGAGATAATTTTAAGCGTAAGTTGAAAATTGTGGAGAATATCGGAATTAGTGAGGATTGCAAAATCTGGTGCTCATTTTGAATTACTGATAGTTCATCTTCCGGAATGATTTCTGGTTTAATGACTGCATAGGGAGCAGGAACAAAATGGAGCCATTTGAAAAAAAAGAGTCTAAGGGATTGGTGAGATCATTTTAGTGATAGTGTGCAGTTTGCATGTATATAAATTGATGGTGAGAGAGGGGGTGTTTAGAGAAGTCAACGAGGATCCGTACATAGACAAGGCCCTGTCAGGCCCACCTGTTGAACGGTATGGAAGCCTGGCAATCCTGGAAGTCCAGGTTGTCTAAGAATGGAAGAAACAGTGACAGGGTGTGAAGCAGTTTATGAACTTTTCAAGCTGTTTTCCAGGCCCAGCAGGTTGCATTTATGAGAATATTATCAGTCTTGAGTTATTTAAACTTCTGCAGAGGATCTTGGAGGATATTTCTCAAAGAGAGAGGGGTGCAGAATTGAGAATCGAGTAAAATATCAGTGAATGGGCTCTTGCCCCTAACTCAGTCCACCGCAGAGCTGGCAAGCTATATTGTAGAACTGAAGATTGAGTAAATTAACCTCTCCCATCTGATTGCTGCAACTTGAGCATGCTTATTCTTGTTTTTTGCTTCCACAAGATGAATTCCCTCATGCTTTTGTTCAGATTACGAAGATTTGATTTGTAAGCAGAAGAGGAGACATCTGCATGATATATAGAAGCTTGGGAAAACTGGACATTTTCATCAAGTTATATCTCCCAAGGAAGTTGACATTAAGGTTTTGCCAATCGTTAAACCCCTGTTGTATCTTTCTGATAATAGGCTTGACATTGTGAGCGTATAATTGATTTTGGTGTGGAGAGAGGTTGATCCCTAAAATATGTAAAATACCTATGTGCCGAACGAAACGGTAAAGAGTCATGCCAGCCCCACTTCATGTTGTGATGCATTGCCAAAGCTTCAGACTTTTCATAATTTATGGGAATTCCAGCAAACAAAGTGAATCTGTCTATCATGTCTATTATTAGTAATAGAGACTGGTGAGGTTTGGAGGTAAAAATGAGATCATTTGTGAAGGCTGTTAGTTTACCTCCCTGTTGCTTACCTTAATGTCATGGATAATGCTTCGGGAGAGGAGGTGCCTACTAAGGGGGTTTAGAGCAAGGTTAAAGAGGAGTGGGGAGAATGGACAACCCTGTCTGGTGCCTCTTTGCAAAGGAAGTGAACTGATCTTTTTAACTGTCACAATCCCCTATGGAACAAATACAACTTTGCCCCAGAACATTATATATATACATACATATATATACACAAGTTAACCCGTGCATGATACTCATGCATTCTAGTCAAATCAAGCTACTTAAGGTGTTAAAAAGATTCTTGTCATGCATTTGGGCCATAGCCCAGGCCTCCTCAGGGGAAGAGCGTTACTTCCCGACGCAAGCGCCCTTTTTTAACGTGGTTTTGTCCACATGTCACCACCTCATCATTTTTCTCCATCACCTCATCCTTCATCTTTATCGCCACTATTCAGACACAGGGATCTCTCTCAGCGGTCCTGAGTATCACACTCCTCGCGCTCTGTCACCCCCGGCAACCACCAACCACTCCCCACTGTCACCCCAGGCAACCACCAACCACTCCCAACTGTCACTTCTCCTTCAAGAAATATATATATATATTTTTTTAAAATCTTTATAAACACTTTTAACAATAAACAAATTAAATTAACAAATTAAAAACATCTTAGTATACCAAATTTCAGCCCTTTCTGAGGTTTTTTTCCCACACACACACTAAGAATTTAGTACGTCAGTGTATAACTTCGCCCAGCAGGTGGCTCTGCAGCTTGGTTTTTTTTTTCTCACACACAGACACAAGCCACTAGGCTTTTATATAGTAGATACATACATACATACATACATGCACACACAGAGCTTTGGTCAGAAACTAGTTTTTTTTAGAATAGGAGTAATCACTGTGTGCTTGTTTAATGACTGTAATTTACCAGTAGAGAGAGAGAGAGATTACAGATTTTAGCTAGAGGTGAAATGAGCACAGGAGCCATGGATCGAGCAATTTGTGAGGGTATAGGGTCAAGAGGACAGGAGGTAGAGTAGAATCTAGAGAGGCTCACTGCCTCCGTGTTTTGTTTTTGGTTTTGGTTTTGGATCTAGATTACCTTCGTGTTTTGGTTTTGGTTTTGCAAAACCACCCTTGCGTGTTTTCGTTTTGGTTTTGGTTTTGTTTTGCTATTTTGATTAAAAATCAATGTTTTTGGGCCTAAAATAACCAAATTTAGTGATCCACCTGTTTCTAGGATAAGTAATGTAATTGTAAAGCTAATAGATTATCTAAAAAACAGTTTCATTCCTGGTAGGCTTTCATTAATTCTACACACAAACCAGATTGTCTTCCTCTCCGTCTATGAATATTGGCAATGCAGCCATCGTCTTTGGATGTATATTACACCCTACACTTATACTTAAATATGTAAAGAAATGGACAAAGGCAGTTTGGTTTCTGTCTCTCTGGGTCCCCCTCCAGTTGTTGTAAATACAAAAAAAATCAGCCGTTATAGACTGTACAATATTAATAGAAATGGACAAAGGCAGTTTGGTTTCTGTCTCTCTAGGCCCCCCTCCACTTGTATAAAATACCCAAAAATTCAGCCGTTATAGACTGTACAATATTAATTGAAATGCAGAAAGCCAATTTGGTTTCTGTCTCTCTAGGCCCCCCTCCACTTGTATAAAATACCCAAAAATTCATCCGTTATAGACTGTACAATATTAATTGGAATGGAGAAAGACAGTTTGGTTTCGGTCTCTATAGGCCCCCCTCCACTTGTATAAAATACCCAAAAATTCAGCCGTTATAGACTGTACAATATTAAGAGAAATGGACAAAGACAGTTTGGGGTCACTCTGTGTATGACACCCTACCCTTAAGGAGAAATTGCCCAAACAGCAGACTTTTAAGACGGTACGTGATATGGAAATGCCCCAAGTCCTTTTCCTCTTTGGTGGTAGATTGCACCCTACACTTACATAGAAAGTTTTAAAAAGATGTTGTCGTCATCATCTGGAGCTTCATCCTCACCCTCATCAGTGTGTACGTCATCATCACAGACTATCAATTCATCGCCGCTTGAATCCGCCATTAGAGAACAGTCAGTGCTTGGATGTCTTGGATGGTGACGGCCTTCCTTGTGGAAGATGTAGTTCATTTTTATAAACATAATTTTCTCCACATTTTTGGGAAGTAACCTTCTACGGCGATCACTGACTAAGTTCCCTGCTGTGCTGAACACTCATTCAGAGTACACACTGGAGGGTGGGCAGCTTAAGTATTGCAAAGCAAGTTTGTACATGGGTTTCCAAATGGCCTGCTTTTCTTCCCAGTAAGGAAAGGGACTGTCTGACATCTCCATTTCAATTACCTCTTGAAAGTAATCCTCCACCATCCTTTGCATGTTAATACTCATATTGGATGGAGTTATGGGCAAGGTCACACATTTTTTTAAAAAATCCTTCAAACCAGCCCAGATGTTAAACTGTTCTGGTCTGCCCTCTGCGTCCTCCCTGCTTTTTTTGGGAAAATTCAATTTTTTACAAGCAGCAGCTGCTTGAGAAACTGAAGGACATGTCGTCAAGCCAAGGCCCAGTTCAGCAGACAACTTGCTGAGCAATAGCTCCTTGCAAAAGTTCACATCTCGTTCATTTTGAAGCAAAGACTCAATGTAGGTCTTAAACCTTGGATCAAGCACAGTGGCCAAAACGTACTGATCCGAGCTCAAGATCTTAATAACTCCAGGATCATTGTGAAGCCAATTAAGTACTTGATCGACAAGGCCAACATACTTTGCAGAATTGCTTGCTTTTAACTCCTCCCTCAGTTTCTCAAGCTGCTTTTCCAATAGTCTAATTAAAGGAATGACTTGGCTCAAACTAGCAGAATCTGCACTCACTTCACACGTCACAACTTCAAATGGTTTCAGCACCTTGCACAGCACTAAAAGGATTTCCCACTGAAATAAAAAAACTGAAATACATGCCCCATCCTTTCCCAATGTCATGGCTTGTGCAATACGCTTGGATGGCTTTGCGCTGTTCATCCATCCTCTGCAGCATGTACAGGGTGGAATTCCACCTAGTTACCACCTACTGCTTAAGTTGGTTAAACTGCTCTTGGAGCTGCTGCAATCTCCTACATGCTGTGGCCAGAAATCTTACGGGCCACCGAAAGTATTTCCTGCACCTCACGGTTATTTCGTAGGATACTCTGCACCACCAAGTTGATGGTGTGAGCAAAACAGGGAATGTGATGGAATTTACCCAGATGTAATGCTCGCACTATATTGTTGGCGTTATCAGAAATGACATATCCTGGGGAGAGTCCAAGTGTTATAGGCCATGTATCAATCACATCTCTTAGTTTGCGTAACAAATTGTCAGCTGTATGCCTGTTAGTGAAGCCGGTGATACAAAGAGTGGCATGCCTGTGACAAATGTTACGTAGTGGTGTACATGCTGCTGCTGTTCCTGCTGGTGAGGGTGAATGACCAACCCAGTGGGCTGTCAGTCATATAGTCTTTAGTTTGACCACTTCCACTTGTCCACATATCTGTGGTTAAGTGGACAGTGGGCAGAATGGCATTTTTCAGCGCAATCTCTACATTTGTACACACTTTTTGGTATAGTTGTGGATTAGCTTTACGGGAAAAATGGTGTCGTGATGGAATTCTGTAACGCGAACACAAAACCTCAATTAACTGTGAAAAACCAGCTGTGTTTATTGTGGATATTGGACGCAGATCTAACACTAACATGGCAGCCATGGCGTCTGTGATTTGCTTGGCGACTGGGTGACTGCTGTCATATTTGCTTCCCCTAGCAAATGATTGTTTCACAGTTAATTGTTAAAATGTAGGACTGCTCTTTTTCTTGGCCTTCCTCTTGGCTGACGATTCACCCCCAGCAGCAGCAACAGCAGCAGCAGTGGGACGAACGCTTTCTTCAGAGGAATCAATAATAGTGCAGGAGTCATCCAGCCTTAATAATTGGGATGCAGGGCTAACTCCGAGCGCTACTGAGGATATTGATGAGGACGGTGTTGTGGGTGTATTTTGTAGCCGTCGGGATGTCGGTGAGCGGAGGGTCTTAGCTGATGATGGAGTGCTTGTAATTTTTTTGGAAGAACTTTCAGCTTTTCCCAACACTTTTCTATGAACTCTCGTCAAATGGCGTAACATAGACGAGGTTCCAAGATGGTTAAGGTCCCTCCCTCGACTGACTGTGGCTTGACATACACTACAAATGGCTATACAGTTGTTGTCTGGATTGGGGTAGAAATAATTCCACACATAAGAAGTGGATTTTTTGGTTTTATGGCCTGGGATGACAATGGCCTTTTTCTTGTCACGTGCCAGAACTGCTGCAGCTGGTGCAGGACTTACACAAACAACCTCATCCTCATCAACATCCTCATTAGCGCCCTCGTCGCCTACACAAATCTCCCCCTCATCCTCTTCTATTTCCATAGTGGTATCCTCAATTTGTGTATCACCAGCTACACTCGAGCTGTTCAGGCACACATCAGCAGAACTGCTGAAAGGGCCAGTCTTTATGGGTACACTAACAGAATGCTCACGATTAGACATCCCACTGTTGGATGGACTCTCCACAGGGATTGGTGTCATTTGTGATTCAGAGCAAACATTATCCTCTAATGCCTTACTGTTATCTTGCAGCTCGGCTTTGACGCGTAACAGTAGTTGTGCCCCACTTGTAGGCTCGGTAACATTTTTGGATCTGGCACTAATAGAGAAAGGTGAAGGCCTCATTCTCTCTTTGCCACTGCGTGTGTAGAATGACATGTTGGCAATTTTTTTTTGACTGATTTCAAAACACTGTGTACTTTGACATCGCCTTGCCCAGATGACGTACTGGGAACACTACCATCAGGACTGGTGACAGAACCTGGTTGCTCATTCTGCTCATATGTGGACTGCTTTGAATCAATTCTGAGCCCAACGCACTTGTAGTGCTACAAATTGTTTTAGATACTGCTGACAAATATGACTTTTGACAGCCAGAAATATTAATGCAAAGGAATGGGGGACACCCAAAAAGCACTTGGGAGTGCTAAAAATTATTTTTTAAATCTGCTGACAGATAATACTTTGACAGCCAGAAATATTAATGCAAAAGAATGGGGGACACCCCAAAAGCACTTGTGAGTGCTAAAAATTATTTTTTAAATCTGCTGACAGATAGTACTTTGACAGCCAGAAATATTAATCAAAAGAATGGGGGACACCCCAAAAGCACTTGGGAGTGCTAAAAATAATTTTTTAAATCTGCTGACAGATAGTACTTTTGACAGCCAGAAATATTAATGCAAAAGAATGGGGGACACCCAAAAAGCACTTTGGAGTGCTAAAAATTATTTTTTAAATCTGCTGACAGATAGTACTTTTGACAGCCAGAAATATTAATCAAAAGAATGGGGGACACCCCAAAAGCACTTTGGAGTGCTACAAATTATTTTTTAAATCTGCTGACAGATAGTACTTTTGACAGCCAGAAATATTAATGCAAAAGAATGGGGGACACCCCAAAGCACTTGTAGTGCCAAATATTGAAAAGAAAAAAGACTCCTCTATCCTCCTCTCTTCTCTATCGATTGTTAGCAGAATTGGAATCAGAAATGTATTGTCTGTCCCTGCTCTAATCAGCCTGTGACTACACTCTGCTCTCTCCCTCTGTCAAATGGCGATGGATTGCAGTGGAGGCAGGTATTTATAATTTTCAAGTATCGCGAGAACCGAGCCCCGAGATCCGACGACGTCACGATGTAGTTCGGCTCGGTACTCGGATAGCCAAAGTTCGGGTGGGTTCGGTTCTCGGGGAACCGAGCCCGCCCATCTCTAGTAGAATCATAAGAAGAGAGTGGATACTTCCTCTTAATTTGTGTGATCAAATGAAGAGACGGTTTCAGAGTGTGCTGGGAAGGAATTGAGCTGATTGCTTGTCAAAATTATACAATTTTTAGCTGGATCAATCTTGTCCTTGAAGTAGCAAGCAGGATCTTGGGTTGAGAAGAAATTTAAATGTGTTAAAATGGCATTCAAGGATAGAAGCCTGAGCAGAGATGTGAGATTGGAAGTATGTTTGCAGTAGCAGTATAAGTATATGTAAGGAACATATTTGCTAATTTCGCTTATAACAAGTGGAATTGGGCTTTTATTTTTGAGACGTCTGTCGAGCTCAGGTTCATCGCTATCAAAACACTTTTTTAAAAAAAAAAAGCTTTATTGCCTTGTTGTGTATAAGAATGTTTCAGTGTTAGATGCTGCTGGTCTATCTTCATAGCTACAACTTGCAAATAAGCTCACTACACTAGGTGAACCCGCCTCCAAGGTGTTACCACGGCAACATGATTGAACGGCACGGCGGAACCGGGTAGAGGTGAGTAAGGCCTGGGGACTTAAGAAGGGTTTAATTTGGGTATCACGGTGTGGTTTAGTGAGGAACTTGTGCAGGAATGCAAGGAGTGGTATAGCTGAGGGCCCAAGTAACATTTTACATCCCAGGGGGATGTAAAATGGAGAAAGGAGTCTCTTGTGTTAGTACGTCTGTCTGTAGTATGTATCTTGTACTGCATATTCTCTCTATATATTGTATAATAGATATATATGTGCTCTGTCTGTCTGTAGAATAAAAGTATTAGTAACACTGAGCCTGGCAGATGTAGGCTACAGCTGGGACCATTCCAGGATTTAAGATGTGACCTCCTTTAAAGATTAACATATTAACACATTAATTTCCTAAGGTGAAACTCCATGTCCTCTGCCTGCAAGGAAACAGAGTATTAGTCTAATTATATTCACGTATGTATTTGTCCCTGACTGGTCACCATTCATAGTAGATGAATAAAATATTGGAATTATTAACTCTCTCATTCAATGCATTTTAATAGCAGTGAGAACACAATTGGTAAATATTTTACTGTGCCAGATGCTGTATGAAACAGGGTATAGTATTATCTTTGTATTTTACCCATTGTTATATTGAGGTAACAAGCCAAAAGCCTCACCCACAAAGGACCAGATGTTTCAACTGGTAATGGTAACAACTTTTCTGTCTCGTAGACATTCATACATTTTTTTTATGGGCATCTGTTTACTGCCTTGCAGATTAAGCAGTAACATTAGGTTATCATCATCATCATTTATTTATATAGCGCCAACATATTCCGTAGCGCTTTAAAATTGGGGACAAACATAGTAAACTAATAAACAAACTGGGTAAAACAGACAAAGAGGTGAGAAGGCCCTGCTCGCAAGCTTACAATCTATGGGACAATGGGAGTTTGACACATGAGGCTAAGTCTACATTTTGTATTTAGGCCCAGCCAGACTGCAAAGGTAAAAGTGGCTCATAAGCTAAATGATCCTGTCACACAACAATGTTGGTCAGGGGGTAGTTGTCTTGTGTGAAATTGTGTAACAGGTGGTAAAAGGGTAAAGTAGTGAGGTTAAGAGGGTGGTTGAGGAATATTATAAGCTTGTCTGAAGAGGTAGGTTTTCAGAGAACGCTTGAAAGTTTGTAGACCAGATGAGAGTCTTATTGTGCGAGGTAGAGAGTTCCATAGAGTGGGTGCAGCCCGAAAAAAGTCCTGTAACCGGGAATGGGAGGATATAATGAGGGTGGATGAGAGACGCAGATCTTGTGCAGAACGGAGTTGGCGAGTTGGGAGATATTGTGAGACAAGAGAGGAGATGTATGTTGGTGCAGCATTGTTGATGGCCTTGTAGGTTAGTAAAAGTATTTTATATTGGATTCGGTAGAAAACAGGCAGCCAGTGTAGAGACATACAGAGTGATTTAACAGAGGAATAACGATTTGCAAGGAAAATCAGTCTTGCCGCAGTGTGCAAAATAGACTGTAGGGGTTTGAGTCTGTTTTGGGGAAGACCAGTAAGGAGGAAAGTTCAATGATCAGTTAGGTTGTTATAATGGAGTCAATGGAGATTTTTGGGTTATACGGTGTCATGGTAAGCAGTGTTACGTTTAAACCTTTCAAAGGCTGAGGATGTCGGGGTAGAATTTGCTTTATGCAATTTAAATGGTGTCTAAAATTTGATAGATCACTGGAAAGGTAGGAAATATTACTTATGAACCGTTTCTCAAAGAGTTTATTGTGCATATTCATAAATCTAGCTGAAAGAAAAGTAACAGATCAAATTGTACATTTCCAAGATTGTTCATACGTGCTCTCCCATATAATATATTCAGCGTATTAAATTTTGTGAATATTTGTAGCTTATATCTGAGCAATGAAATGTGACAGATTTTACAGACAGGGGAGAAAAAAATTTGAACCAACACCAAATAGTATTTGTTTTAGTTTGAAATCAAAGCAAACCGAGGAATTGAATGAGTCAGATGACTTTATGTGGCATTCTTTGTGTCCGTTTTAATATTGTGAATTGTTTTTAATACTGCAGAAATGTTACCTACAGTGGTTAAATAATAAAGTTATTTTGTTTTTGTTTTGTCCTCTTTATTTAATAGAAGTACAAAGTTCCATATTGTAAGATTTTATTTAATTTAATCTTTACTTAGAAACAATATTATACATACAAAGGACTGTGTGGAAATATTTACAGTAGGTAATGTCCAGCTCCAATTGAAATTTATCTTCATGGCAAACATGAGAGTAAAAGCTTTACATAACTGTTGCACTGTTTTAATAATCTTTATCTTACAAAAAAATTACCTTGAATATTTATGAAAATTCTAGTAAACATTAAAAGCCAATGTGTGCTGAGAAATATCCTTAAAGAGATATTGAAGCAGATTGTAGAAATCTTTATATGTATTTATTTAATAATGAACAATACATGTTGTGGTCTAACACCCCTGTCCCCTGTAATTGGTCTTTTTAGGATTGGTTTGGGCTTGTTTTTCACTTAGTGGTTGCTTGTTTTTCATTTCAGAGTTGGCAACCCTGGTAAGGAAACCATTAAATGTACGATATTTACACCAGTGACATTCTGATTTGCAAGAAAGTTTTTAAAGATTTTGTGTTACTTTATTGTGCTACTGGTGACATCGAAGTAGACGTGGAATATGAAGAGTTGCTGCAGCCACTTGATCAAGGGCAGTTACTAGGGTTTGATGAAAATGAGGTACTGCCCTATCACAAGAGGAGAATGTAGAAATTGGGGAGAGAAGGTGTTGAAGAGAGATGGAAAACTGTTGAAAATTAATAGAGTTAGGATTCCTGCGGTTATGAGGAAGCTTGAGTCTGAGAGTTTAAAATACTGAGGGGGAGCTTGTAGATTACAAGGTGATGATCCGAGAGCAGGAAAAGAGTTTTAAGGAAATCAGAAACTAAGCATAGTCAGTCTACTGGGAAAGGCTGAGGGAGTAGAGTAGTTTGGATCATGGTTTAGCTATGGGGATATTGAAATCACCCATGATGATGGTGGGGGTTTTGGAAGAGCCATGGAGAGAAATGTTCAAGAAATTCTTGGTCCAGGGGTAGATCACAGCAACACACATAGAGAAATAATTAAATATCCAAATATCATATACTTCAAAAGATGTGAACATCAGTGATGGGACATTTGGTAGAACTGTGAACATGCACTGTGGGGAGAAAATTAGTCCAACCTCCCCTCTTTGTCTGCTTCCTGGTCTGGGGGTGTGGGTGAAATGGAGACCACCATAGGGCTGCAGGTGAGGCAGTGTCTGATTGTGTGAACCATGTTTCTGTTATTGTCAGAAGGTTGAGGTTTGAGAGGAAGAGGATGTGTATGGAGGTAAGTTTGTTACAAACAGAGCGTGCATTCCATAGGGCTCATTTAAAGGTCTTTGGAAGAGAGGGGAGACAGGTAATGTATTTGAGGTTTGATGGATTTCGGTAGTGTTTTGATATACATGTATGGGGGATCTGAGAGGACCTGGACTAGGTGATGTATCACCAGCTGATAGATAGATAGATAGATAGATAGATAGATAGGAACGATGATTGCAAGATGTGGGACCTTTTATGTCCTGGCGACAGGGTTAGGGCATTCCATTTGGTAAATATAATTAGGAAAAAAGTTCATGAGTGTTATCTAGAGGTGAGTGGAATAATGAAGGGGCAATGTGGACAAATGTTTGTGTTGCAGGAAGGGTGAGGGATCATCATCATCATCATCAACATTTATTTATATAGCGCCAGCAAATTATGTAGCACTTTACAATTGGGAACAAACATTAATAAGACAATACTGGGTAATACATACAGACAGAGAGGTAAGAGAAACCTGCTCGCAAGCTTACAATCTATCAAGGGATGATATAGTCCTAAAGATAATGCAATGATAGGATAATAAGAAAAGCAATTTGTTAAACATTGTGATTTAAGAATAAAGGGCAAGAAACGGAGGCAAATAAACAATACAAAAAAATCTAGTTGCAATGTCCAGTCAGAGAAGAAATGCAGAGTCAGGTTGTAGTAAATGTAGCTTATTTTTGGATGTCTTCAATTGTTGTTCATTGTTTCTTCAACTGTGTTGTTTAACTGAATTTTCTAAATACTTTGTGAGAAAAACACTTAGGGGGAAATTCAATTAGCCGCGTTACTGTTAAAAGTAACGTGACCTGCGTATTATTACCGTTATTACAGTAATAGTGCGTGTAATTACCATTATTACGGTAGTTTTAACACAGGCTTTTTGCTTGCAGCTCCCCGAGCTGCGTGCAGAAAGCCGGGTTGATATTACTGTAATAACGGTAATATCTTTAATGCGGCGGTACTTCAGGGGGAATTGAATTCCACCCTTAGTGCAGAAAACACACTGTCCCCCAATGCGTCTGTCTCCCTAGACTGAATGCAAAGATATAGTGAGGCTGATTTCAGAACATGTTACATTTGTCCTAATTGGTCAGCTGATCAGAGAAGGGGAAAAAGACAAAAAAGCTATAGATAGAGTGTCAGGGATAAGCCCCTCTAGCTACTCCCTGATTAGATATCTTATCATATATTCCAACAGTCATACAATATATCACCTCTATTCTGTCAGGAAACTGCTCCTGAACCTTTATCGGTCACAAACCACCCTCTGCGCACTTGTGACTTGGAAGCTTACTGTAAGGGAGCACAGAGGATTCCAGCCCAAATCTCACACTCACCTCTTCCTCTAAGGGTACAGATTTCGCTGGTCCCGTCCCAACAAAGACGCACACTTTACACCTCTCAGCAACTGCCACCAGCTATGAATAAGGCCCGTAGCAAACCTATGACTTAATCACCCAATTGCCCACACTCGGTGTTCTGGTAGCTAAACAGTTAACCCTTCACATACTGGTTTCTAAAGAGTTAATCCAGCCAAACAATCTGTCTCTTCTAAACAGGCAATGAATTTGATTTAGAGCAATAAGGACGGAACTATTAAACTGTTAGATTTAATATACAAAAAGTACAATGCTTACAGTGATTTAAAAAAAAAACAGTTAAAGATAAAGATTTGATATACAAGTCAAAAATTGCAGTTATAAAAACAAATGGGATGAAAGTACAGAGCATCACTTACATATAATAATCTGTATGCCTCGGGCAGGCAGTCCTTCAATTAAATTGATCCGCCGGGAAGCTGACAACTTGCCCCTTCCCAACACAGGTTTTTTAAGCAAAATGAATGGGACGGTCTTCACAGGGGCTTGTTAATGCTAATAGGGGGAACAGGGATGTCCACTGGATGTCACTATAGTTTTCTCACAAATATTCCCAAGGTTTAGACCTTTGGGTAATTCTTCACAGATATATCCCAGAGACATAACTCCCCCTTCAATAAACCGGTCATAATCTCTCGCACATATAAATTTGTTTCCATTTTTCTCACTAAATATAGCTCTGTTTACTTCATTTATGTCTTAAATTAATCATGAGTGTAATCTACCCCAATTGATGGGAAATTAAACATGTTGAGCATCATATTTGACTCATTCACATAATGTACTGCCAACATTATCCCTTCGGTTGGACTGTCCCACCTAAATTGGAGAAGTTTAGAGGTATTATGTGTACAGTGTCTTTAGCACAGTGATTGTTTGCAGCTATGTATTTCATAAAACAGACAATTACTTGTTACTGCTGAATATATCTGGGCAGCACGTTGGCTAAAAGGTTAGCACTTCTGCCTCACAGCGCTGGGGTCATGAGTTAAATTCCCGACCATGGCCTATCTGTGTGGAGTTTGTATGTTCTACCCGTGTTTGCGTGGGTTTCCTCCGGGTGCTCCGGTTTCCTCCGACACTCCAAAAACATACTAGTAGGTCAATTGGCTGCTATCAAAATTGACCCTAGTCTCTGTCTGTCTGTGTGTATGTTAGGGAATTTATACTGTAAGCTCCAATGGGGCAGGGACTGATGTGAGTGAGTTCTCTGTACAGCGCTGCGCAATCAGTGGCACTATATAAATAAATGGTGATGATGATGATGATGATATCTCCAGTAAATCAACAGTTATGCACAGATGAGCAGTTATTGGAAATGACAGAAATCTTTAGGAAACAGATGGTAGTCAGATTATACTATTTTTAACATATATTTATATAGTGCCAACATACTCCACAGCACCGTACAATGATATAAACATTCACGCTTGCAGAACCACGCTGTATAATAAAATATCATTCTATTATACTAGACCAATATCGTGAGGATGAAATATCTGCATTTAGTTGCTGAAAACGAAAATAATTCCCTACACAAACATATATACAGACTGTTACCTTGCCGGCTGTCCTCACTGAATTGTGTCCACCAGCTCTAATGTCGCCCTCACTTATATCTTACTATTAGTAAGACAAACAGTGAGTCCAAATTCAGGCAGAGTTGGGGCAGACGACATAGGAGTATAGTCCAAGGGATTCAAATTACAGAAAAAAAATGTAATATAAAAAGTAGATGTAAGATAAAAGCTTGGGAGCTCAGATAGGAGACTGTTCCACATGTAGAGAGTGAGAGATTCTGAAGGGTTTACATGTAGCGAGTGGTGGGGAGTAGAGAAGTATATAATGTGTATTCTTTATCCCATTAAGGGTGTTTGTCACATGTGGGTGTGAAAGTATTAAACCTATTATAACCATCTGCTTTGTCTTACAAAACCAAATATCTACTGCCACAACTAAGATCAAGTTCATGAGCTGAAACTTATGAAGTTACTCTTATGAAGTTACTCTGACTTATCCCAAAATGCAGTCACAGCCTAAATTAATAAGAGTGGCTGTAAACCAAATCTAAATTATTAGAATAAAACAATGAGGTATTGGTTCATATTTTGATCAAATCATTTAAGTCTACATTCAGCGTTAAGGGTACCTTATTGCATGTAATTCCTACACTGACCTATATGTTCTCATTTGGCTAGATGCCCACAGATATGCAGTGTTAAGGACAATCACTGACAACAAATGTATATTTTAGTTTGTATACCTATAGGGCATTTATATTGCCACGCAGCTGTTACTACGTATAATATGGGATTAACCGTGCTTAGGCTTATATCTTCTCTGATATTGTTTCAACTTGGTTGCCATCCTTGATCCATCCAGACAGGTGGGCTTTGTCCTTGGCCAACAGGCTGCGGACAACACCAGGAAGATTATCAACTTGATTAACCATGTAAATGAGTGCAGGTTGCCATGACTCTTTCTCTACCTTGATTCTGAGAAGGCCTTCATAAAGAGCTTGCCTCCTATTGGTTTCAAGGCAGTTCTTCATGGGAGTACTGGCAATGCATCATAACCCCACAAACTCTGTCTTGGTGAGTTGTTGCTCTTGCCTTTCCTTTCCATTGAGTAATGGACCCATACATGTGTTCCCTTTATTGTTAGAAGACGCGGTGGCTTGGCACCGCCGCAACTCGCTCTGGGCCCCCTAAACGTGTCCTGGCCGTCGTCATGATGACCGGGGGCGTCACTTCCGGTTTTTGTCCCGGCTGTTACCATGGCAACGTCTGGGACGCTTTTCTTATCACTGCCGCGACCCGGCCAGCTGGCAGACGGGCGCATGCGCTATACTAGTTATTAATTAGTCTCATGCTGAGGCCAATTCTCCCTCCTGTGCCTCCCAGATTTTCATTGGCCCTTCCATGTATTTAAGGCAGGGAGGGCTTAACCTCCCCGCCGGTTATAGCGTCTTCTGCCTGTGTGTTGCTGACCTGCTTGTTCTCTGTTCTACTTGTTTCCTGACATTCTGATTGATTCCTCGTTGTGACCTCTGCCTGGATTTTGGATACTGCTTTTGTGCCTGTGACCCTGACCTCTGCCTGGATTTTTGGATATAGCTTCTTTGCCTGTGACCCTGACCTCTGCCTGAACTTTGGACCAGTTTGTTTGCTACCAGCCCTAACCTTTGGCCTGTTGTCTGACCCTTCCTCTGGCCACGGCCCTGCAACCCAAGTCCAGTACCAGACTCCTCCTCCAGTCTTCCTGCTACCTTGTTCCTAGCCGCTGTTACCCTGATAAGCCTCTACTGCCATAGAGATAGGTCCTGCGGGTATCCGAGTACCGGTGAACGTGCATAGTTCTATGGGAAAGGCGGCTGCTAAAAGTGAAGACCTTTACTAGCTCGGCTCTAAAAGCTTGTCAGTAGCTGCGATTCTAACATTTATGCCCTATTATTCTTTGCCCTGTTTATTTAACCCCTTGCCACAAAAATAACATTAAACCCAAACAATAACCACATAAAGATGGTATCTAGTAACCACATGGTTGCCTCATAAGCAGATGACATCCTACTCGCTAGTTCAAACCTCCTTATTTCGCAAATTTGTTTGCTGAGGCTCAACGCTTTAATGCCCAATCTAATTTTAAATTTAACATGACCAAGACAGAAATACTAGACTGTTTGCTATCACCCCCACAAAAATTGCAGCTACTCAAGATTAACTTCCGCTTCTGTTGGCACTACAACCAAATTAAGTACCTTGGGGTCATACTCACCAAAAAAGTCAAAAGTCTCTTCCAAGTAAACCACAACTCAATCGTTTCAAAAATGACCTTGACTCATGGCATGCCTCCTCCATTATTTCCTGAGTCAGATTTATCACCTCGGTAAAGATAAGTCTTCTTCCAAGTCTATTTTTTATTTTCCACATTTTACCTTTAGAGTATCCCCTTCTTTCTCTTCTCTCTACAAATCTAGTGATACAATTCAATTGGTCAGGTAAGAAACTACGGATACAGGCCCGTATTTTCAAAGGTCCACTAATTTACTACCATGGAGCGAAGTTAGCACAATGCATACATTGTCATTCCCCACCCATAGTTTGGGTTACTAAAGAAACAGCATTGGCAGGTGGCTTTCCATTATGTTCCCTACTCTGTTTCCCCCAGAGCTCAGAGACCTGTTCCTGCTTGTGCCCATAATGAATATATGTGATAATATAATAGGTAGGATCATATAAATCTACAAGGGGCGGTATGTCGAATAGTGATTATTAGATATGAATTATTAATTCATCTATACCTTATCTTAAGTATCAAAATCTCTAGATATTGCATGAGAATCAACCTTATTCCTTGTATTACGTGCATGTCCTTGTATCCTTAAAAGGTGCTTGGTTTTGTCCGCATAATGTAATTATAGTAAATAAATAACTGATATGGTTAGGCAGTTTTTCCGTATTTGAGATGTCTGTTTTATTACTACCTATAACATATTTATTGTTACCGCTAGTAAATTTGCAGGTGTTACTCTGGCTGCGTTGATAAAATCTCACTGTTCATTTTCCAAGAAGATTTAGTTCAGATCTAGGACTATTTCTAAGCATACTAAGTGGTAATATATCTTAAAGACTTCTATCGTTCTTAAAAACTTTATCAGGCTTTTTGGGGAGTAGGTTGATGAATACTGGGTCCATCAGGAGGTGATGAGAGTCAGCGGTCTGCGTGTAGCAAGTTGTACCGCTGTCTAGGTGAAGGAATGGAATCCAGGTGGAGGTATCCGGGAAGTCAGTGGTCTGCGTTAGCAAGTTGTACCACTGCTATGTGAAAGGATACTGGAAACAGGTGACTCAGGAAACAGGGAACAGTGGTCTGCCTCTAGCAAGTTGTACCACTGAATATATATGTGAGGAGGAGCACGGGGAGCGAAATGCAATGCAGAATATACACGGGCACACTGAACTTGATCCCACGATGATATGCACAATATAGTAATGACTGAACAGCACTGCACAATAATACAAAGTCACAGGAACTATCCAGGCAAAAGGTAACACAGTCAAATGATGGCAATAGTCTCAGCGGATAGTAAACTCCAGAAGAGAACAACTCAGTCCAGCAAGATATGCAATACACCAGCACAGTCAATGAGAAGTATGCATACCGTGGTTCAGGAGAGCAGGCTGTCAGACAGAAGTGCAGAGATACCTGAACGGCGGGAGGCCGGCAGGATGCGAAGTCCCAGGAGGGTAGAAGCGGTAATCAAGTAGGTGCAGCGCACAGGTAGGTAGACCAGCAGGGATATAAACAATACTCAGGAAGCAGTAGTATATAGAACTGGACACCTGGAGAACACTGAAGAGTAGAGATGGTCTAGACGAGATGAAAGCAGCGGGGCGTTGATCCGATGCAGACAGGCGAGTTGACACAAGCGGAGACACTGTAGAAGCACGGAGAGCGGATCAGCTGGCTGCAGACAGAAGTACTGGAGGGTTGCGATGAGCAGGGAACTGCAGATACACGAAGGCAGCGGATAGGAATCAGCTGGTGCAGTCACGATGAAACACGGGAGAGTTGAAGTGAGCAGGATACTGTAGATACACGGAGGCAGCGGATAGGAATCAGCTGGTGCAGTCACGATGAAACACGGGAGAGTTGAAGTGAGCAGGATACTGTAGATACACGGAGGCAGCGGATAGGAATCAGCTGGTGTAGTCACGATGAAACACAGGAGAGTTGAAGTGGACTGGAAACTGAAGTAGCACAGAGGCAGCGGATAGGAATCCGCTGGTGCAGTCACGATGAAACACAGGAGAGTTGAAGTGGACTGGAAACTGAAGTAGCACAGAGGCAGCGGATAGGAATCCGCTGGTGCAGACACGATGAAACACTGGGGAGATGAAGTGGTCTGGAAACCACAAACGAACAACAGGAATCAGCAGGAGCTGAACACACGAGGAAACACAGGAACACCTTCAGAGGCTCATAGGGAATGAGACTCCAAGATCAGGCAACGAGGTATGGAACTCAGGTGCTTTAAATAGGGAGTGTTGCCTGATCAGCCAATTAACTAAAAGGAACATGAACAGAAGGTTTGAATGGGCTGCACATGCGCAGACCCTCAGGATGGTGGACGGCCACGGTTACTAAACACATGAGAAGTAGCACTCACAGTCTGGTGAGTGACAAAACCTATTATTGGTGGCAAATTAGTAGAAGACATGTATCTGTGTGTGTGTGTATATATATGTATATATATATATATAGAATTATATAATGTACAAGTTAACCCGTGCATGATACTCATGCATTCTAGTCAAATCAAGCTACTTAAGGTGTTAAAAAGGTTCTTGTCATCTTCATCGCCACACACACACGCCGCTAGGCTTTTATATATTAGATAATGCTAAGAATTTAGTAGGTCAGTGTAGTATATGACTCCGCCCAGCAGGTGGCGCTGCAGCTTGAGCACTCTGTCACCCAGTAGTTTTTTCCACACACACACACACACACTAACACAGCATGTGTGTTCATGAGGTAAAATTACCTCACGAAAATGAGTTTGAGCCCTCAACTCGTAAATTTAGCCTTTACTTCCCCTACCACGGGGGGAAGGGGGGATGATGGAAGTTAACTGACTTCACTATTATAATTTTTTTATCAAATAATGTCAGTATACCAAATTTCAGGTCAATTGGATGAGCCCTTTCTACGAAAATAGTTTTTTCCACACACACACACACACTAACACACGCCGCTAGGCTTTTATATATTAGAAGATAATGCTAAGAATTTAGTAGGTCAGTGTAGTATATAACTCCACCCAGCAGGTGGCGCTGCAGCTTGAGCACTCTGTCACCCGGTAGTTTTTTCCACACACACACACACACACACACACACACACACACACTAACACACGCCGCTAGGCTTTTATATATTAGATTGTTCACAGTGCACAAGCTGATAATGATTAGTTCATGTACCACCTGATACCAATTGTAAACGATGAAGTACTTGACAATATCCGAGGATATGTATTCCTTCTTGCTGAGTTATTCAAACTAAGCGGACTTTAGTATACGCGCACTCCCCTTGATTATTTCCATCTCCACATGTACAACTGGGTTGTTGAAAATCAAACGAACAGCGGCGCTTCCATGGTGTGTTATTCAAAATATAATTTTATTAAATTATACAAATGTCAGCATATCATAGTCACATGAAGGTTTGCTCCTGACATCTATTCGGATTATCCAGCAGAGATAATTGTATATTTTAATAAAATTATACTTTGGATAACGCACCATGAAAGCACCCCCTGTTCGTTTGATTGAGAGAGATATACATATACATATATATATCTATATATATATAGATATATATATAAAATATATATATATATATATATATATATATAAAATGTATTTATTATTTTGTCTCTAATGCGTGCAGAGGGCAATACTTGCTGGGTGTGAAGATGATGACATGTGCTGTTAGAAAAATGTCAGTAACGACATGTAGAAGGTACATTCATCATTAGCCTGTGTGGTTCTGCATGGTTTCTTGATGATGGAGCCCTCATCGTTGTACCAGCACCCGTCTGAGATATACCACCTAAACATCATATTTATGGATCTATCTTTATCTAATTGTGTTGCAATTACGTGAACTTACCCTTACTGTACTTGTTGATACTCCAACCAAACCCCAACTAGCCTCCAGGGTGTATATATGGAAACATATAGAAATATATCTTTGTGCACTTATATTTATCTCACTGCATAATTTGCTATAATTACCTATATTATCTGTTGTAATTGTTTATGGAAACTAATTGTGTGTGTGTGTGAGCACCTATGTCGTTGCCCATATTAAGTGACTTGTGTTGATTTATAATACACAGGGATATAGCCAGTGGATTTTGAGTTTAATATTGCATGTTGTGCCAATAACAAAATTATTTTATGGTATTTGTATTTGGTTTTATAGCAGTTGTGTTTGGACTTTCTCTAACTTAATTATCAATAGAGGATAAAGCTTAGACACACAATCAAAATAATTGGATTTGAAGTCTGCACAGATGAGGGGGGAGGGGCTCTAACTGAACACGTGACCCTTGAGGCTGACTAGTCATGTGACCATATTGCCTGACTGGACATGTGACCCCTGAGGCTGACTGGACCAGTGACCCCTGAGGCTGGCTGGACATGTGAACACTGAGACTGACTGGACATGTGAACACTGAGGCTGACTGGACATGTTACCCCAGAGGGTGACTGGACATGTGAACACTGAGACTGACTGGACATGTGAACACAGGCTGACGGAACATGTGACCCCTGAGGCTGACTGGACATGTGACCCCTGAGGCTGACTGGACATGTGACCCCTGAGGCTGGCTGGACATGTGACCCCTGAGGCTGGCTGGACAAGTGACCTCTGAGGCTGGCTGGACATGTGACCCCTGAGACTGACTGGACATGTGACCCCTGAGACTGACTGGACATGTGAACACTGAGGCTGACTGGACATGTGACCCCAGAGGCTGACTGGACATGTGACCCCTGAGACTGACTGGACATGTGACCCCTGAGACTGACTGGACATGTGACCCCTGAGACTGACTGGACATGTGAACACTGAGGCTGACTGGACATGTGACCCCAGAGGGTGACTGGACATGTGACCCCTGAGGCTGACTGGACATGGGACCTCAGAGGCTGACTGGACATGTGAACACTGAGACTGACTGGACATGTGACCCCTGAGGCTGACTGGACATGTGAACACTGAGACTGACGGAACATGTGACCCCTGAGGCTGACTGGACATGTGACCCCTGAGGCTGACTGGACATCTGACCCCTGAGGCTGACTGGTCATGTGACCCCTGAGACTGACGGAACATGTGACCCCTGAGGCTAACTGGACATGTGAACACTGAGACTGACTGGACATGTGAACACTGAGGCTGACTGGTCATGTGACCCCTGAGACTGACGGAACATGTGACCCCTGAGGCTGACTGGACATGTGACCCCTGAGACTGACTGGACATCTGACCCCTGAGGCTGACTGGTCATGTGACCCCTGAGACTGACGGAACATGTGACCCCTGAGGCTGACTGGACATGTGAACACTGAGACTGCCTGGACATGTGAACACTGAGACTGACTGGACATGTGAACACTGAGGATGACTGGACATGTGACCCCTGAGGCTGACTGGACATGTGAACACTGAGACTGCCTGGACATGTGAACACTGAGGATGACTGGACATGTGACCCCATAGGCGGACTGGACATGTGAACACTGAGACTGCCTGGACATGTGAACACTGAGGCTGACTGGACATGTGAACACTGAGGCTGACTGGACATGTGACCCCTGAGGCTGACTGGACATGTGACCCCTGAGACTGACTGGACATGTGAACACTGAGGCTGACTGGACATGTGACCCCAGAGGGTGACTGGACATGTGAACACTGAGACTGACTGGACATGTGAACACTGAGGCTGACTGGACATGTGACCCCAGAGGGTGACTGGACATGTGACCCCTGAGACTGACTGGACATGTGACCCCTGAGACTGACTGGACATGTGAACACTGAGACTGACTGGACATGTGACCCCTGAGACTGACTGGACATGTGAACACTGAGGCAGACTGGACATGTGACCCCAGAGGGTGACTGGACATGTGAACACTGAGACTGACTGGACATGTGAACACTGAGGCTGACTGGACATGTGACCCCAGAGGGTGACTGGACATGTGACCCCTGAGACTGACTGGACATGTGAACACTGAGGCTGACTGGACATGTGACCCCAGAGGGTGACTGGACATGTGAACACTGAGGCTGACTGGACATGTGAACACTGAGGCTGACTGGACATGTGACCCCAGAGGGTGACTGGACATGGGACCTCAGAGGCTGACTGGACATGTGAACACTGAGACTGACTGGACATGTGACCCCTGAGGCTGACTGGACATGTGAACACTGAGACTGACTGGACATGTGAACACAGGCTGACGAAACATGTGACCCCTGAGGCTGACTGGACATGTGACCCCTGAGGCTGATTGGACATGTGACCCCTGAGGCTGACTGGACATGTGACCCCTGAGGCTGATTGGACATGTGACCTCAGCGGCTGACTGGACATGTGACCTCAGAGGCTGACTGGACATGTGACCCCTGAGGCTGACTGGACATGGGACTCCTGAGACTGACTGGACATGTGAACACTGAGACTGAATAGACATGTGAACACTGAGGCTGACTGGTCATGTGAACACTGAGACTGACTGGACATGTGTCCCCTGAGACTGACTGGTCATGTGACCCCTGAGGCTGACTGGTCATGTGACCCCTGAGGCTGACTGGACATGTGACCCCTGAGGCTGACTGGACATGTGACCCCTGAGGTTGACTGGACATGTGACCCCTGAGGCTGACTGGACATGTGACCCCTGAGGCTGACTGGTCATGTGACCCCTGAGACTGACGGAACATGTGACCCCTGAGGCTGACTGGACATGTGAACACTGAGACTGACTGGACATGTGAACACTGAGGCTGACTGGTCATGTGACCCCTGAGACTGACGGAACATGTGACCCCTGAGGCTGACTGGACATGTGACCCCTGAGACTGACTGGACATGTGACCCCTGAGGCTGACTGGTCATGTGACCCCTGAGGCTGACGGAACACGTGACCCCTGAGGCTGACTGCACATGTGAACACTGAGACTGCCTGGACATGTGAACACTGAGACTGACTGGACATGTGAACACTGAGGCTGACTGGACATGTGACCCCTGAGGCTGACTGGACATGTGAACACTGAGACTGACTGGACATGTGTCCCCTGAGACTGACTGGTCATGTGACCCCTGAGGCTGACTGGACATGTGACCCCTGAGGCTGACTGGACATGTGACCCCTGAGGTTGACTGGACATGTGAACACTGAGACTGACTGGACATGTGAACACTGAGGCTGACTGGACATGTGAACACTGAGGCTGACTGGACATGTGACCCCTGAGGCTGACTGGACATGTGAACACTGAGACTGACTGGACATGTGTCCCCTGAGACTGACTGGACATGTGACCCCTGAGGCTGACTGGACATGTGACCCCTGAGGCTGACTGGACATGTGACCCCTGAGGCTGACTGGACATGTGACCTCAGAGGCTGACTGGACATGTGACCCCTCAGGCTGACTGGTCATGTGACCCCTGAGACTGATGGAACATGTGACCCCTGAGGCTGACTGGACATGTGACCCCTGAGGCTGACTGGTCATGTGACCCCTGAGACTGACGGAACATGTGACCCCTGAGGCTGACTGGACATGTGACCCCTGAGGCTGACTGGACATGTGACCCCTGAGGCTGACTGGACATGTGACCCCTGAGGCTGACTGGACATGTGAACACTGAGGCTGACTGGACATGTGACCCCTGAGGCTGACTGGACATGTGAACACTAAGACTGACTGGACATGTGAACACTGAGGCTGACTGGACATGTGACCCTGAGGGTGACTGGGCAGCAGCTGCATTTTGGCAGGAAAGTTCCTGGTTTCAAATCTGAGGGGAGAAACTGGCATTTTTGTCTCCTTGAGGAGAGGGGCTGAGAGCACAGGGACACGCAGCTGAGTATCCCCAGCAGTGAGAACCAAAGCACCAGGACTTGTGTGATGCACTGAGAAGTTAGATTACCCTGAGCCTCTGACAGACGCTGCACCCCACAGCTGTGAGTGAGAAGAGGGGATTCCCAGGTGGAAGGAGCTTCAGTGGAAAACATCCAGACAGGTAAAAAAACAATCTCCTCACAGATGTCAGCTCTTCTTTATACTGCCAGCTGTAGTGATCCTGTGATTCACTGACTGGTAAATGTGCAGATTGCTCCCAGTGACAGGTATCACTGTGCAGTAGTACGGGCATACATTAAAAACATCTATTTATATGGAATGTGAATAAAAGAGCCAGGCATTATTATAATTATTATCTTTTATGTATGAGGCGCCCCAAAGGGTCCGCAGCGCCGGTCATAGAGCATGGGATAACAGTACAGGGTAACGATACATGACATACAGGGTCGTACAAAAACAAGGTGCAGTACAAACAAAGTGCAGTAAGTATAAGTACCCACTAAGCAGAGAAAGGTGCACAGGGAAAAAAGGTAAAAGTTTCAGTGTACAGATGGGAGGGAAAGAGGGAGGAGGGGAGTGAGTGAGGGGTAGAACCTGTGCCCAGTAGTGAGGGCAACACAGGAATCCAAAGAATTGAATCCGTTAAGAGAACTGACTTAGCCTGGTAAAGTGCATATTCACCTTCTTACAGTGTATAGCATCTTATGAGGTATTACAAACTCTTCCTATGACTATCACCCCTTTCACCTATACCGGTGTAAGGAGATGTAATTCATCAATAGAGAAAAACTTTATAATGACACATGCGTAACCATTTTTGGTGTAACATACATAAAACAAGGCAGGTTGAGAGCGCAAAAACTGCAAACCAATAGTAATATTGATATAGTAATTTAATATGTATTAGAATACACACAAATATAAAATATAAAATGAATAAAACATTAATCCGTATCAAATATAGCAACAAATTGACATCAACTGGAATCAGCATTCATAGTGAGTCAAAACCCATATAGAGTATTCATGATTGGATTCACAGCAGGTGAAGTGATTGATAGACTTGTTAATGCACATGCAGATATACACCCTTAAGAAGGCAAAGCTACAAATGCAGAGTGTTGATCCAGATATATAGAGCTTAGTCCCGGAAGGTATTTGTATGTAAACACCAAAGCAGGAGGAATAAATCCTCAATATGCAGTAACTGAAATCCAGCAGTTTGTTGAAGTATCACATATATTCCACGGATTATACGTATAAGCACAGCTTGTACACACCTCTTTTGTATTATACAGATGTAGTCTCTCTATGAGAGAGGAGGAATAGCCACACTAAAGTCTTTGTATCAATGCTGTATATGCTATAGACAGTTATTTCACGTTTCCAATGCACGTACCAAATACCACCCTCACCCAGATTCATAACTGATTAATAAAAATTTTTGAAAGGACAAACCCCAAGAATTAGTTTGGTCACCTTACGTCACCCAACCACTATAGGAGGGAGAGGCATCCTTGATGTCAAATAATATTATTACATGTCTCACCTAAGTGGTGCCATCGTTCTCCCCTATACAAATCCTAAAATGGCTTCATCATCATCATCATCACAATTCATTTTTATAGCATCACGAATTCTGCAGCGCTGTACAGACAATATTTGTTGATTATGTCAGTCCCTGCCCCATTTGAGCTTACGGTCTAAATTCCCTAACTCCCTTGCTACGTAAAGTGTTTTTAGAAATCTTTCACCGCTTGAAACGATATGTCTGCACAAACCTTCAAAGAAAGTTATGATATCTTTTTATATAATATGATGTTATCTGCAAAATAGTCTGCAATACATGAATTTGAGGAAAATTGGGAGACTGAAATAGGCAGACAACCGGATGAACTGGCTTGATCTACCATCAGAGAGCGTGTTGCCAAATCTGCAATGTCAACCTTAATTTAAAAAACAAATATTATTGTTGTGAAATGTTTTGATCGGTTACCATTGGAAGCAACCACATACTCTACCCATTTCCTTCTCTTTAGTAAAATATTGCAGGTAGCAGGCAAAGGGAAAAATCACTGCCTATCGTAACAATAAAACCCACAAATATGTTCAGAGCTGAATGCCTTGGTTTCTGTTCAACAGAAACATTTCAGCTCATCGAGAGAGCTGTCGGGTCTATTCCTATACATTAACTTCCATAGCCTTCCTATTGTATTATTAATATATAGCCTTCCTTGGCCACTATGTACCCATCTAAACTCATAAGGTTATCCTTAATATGCTATCCTCCCCTATCTTTGATTTTCCCCATCCCTTACCCCTTTCCAGCCACCTCTAACTGTTTCAAAATTCATACACTGGATCAAATGCAATTTTTGGTTTATTTTGCATTTTAGCATGTTTAATGTGTTTCACCCTTGTTTGGAAATAAAACTATGACTTATTCACTACTAGCTGAAGTACCCGGCGTTGTCTGGGTTTAAATCTTCAAGTTATTAAGTTATCAATGAGTTGGATGTAACTGTCAACCTTTTAAAAATAATTAGCAACATAGCAGCTCTTCTTGTTTTTACCTACCGTGTATTAAGCTGGCGTGGAAGGCGAGGGGCGCTTTGAGCATATTAGCCTAGGGTGGCCTGAACTCTTAATCAGGCCCTGCCAATGAGTACCCAGTCTACCACTGCATATATGCACTCAGTGGGCACTTTATTAGGTATATCTTTAAAGTACTGGATATAATCCCCTTTGCACCCACAACTGCCTGAATTCTTTATGCCATGAATACAACAAGGAATGGGAACAGATTCTGGTCCATGTTTACATGATAGCATCATGCAGATGCTGTAGATTAGTCGGCTGCACATTCATGCTGAAAATCTCCCGTTCCACCACATCCCAACGGTGTTCTATTGACTTGAGATCTGGTGATGGTGGAAGACATTGGAGTACAGTTACCTCATTGTCATGTTCATGGAACTTGCTTGAGGTGACGTGTGCTGTGTGACATGGTGTGTTATCCTACTGAAAGTAGCCATTAGAAAATGGGTAGAGTGGCCATAAAGGAATGCACATGGTCAGCAACAATACTCAGGTAGATGTGGCAATTTAACAGTGCTCAATTGGTATTAAGGAACCTAATGTAAAGTTTTGATGAGCTTGTGCCCACTGTAGCCTCAGTTTCCTGTACTTAGTTGAGAGGAGTGGAACCCGATGTGGTCTTTGGCTGCTGTAGCCCATCCACTTCATGGTTTGATGGTGAGATGGTCTTCTGTATACCACTGTTGATTTACGGACACCTTCCTCTCAGATTGAACCAGTCTGGCCAATCTCCTCTGACCTCTGACCTCTGTCATTAGCAAGGCATTCTCACCGACAGAACTGACACTCAGGGGATGTTTTTTGTTTTGCACACCATTCTCTGTAAACTCTAGAGACTGTTGTCCCAGGAGATCAGCAAGTTCTGAAATACTCCAACCAACCCGTCTGACACCAGCAATCAGTCTATGGTCAAAGTCCCTTAGATCATATTTCCCTTCCGGTGTTTGGTTTGAGCAACAACTGAACTTATTGACCATGTCTGCATGCTTTTATGCATTGAGCTCCTGTTGTATAATTGGCTGATTAGATTTTTGCATTAACAAGCAGATATATATATATATATATATATATATATATATATATATATATATATAAATATAGAGAGAGAGTTATGTTGGTGTTTGTAAAGTTGGGAAAGAAACGTAGTTTATTTGCTCATAACAGCTATATAATATTTTTACTGTATACATCCTTATTGCTTTTGCATTCCTTTCAAGATAGCTACGTGACCAATGTTTGCTGGTTTTATATTGCATCATGTGCATGTTCATAACTGAATGACAGGGTTTGTTTTGCAAATTGTGTAGACTCAGCCAGCAGCAGTATGATGTACTGCTAGAAGTAGATGTTTCAGCGAGCCTGCCAATGGCGAAGCTTGCTTTACAGTCCTCTTCGTAAGTCATATAACTGGAATTAAAAGTACTCAGTGGTCAAAAACTACCAGTTCATCCCACTTTGCGTCACATAACAGAATTCATCCTTATTGACCATCCGTATTTCTGGAGCCTACTCCCTCTCAGAACTTATTACATTTGTCCACCTCCCAATGTGATTGTAAGCTGCGCACAGCATAGGATCTACGCTTTTGTGTCTGCTGTTTATTTTTGCGATATGCAGATCTTCATCACAGCATATTATGATGACACTTTATCAATTTACACAATGTATATAAATCTATAAAGTATATTTTAATGTATATTAAATAGAGTATATTGTCATTCACCGGACTTCTAGACCTAGAGTTGGGCCAATTGCCCCTCTGCCGGTGCTTGTGCATGTGAAGACCAGGAGGGTCCTTTATAACTTTTTCTTTATTGGTATTGGCTATCCATTAGCTTTTTCTCTATTT
Organism: Mixophyes fleayi; assembly: GCF_038048845.1. Lineage (NCBI taxonomy): Eukaryota > Metazoa > Chordata > Amphibia > Anura > Limnodynastidae > Mixophyes > Mixophyes fleayi. Next base: position 131,972,150 of record NC_134410.1, on the reverse strand, counting down.
AAAGCACCTCTGACCCCTCCTTGATTGTCTAATCTTGATTCTCACTTCCCTGTGTCAGCTGTGTACTCCATTCCTGTGGCTGCAGTTACTCTCAGCGTTCCAGCACCATTGCACTGGTCTCTGACTACTTCTACTGCTACTCATCTGTTGGCCGGATACTTCTCAGCCACATCCGTGGTAAACCCGCCTCCCGCTGTATGCTGAAGTGACCGATGCTTCTCACATGTTGGCCGGATACTTCTCAGCCACATCCGTGGTAAACCTGCCTCCAGCTGTATGCTGTAGTGATTGCTGCTACTTACCTGTTGGCTGGATACCTCTCAGCTACATCCATAGTAAACTTGTCATTTGTTGACTTTTGTGCCATTATTGGTTCTCTATCTATTCGCTGGCTATCTCTCATTCTAATCAGTGGGGAACCTACCTCTGGCTGTTAACCATAGCCCATGCTATATCTCTCCCATTGGACTGACTCCCGTTAGCCTCATACGGGATAACATTATCTCTGTTTGTTTATCCTATAGCATCTGTCATCTCTCTCCTCCTGGCCGGACAGTTGTTAGCTATAACCATTATATATATATATCCGCTCTCCTGAGTATCTTCGCATATCTACTATTTGTCTACCTCTATATCTAGCTGTACTCCGTTGCTCTGCTGCACTCTCTTGAGGGCCGCGACCTGCGCAGTGACGCCGCAAAAACCCAAACCCTCTTGCGGGGGTCCCTGGAGAAGACCAGTCGCTGCGTTAGACTCTGCGCCTCGAGATTAGTGATAACTACTAGCAGAACGCTGGGTCAAGGACTCTAGTGACCGTGACATATATATTATAACAATGAATAATATTAATTGAAACAAATCTATGTGCATGGTGTTTCCTGCAGCATGAATGGATTTTGCAGTCAGAGCCTGCGGAACGCAGTAAGCAAGTGTTATGGCTACCAGTGCGGCATAAAACACATAGAACAGGTAGACTAGGTCTTCACCTTTAGCAGCCGCCTTTCCCGTAGAGACTGGTTATGTTCACAGGTACTCAGATGCCCTCAGGTCTTATGCTCAGAGTACTATGAGTTTATGCTTACACGGTAGCGTACAGGTATAGGAGGTTGCACACGGAGTAGCGACAGGCCAGATGTCAGCGGACAGGGCCGGGCACCAGAGGATATGTCAGGTATAGGCAGAAAGATCAAGGTCACAGGCACAGGTTCAGGATCCAGGGACAGGCGTAAGATCAGGGTCACTAGCAGAGGTTCAGAATCCGGGTTCAGGCAATAGATCAGGGTCAGAAGCACAGGTTCAGAGTCCAGGAACAGGCAAAGGTCATACACGGGTAATCAATCTCAGGTTAAACACTAAACACAGGAACAAATAGCAGGCAGCAGTACTGGAGACAGGACGCTATAACCGGCAGTGAGGCCCAGATCTCGCTGCCTTAAATAGTACTAAGAGCCAATCAGGACAGAGGAGGATAGGGCTGACAATCAGCCTCAGGAAGGCAGCTAATTAATTACTAGCTAGAACTAGCATAGGTAATAACATAACCAGGAAACATGTATAAAAATATAAGTGAACCAGTTTAAATCATATGAGAGCTCTCCCTGGTGTTGGAGGATGTGCCTACACCCTCCTACATCTATGCCACACAGTGTCGGACTGGTCCACAGGGCTACCGGAAAAATCACCAGTAGGCCCCGCTGCCTTATGGCCACACCCCCTTCTAGAAGTGGGAGGAGCCCATTCAGCTCACATGTTCGGTATCCCCGCTGCCCTCCCCGGCGTCCCTGCTGCTGTGTATACAGAGTTCATCTCGTCTGCTTGTTATAAACCTTTGTAATCATTCTCACTGCCGGCCTGGTGTGTAGAGAGTTCCCCAATCACCATATTGATATCACCCGTGTTACACGCAGTACGTGTGCCCAGATCCTGCCAGCGTGTTAGACAGAGGAGCGTGTGCCTGCTGGGAGACCAGGTCCAGGGATTATTGTCAGATATTTCCAGATAAGGTTTGACCACAGGGAATAGTTCCCCCTATGCACATCAGACTTCTTGTCAGTAAGTGTGTTACACACAAACTGTCTGAGCGTGAGCGGAATAATAAAGGCAATACTCGTAGAATATTTAACTTAAACCAGGAATTAATGAATGGCTGCTGAACATACGTATCCTGTCATCCAGCCGGCAGCCACGTTCTGGATCAAAGGGGGGGGTCAGCTCACCTGGTGGTCGGCGGCCCTGCTACTACAGATGACTAGCTGTCAGTGACAGCCACTCATCTTTCAAATGCGATCGCAGCTGCGATCATGTGACCTGCCCCCTCCTCCTCCTGTCAGCTGACTGTCTTATGCTCCCGCCGCCGCTGAAGGACTAAGGAGCAGAGGCTGCATCAATCCAAATATGGGTAAGTAGATTTTCTTATTTTTATTTAATATTATTGGATATGTCTTTTAATTTCCTCCAAATTCCAGGACTTTTACTTGACACAGAATTATCTTATATATATATCCTCCATCTGTGCTCTAGCTACTGGGTAAGCAGAGGCTGACTGCAGAGAATATATATATATATATATATATATATATATATATATATATATATATATATATATATATATATATATTAGTGTGTGCGCGAATTGAGAGCACTATTCCATGGCATATGTGAATTGGGACAGTATTACGTGGCATATGTGAATTTTGGGTACTACTGTGTGGCATAACATTGTTTGGGGCACTACTGTGTGGAGTAACATTGTTTGGGGCACTACTGTGTGGCATAACATTGTTTGGGGCACTACTGTGTGGAGTAACATTGTTTGGGGCACTACTGTGTGGCATAATATTGTTTTGGGGGCACTACTATGTGGCATAGGGGGGCTGAATATCTATACTAAAACTATAGTGAGGGGGGCTGCCTATGCTAAACTATAATTAGAGGGGGGCTGCCTTTGCTAAACTATAGGGAGGGGGGCTGTACAGAGAACACTATAGGGAGGGGGTGATGGGACCTTTAATTTAATGCTGGGGGGGTTTGGGTCTATAATTGAATGTAGGGCTGAGTGTGGGGAGGAGGGCTATTAAATGTGAATATTAATATTTAATGTGGGAAATGGATGTATTAAACGTAAATGCTATTAATTTCTTGCTGGGGCTGTTTGGAGGGAGGGTAATAGGTTTTTTTATTAAATAGGAATAGTATTAATTTAATGTTGGGGTCGGTTGGAGGGAAATAGATCTATTTATCAAATGTGAGTACTATTACTTTAATGTTGGGGCTGGAGAAAGGCCTATTTATTAAATGTGGGTGCTGTTGATTTAATGGTGGGGATGGCTGGTGTTTTCTAAATGTATCCATTATTTTTTCCAAATAGGACCCTCGACATTCCAGGATACAGACAAGCCGCAACTAAAGAAACCAGCAGCCACAGGTGGTAAAAGTGAGAAGAACAAGTAGGACAGTCTGTCAAATGTTCTGAGTCTAGTGCAAGCTTGGCTAACCTGTGGCAATCCAAGTGTTGTGAAACTACAAGTCCCAGCATACCCTTCCAGCAATAAGCTGCTATATATTGGCAAAGCATACTGGGGCTTCTAGTTTCACAACACCTGGAGTGCCACAGGTTAGCCAAGCCTGGTTTACTGGAACAATCACAATTTTTAGTGACTGTTCTGCCCAATCTAAGGGGCAGGTCAAGACTGTGTACTCTTTATATACACACTAGATTCTTTATATACTACACTATGATACTAGCTGTCCTTCGTGGGCTGACCACTCCCCCTCTAGTGTCTGGTCCCGCCTCTATGATGGCCGGCCACACACCCACTGGTGGGCCCCTAGCGTTGCAGTCCCCCGGTGGGCCCTTCATGCCCCAGTCCGACACTGATGCCACAAGGATAATAACAGAGCACAGAAACTAAAGCACACACACGGCTGCTAGTTCAAGCAGCTTGTGACAGCAAGGTGGGGAGGCACTTCCCCTGCCAGCCTTCATTGCTGTCCACTGACTGGCGCACTCCTCTGTGCCGAACAGAAAGAATTCTAGAAAATATGGTTTCTAGGGTGCGCACAGCAGAACATGTGTGGATATCTGAAATGTGTCTCTATGACTCAGCAGTTTAAAAATAGGGGAGTCCAGTCCCCATAAATATGATAGTTGACAAACTTCTGCGCTTGAGTCTACACATTGGTGGGTGCTCTACAGGTGAAGTGGCTAGCAGATGATGGGTAAAAACGATGTGTTTATTCAATTCACATAGAGTATGTCATGAGCTGCCGCGGCTCCGGGCACCGCCGCGACTCTCTGCCCCAGCGTCCTGGCCATCGTCATGATGACCGGGACGTCACTTCTGGTTTTGTCCCGGCCATTGCCAAGGCAACGGTCTGGATGCTCTCTGTGTGTAGCGCCGCGCCTCGGCATCCAGGACAGCCGGGCACGTGCGCATATTAAGTGGCCAGCTGCCTGATTATTCCCTCCTGTGGCTGGAACATTTTCATTGGACCATACTGGTATTTAAGGAAGGAAGGGGCAGAGCCTCCCTGCCGGTTATAGTCCCTGCTACCCTGCATACTACCTTGCTGTGTTTCTTGCTCCTTGCTTGCTATTACTTTCTTGATTACCATTGCTGACCCTTGCCTGGATATTGACTTTGTGTATTGCTTGTGACCCTTGACCTTTTGCCTGATTCTGACTCTCCATATTTTCCTGTGACCCTGACCCCTTAGCCTGGACTTCCACACTGCTGCACTGTCTGTGACCTTTAGACCTCTGGCCTGGACCTAGACGCTGCTGTTTTCCGACTACAAAATATACCTTGCCGGGATCTTCACTCCACCTCTGTGTTAACACCTGCGCTACGTTCTCAGGTATCAGCTCCTACTACTAGAGTACAAGACCTGGGGGCATCAGAGTACCTGTGAGCACATCTAGCTCTACGGGAAAAGCGGTTCCTGTAGGCGAAGACCTCTGAAGCGGTTCTAGGAGTTGATGCCTGGGGCATGAGCCGTAACAGAGTTCATGTATTTTCAACTATAAAGTGCCAAAACAAATGCATATAATAAAATAAGCAGTGATAATAAAGAAAAGTCCTTTTGGTATAAAGCAGTCACTATTGTCCAATGAGGAGGAATCCCTTTTCCAGTTGAAATCTCTTGTTATATTCGGGGGAAAAGATATGTCGATGGATGAAAATAAGCAAGTAAATCTCTCCTCCTGTTTCCACCACTTCTAACTCTGCTCTCCAGCTACTTAGCCCTCCTCCTCAAAGGTCCTCCACCCCACGTCCACTTTCGCTCCCTCCTCCCCCCTGGGGGTCTCCCTGTCTTCCGCGCCCCCCTTCTTGGGCCCCGTCGTTTTCGGATCCTCCCTCCCCTTTCCCCGCCCTCTCTAGCTGTGCATTGAGCGTACTGAGTTGCTGTGTTTACTGTACTGTGCTGTCTCCCATTGTATTGTGATTTTGTTTGTCTCTGTACGGCGCTGCGGATGCCTTGTAGCGCCTTATAAATAAATATTAATAATAATAATAAATAGTCTCAGATACTTGCGATTAATCCTTCTGTTGAGTGTCAGTTGTCGGCATAGTGTGGATGAAGCTGCATCCTGAGCGGTAAGGAGCAGATGTGTTCCAATGTTTATACTGTAGTGGAGCGAGTTGGCATGCGTTCCTGTTTGGAGCGCACAAGAATATTTCCGGAAGTGAGTGTAATTTACCAACCCGTTCCATCATGGATTGGTGACTTTCTCAAGGCTTGTGCTATGATTGGATATTGTCCTGGTCGCATAGATATATAGTGCATGCCTGGCTGTGGTTGGTTGAGGTTGAATGATTGAAGTTTCGGCTTCTGTACTAGAAACAATGGTGTGTGTTTTCATCCATCCTATGTTGTGTTTAATAATATAATTCAGAGTAGTTAATTTGCTCTTTGAATATAGTTGTTAATATATACATTATGTGAAGCAAATACTCAGTGCATTTCTGTTTACAATAGATGATAGAGAGTGGCTATAGGGCTTGCCGATCTATAATAATAAATTAATGCAATAGTAACACATAGACCATAGGTATACTTGATAAATATGAAGTCTTCCATGTTAACGGATGATAAACATCAGACATATAGTGAGTGAAATACACATGTTATGTAGCGGATATAGATCCGAGTGACAATAATTCACTCCATTGGCTGATACATTATAAATCATACACCCTCTATAGCAGGGGTCCTCAAACTTTTTAAACAGGGGGCCAGTTTACTCTCCCTCAGACCGTTGGAGGGCCGGACTATAGTAAAAACAAAAACTATGATCCAGCGCTTCAGCCGGGCAGCCAATAGGCGGCGGCTACCGCCCCCTCTCCCTCTTCCACCAATGACCGTACTTCTCATGTAAAAAAAATGACAGACAGGCAGCGGCGGCATAAACACCCGGCGGCAGAGCTGGATTAAGGCTCCGGGGGGCCCGGGGCACTTAAGACAGGGCGGCCCCTAAGATCTAAAATTAAGGGCATAGTGACACATCCTGCATTACATCACCTACAGCCCACAGTATGACACAGCGCTCCCAGAGGGCTCGCTTAGGTTGTCTGCATAAGAAAAATCATTGTTTCCACAAACTAAAATACTGTACATTAAAACAATCATCAAAACACCACATTAAAATGGGTATTGACACCACACATTAAAACTAGCAATGATATCACACATTAAAAATACCATTGATAACGTGCACTAAAACTAGCAATGATAGCGCACTTTAAAAATAAAATATATAATGCACATTAAAACTAGCAATGATACCGGAAATTAAAATACGATTGATAATGCATCATTGGGCATGGCCAGGCCACCCTCCTACAGACAAAAAAACTGCATTGTTGTATACACCATTGAACGGTCACCAAAAATTGGGATTATCCCACTAGAATCACAGCATTTCAAAGACTTTGCTGCTCTCTCCTACCTGTTCTTCTCACTTTCACCACCTGTGCTGCAGGTTTCTTTAGTTGCGGCTTGTCTAGATCCTGGAATGTTAGGGGCACTATTTGGAAAAAAAAATGGGTACATTTAGAAAATTACAGCCACCACCGGCGTTAAATAAGTACCACCCATGATTAATAATTATGCCTTCCTCCAGCCCCAACATTAAAATAATGGTATTCATATTTAAAAAATAAACCTATTTCCCTCCCTACAAACTACCCCAGCAATAAATTAATAGTATTTACATTTCAGAAATATACCTATTTCCCGCAACCGTCACTGCCAATAGCGGTTACGCTGTTCCCCAATCTGTCCGGTTTTTTTACTACCCGGCTCCCCCCACCAACGAAGGGAGCCCAGAAACCCCCCCCCCCCCCCCCCCGCCGCCGCCGCCGCCATTAAAAAAAAAAAAAAAAAAAAGAATAAAAAAAAAAAAGCCCCTTAATCCGGCTATGTTCAGCGGGCCAGAAAAAAATGGCATGTGGGCCGTAGTTTGAGGACCCCTGCTCTATAGCATACATTTCTCCAGTGAGATAATAAATCAATGTATATAAGCAAATGTGGATTGAGTATAAATTCATGTACTGGAATGTGTCCGTTAGGAATGTTGCTGTGTGAAATAGCTTCTACTAATGTATGAAAGTATAGAGATGGAGACTTAGTTTTTTACTAATCATGTGTCTGATATAGGGGAGGGATCACATGTTGATCCAAATTGTAGTTCATACTGAGATGGAAAGTTGTATGAAGCCCATCAATGAGTCTGTGCTTCGATTGGGTCTGTGTACTCCTGTACACTGTGTAATAATACATGTTTTGTCTCACCCCACTGCCTGGTAGCAGGGAGATGCACTCTGCAGACCAAGTACTCTACAGGACTTGAAATTCTCCAGTATTTTTGCACTGGATACTTGTCAAGCCCGTATGCCTGTAGAATACAGTCCTTACCTCACTTATTCAGCAGTGGGGTATTAAAGACAGCTGCAGACGTCAAAGTCTATATTCATGCCCTCAAGATTTAGCGTCCTAAGTGTGTAAATCCATTTGTGTTCCTCCCTATTGATTCTTCTTAAGAAATCACTGCCTCGCCAATTCTTATCTACTTTGGCAATGGCTGTAAATCTTAACTTGGATGGGTCATTGTTTTGTTTAAATTTAAAATGTTGCGAAACAATGTGCGTTTCGAGGCCCTTTCTCATGTTCCTCACATGTTATGCTATCCTAATGTTCAGTGTCCTAACAGTGCGTTCCACATATTATAGAGGAGAGGGACACTCAAGAAGGTAAATCACCTCTTTCGAATAGTATGTTATGAAATCCCTAATGTAATATTCGTGTTTCATGCTGATGGATTGAATGGTTTTGCTAGGTTTTGTGCTTCTATTGCCACATGTCTTACATGCTTGACATCTTCCACAACTGTAAAATCCAACTGGTTCTTTGGAAGATGTGAGAGTGGCTTGTGTGGGTACTTTTGGAATAAAACGATTCTTGACTAATTTTTTTCTTAAGATCTGGAGCTTTGCGTAATATGACATCTGGTTTGGGTGGGAGGAGGTGTTGGAGCTCGCTGTCTTGTAGTAATATGTTCCAATGTTTGTTTATGACTTTAAAAGAACTGTTATTGTAATTGGTAATGAAATATACTTTGTTCTCTAGTTCTGCGTTTATCTTTTATTTTAAGCAATTCAGATCTGTCTCTTGTTGATACTTGAGTGCATGATGATTCTACATTATCAATCAGGTATTTCTTGTCCAGAAACTGTTTTTTAAGTATTTGTCCTTGTTCTTCAAAATGGGTGAATTGTGAACAATTTCTCTGTAGCCTGGTGAATTGGCCGTACGGAATATTGTGGAGCCATTGTGGATGGTGGTTACTGGATGCTAGGATGTAACTGTTTACATTGACAGGTTTCTGGTATGTCTTGGTGTGAATTTGATTGTTTTGTATGAATATTTTCAAATCTAAGAATTACACTGATTCCTTGCTGTATTGTGTTGTAAAAAGGAGATTGTACGGGTTATTGTTTAGAGTGTGGATGAATTGAGTGAGAGAGGATTCCTCCCCTCTCCATATAATGATGCCATCGTCTATGTATCTATGCCAGAGGACCAGGTTTGCCTCTACCGTGGGATTGGACCAGATATATTCATCCTCCCATCTGCTCATGAGTAAATTAGCATAACTGGGGACAAACCTGGTCCCCATGGCAGTCCCTCTTGTTTGTAAATAATTTGTGTTGTTGAACCAAAAGTAGTTGTGTGTTAATAGGAATCTGATGTTGTCCAGTATGAATTTCACTTGTTGTGGTCGGAGGGACAGATCTTTGGACATGAAATATTCAATGCTCTGTAGTCCTTGTTCGCGATCTATAACTGTGTACAGTGAAGTAACATCACTAGTGATTAGCCAATGGTCCTCCCCCCATTTGATATCCTATAGAATTTTAAGAATATGTGATGTGTCCCTTAGATAGGATTTTTATCCTTGACATATTTTTGTAGGAAAGTATCAATATGTTGTGAGAGGTTGGAAGTAATGGAGTTAATACCTGATAGTATGGGTCTACCAGGAGGATGGGTTACATTTTTGTGGACATTGGGTAGGTAATAGAATACATGTATGGTGGGGAGTCCCATATGGATGAATTAATACTCTTGTTTGAGTAGAATACCTTGTTCAAGATCTTCTTTCAGGAGATCTGATAATAATTTCTGAAATCTGCAAGTGGACAGAGACACAGCAGGGACCAGGAGAACGGATAGAGGGACAGAGGAGCAGCAGTGATCAGGATAACTGATAGAGGGACAGAGGAGCAGCAGTGACCAGGAGAACTGACAGAGGAGCAGCAGTGATCAGGAGAACTGATAGAGGGACAGAGGAGCAGCAGTGACCAGGAAAACTGATAGAGGGACAGAGGAGCAGCAGTGACCAGGAGAACTGACAGAGGGACAGAGGAGCAGCAGTGAGCAGAGGTGGTGAGACACATTGAGAGAAAGATCTGAAACATTAAGCGTGAGAAAGATAGCATTATAAAGAGACATTGATAAAGAGATAGAAAGAGATAACAGAAGAGGATGAGACTGTGAGAGATATTTACCTGTAACAAGTGATAATAACTCTGACATGAAAGCAACAAATAGTTTCACATATTTATCAGAATATCAATATTATTTATTCCTCCCAGTTTATAAGAAGAAATGTACTGAACATTTGGCTGAAAGTTATGTGTAATGACCAGATAAGTGTGATGTGTGTCCAGTGACAGAGACTCTTACCTTACAGTCACACAGGACCTCCATTATAACTGTAACTAACTGTCACCTTAAAGACATCCTCCATCTAGTGGATGTCATCTTAGAGGCATCCTCCATCTTGTGGTTGTCCATTCAGAGACATCCCCCATCTTGTGGTTGTTCCCTCAGAGACATCCTCCATCTTGAGGTTGTCACTTCACACTCTAAAAACACCTACCTATAGGAGTGTTACATTGCCTGTGTATTTGTCTGAAATTTGTCTAAAATAATAATAATGTTACATCATAGTGGCTCCCCTATCTTAAGTGCCCTGGCCCATACATAGCTTTAATCTAGCTCTGGGCCAGGGTGTGAGATTCACACCTAGGGGTAAATGTATCAAGCTGAGAGTTTTCCGGCGGGTTTGAAAAATGGAGATGTTGCCTATAGCAACCAATCAGATTGTAGCTGTCTTTTTGTAGAATGCAGTAAATAAATGATAGCTAGAATCTGATTGGTATTTCAAACCCGCCGGAAAACTCTCAGCTTGATACATTTACCCCCTAGTGCTCTACTCCACCTCCCAGTACCACTTCTCATATTATTTGTTTTAGGTTAACCCTAAAAGAAATAATAACCCTATAGTATATAGGGTGAAGCAAAAACAAACCCTTTTGCTGGCAAAAACATCAGGTATTGAAAGCAAACAGGCTTTTTGCATTTTGATAAATTCCATTATAATCAGCCTACATACCCTTTGTTTTCATGTCTGCATTTATTTTGTCTGCCTTGTATGTCCCTGTTTTATGTATGTCATGTTCTTCCTACTGTACGGTGCTGCGGAGCACAGTGGCACCTTACAAATCTACGATAATAATAACATATATTAAGAAAAAAGTGCTGTAGGGAGATGGAACATATAAAATATAATGCAATATAAATTGAGAGTTTTTGTTGCATTATTTATTTTTCTTTTTTAAAGAATATCAATATAATATTAAAGTATTGCTGGGTTACGCAACACTAAAATAGCCTCTTTTTATATTAATCCACTGGTTACACTGCTCGGACCCTCTGGTTACATCGCTCTGAGCCACTGGTTACATCGCTCTGACCCTCTGGTTACATCGCTCTGACCCTCTGGTTACACCGCTCTGACCCACTGGTTACACCGCTCTGACCCTCTGGTTACACCGCTCTGACCCACTGGTTACACTGCTCTGACCCTCTGGTTACATTGCTCTGACCCACTGGTTACACTGCTCTGACCCTCTGGTTACACTGCTCTGACCCTCTGGTTACACTGCTCTGACCCTCTGGTTACACTGCACTGACCCTCTGGTTACACTGCACTGACCCTCTGGTTACACTGCACAGACCCTCTGGTCACATTGCTCTGACCCTCTGGTCACATTGCTCTGACCCTCTGGTTACTCCGCTCGGACCCTCTGGTTACTCCGCTCGGACCCTCTGGTTACTCCGCTCGGACCCTCTGGTTACATCGCTCTGACCCTCTGGTTACACTGCACTGACCCTCTGGTTACACCGCTCGGACGTCTGGCTACACCGCTCTGACCCTCTGGTTACACTGCTCTGACCCTCTGGTTACACTGCACTGACCCACTGGTTATACCACTCTGACCCTCTGGTTACACTGCACTGAGTCACTGGTTACACCGCTCTGACCCTCTCGTTACACCGCTCTGACCCACTGGTTACACCGCTCTGACCCACTGGTTACACCGCTCTGATCCTCTGGTTACACTGCACTGACCAACTGGTTACACTGCACTGACCAACTGGTTACACCGCTCTGACCCTCTGGTTACACCACTCTGACCCTCTGGTTACACCACTTTGACCCACTGGTTACACTGCAGTGACCCTCTGGTTACACTGCACTGACCCTCTGGTTACACCGCTTTGACCCACTGTTTACACTGCACTGACCCTCTGGTTACACTGCACTGACCTACTGGTTACACCGCTCTGACCCTCTGGTTACACCGCTCGGACCCTCTGGTTACCACGCTCTGACCCACTGGTTACACTGCACTGACACACTGGTTACACTGCTCTGACCCTCTGGTTACACTGCACTGACCCTCTAGTCACATTGCTCTGACCCTCTGGTTACACCGCTCTGACCCTCTGGTTATACTGCACTGACCCTCTAGTCACATTGCTCTGACCCTCTGGTTACACCGCTCTGACCCTCTGGTTATACTGCACTGACCCTCTGGTTACACTGCACTGACCCTCTGGTTACACTGCACTGACCCACTGGTTACACCGCTCTGACCCTCTGGTTACACCGCTCGGACCCTCTGGTTACACTGCACTGACCCACTGGTTACACTGCACTGACCCACTGGTTACACCGCTCGGACCCTCTGGTTACACCGCTCGGACCCTCTGGTTACACCGCTCGGACCCTCTGGTTACACCGCTCGGACCCTCTGGTTACACCGCTCGGACCCTCTGGTTACACTGCACTGACCCTCTGGTTACACCGCTCTGACCCTCTGGTTACACCGCTCTGACCCTCTGGTTACACTGCACTGACCCTCTGGTTACACTGCACAGACCCTCTGGTCACATTGCTCTGACCCTCTGGTTACTCCGCTCGGACCCTCTGGTTACTCCGCTCGGACCCTCTGGTTACTCCGCTCGGACCCTCTGGTTACATCGCTCTGACCCTCTGGTTACACTGCACTGACCCTCTGGTTACACCGCTCGGACGTCTGGCTACACCGCTCTGACCCTCTGGTTACACTGCTCTGACCCTCTGGTTACACTGCACTGACCCACTGGTTATACCACTCTGACCCTCTGGTTACACTGCACTGAGTCACTGGTTACACCGCTCTGACCCTCTCGTTACACCGCTCTGACCCACTGGTTACACCGCTCTGACCCACTGGTTACACCGCTCTGATCCTCTGGTTACACTGCACTGACCAACTGGTTACACTGCACTGACCAACTGGTTACACCGCTCTGACCCTCTGGTTACACCACTCTGACCCTCTGGTTACACCACTTTGACCCACTGGTTACACTGCAGTGACCCTCTGGTTACACTGCACTGACCCTCTGGTTACACCGCTTTGACCCACTGTTTACACTGCACTGACCCTCTGGTTACACTGCACTGACCTACTGGTTACACCGCTCTGACCCTCTGGTTACACCGCTCGGACCCTCTGGTTACCACGCTCTGACCCACTGGTTACACTGCACTGACACACTGGTTACACTGCTCTGACCCTCTGGTTACACTGCACTGACCCTCTAGTCACATTGCTCTGACCCTCTGGTTACACCGCTCTGACCCTCTGGTTATACTGCACTGACCCTCTAGTCACATTGCTCTGACCCTCTGGTTACACCGCTCTGACCCTCTGGTTATACTGCACTGACCCTCTGGTTACACTGCACTGACCCTCTGGTTACACTGCACTGACCCACTGGTTACACCGCTCTGACCCTCTGGTTACACCGCTCGGACCCTCTGGTTACACTGCACTGACCCACTGGTTACACTGCACTGACCCACTGGTTACACCGCTCGGACCCTCTGGTTACACCGCTCGGACCCTCTGGTTACACCGCTCGGACCCTCTGGTTACACCGCTCGGACCCTCTGGTTACACCGCTCGGACCCTCTGGTTACACCGCTCGGACCCTCTGGTTACACTGCACTGACCCTCTGGTTACACCGCTCTGACCCTCTGGTTACACCGCTCTGACCCTCTGGTTACACCGCTCTGACCCTCTGGTTACACCGCTCTGACCCTCTGGTTACACCGCTCTGACCCTCTGGTTACACCGCTCTGACCCTCTGGTTACACCGCTCTGACCCTCTGGTTACACCGCTCTGACCCTCTGGTTACACCGCACTGAGCCACTGGTTACACCGCTCTGACCCTCTAGTTACACTGCACTGACCCACTGGTTACTCCGCTCTGACCCTCTGGTTACACCACTCGGACCCTCTGGTTACAGCGGTCGGACCCTCTGGTTACACCGGTCGGACCCTCTGGTTACACCGGTCGGACCCTCTGGTTACACCGCTCTGACCCACTGGTTACACTGCACTGACCCTCTGGTTACATCTCTTTGACCCACTGGTTACACCGCTCTGACCCTCTGGTTACACCGCTCTGACCCTCTGGTTACACCGCTCTGACCCTCTGGTTACACCACACTGACCCTCTGGTTACACTGCTTTGACCCACTGGTTACACCACTCTGACCCTCTGGTTACACTGCACTGACCATCTGGTTACACCACTTTGACCCACTGGTTACACCGCTCTGACCCTCTGGTTACACTGCACTGACCATCTGGTTACACCGCTCTGACCCACTGGTTACACCGCTCTTGTCCACTGGTTACACTGCACTGACCCTCTGGTTACACTGCACTGACCCTCTGGTTACACTGCTCTGACCCTCTGGTTACACTGCTCTGACCCTCTGGTTACACTGCTCTGACCCTCTGGTTACACTGCACTGACCCTCTGGTTACACTGCACTGACCCTCTGGTTACACTGCACAGACCCTCTGGTCACATTGCTCTGACCCTCTGGTTACTCCGCTCGGACCCTCTGGTTACTCCGCTCGGACCCTCTGGTTACATCGCTCTGACCCTCTGGTTACACTGCACTGACCCTCTGGTTACACCGTTCGGACGTCTGGCTACACCGCTCTGACCCTCTGGTTACACCGCTCTGACCCTCTGGTTACACTGCACTGACCCACTGGTTATACCACTCTGACCCTCTGGTTACACTGCACTGAGTCACTGGTTACACCGCTCTGACCCTCTCGTTACACTGCACTGACCCACTGGTTACACCGCTCTGACCCACTGGTTACACCGCTCTGACCCTCTGGTTACACTGCACTGACCAACTGGTTACACCGCTCTGACCCTCTGGTTACACCACTCTGACCCTCTGGTTACACCACTTTGACCCACTGGTTACACTGCAGTAACTCTCTGGTTACACTGCACTGACCCTCTGGTTACACCGCTTTGACCCACTGTTTACACTGCACTGACCCTCTGGTTACACTGCACTGACCTACTGGTTACACCGCTCTGACCCTCTGGTTACACCGCTCGGACCCTCTGGTTACCACGCTCTGACCCACTGGTTACACTGCACTGACACACTGGTTACACTGCTCTGACCCTCTGGTTACACTGCACTGACCCTCTAGTCACATTGCTCTGACCCTCTGGTTACACCGCTCTGACCCTCTGGTTATACTGCACTGACCCTCTAGTCACATTGCTCTGACCCTCTGGTTACACCGCTCTGACCCTCTGGTTATACTGCACTGACCCTCTGGTTACACTGCACTGACCCTCTGGTTACACTGCACTGACCCACTGGTTACACCGCTCTGACCCTCTGGTTACACCGCTCTGACCCTCTGGTTACACCGCTCTGACCCACTGGTTACACTGCACTGACCCACTGGTTACACCGCTCGGACCCTCTGGTTACACCGCTCGGACCCTCTGGTTACACCGCTCGGACCCTCTGGTTACACCGCTCGGACCCTCTGGTTACACCGCTCGGACCCTCTGGTTACACCGCTCGGACCCTCTGGTTACACCGCACTGACCCACTGGTTACACCGCTCGGACCCCCTGGTTACACCGCTCGGACCCTCTGGTTACACCGCTCGGACCCTCTGGTTACACCGCTCGGACCCTCTGGTTACACCGCTCGGACCCTCTGGTTACACCGCTCGGACCCTCTGGTTACACTGCACTGACCCACTGGTTACACCGCTCGGACCCTCTGGTTACACCGCTCGGACCCTCTGGTTACACCGCTCGGACCCTCTGGTTACACCGCTCGGACCCTCTGGTTACACCGCTCGGACCCTCTGGTTACACTGCACTGACCCTCTGGTTACACCGCTCTGACCCTCTAGTTACACTGCACTGACCCACTGGTTACTCCGCTCGGACCCTCTGGTTACACCGGTCGGACCCTCTGGTTACACCGGTCGGACCCTCTGGTTACACCGCTCTGACCCACTGGTTACACTGCACTGACCCTCTGGTTACATCTCTTTGACCCACTGGTTACACCGCTCTGACCCTCTGGTTACACCGCTCTGACCCTCTGGTTACACCGCTCTGACCCTCTGGTTACACTGCTTTGACCCACTGGTTACACCGCTCTGACCCTCTGGTTACACTGCACTGACCATCTGGTTACACCACTTTGACCCACTGGTTACACCGCTCTGACCCTCTGGTTACACTGCACTGACCATCTGGTTACACCGCTCTGACCCACTGGTTACACCGCTCTTGTCCACTGGTTACACTGCACTGACCCTCTGGTTACACTGCACTGACCCTCTGGTTACACCACTTTGACCCACTGGTTACACCGCTCTGACCCTCTGGTTACACCGCACTGACCCTCTGGTTACACTGCACTGACCCACTGGTTACACCGCTCTGACCCTCTGGTTACACCGCTCGGACCCTCTGGTTACACTGCACTGACCCTCTGGTTACACCGCTCGGACCCTCTGGTTACACCGCTCGGACCCTCTGGTTACACCGCTCGGACCCTCTGGTTACACCGCTCGGACCCTCTGGTTACACCGCTCGGACCCTCTGGTTATACTGCACTGACCCTCTGGTTACACCGCTCTGACCCTCTGGTTACACTGCACTGACCATCTGGTTACACCACTTTGACCCACTGGTTACACCGCTCTGACCCTCTGGTTACACTGCACTGACCATCTGGTTACACCGCTCTGACCCACTGGTTACACCGCTCTTGTCCACTGGTTACACTGCACTGACCCTCTGGTTACACTGCACTGACCCTCTGGTTACACCACTTTGACCCACTGGTTACACTGCACTGACCCTCTGGTTACACTGCACTGACCTACTGGTTACACTGCATTGGCCCACTGGTTACACTGCACTGACCCTCTGGTTACACCGCTGTCACCCACTGGTTACACCGCTCTTGTCCACTGGTTACACTGCACTGACCCTCTGGTTACACTGCACTGACCCTCTGGTTACACCACTTTGACCCACTGGTTACACTGCACTGACCCTCTGGTTACACTGCACTGACCTACTGGTTACACTGCATTGGCCCACTGGTTACACTGCACTGACCCTCTGGTTACACCGCTGTCACCCACTGGTTACACAGCACTGACCCTCTGGTTACATCGCTTTGACCCACTGGTTACACCGCTCTGACCCTCTGGTTACACCGCTCTGGCCCACTGGTTACACTGCACTGACCCTCTGGTTACACTGCACTGACCCTCTGGTTACACAGCTTTGACCCACTGTTTACACTGCACTGACCCTCTGGTTACACTGCACTGACCCACTGGTTACACTGCACTGACCCACTGGTTATACCGCTCTGACCCTCTTGTTACACAGCTCTGACCCTCTGGTTACACTGCACTGACCCTCTGGTTACATCGCTTTGACCCACTGGTTACACCGCTCTGACCCTCTGGTTACACCGCTCTGGCCCACTGGTTACACTGCACTGACCCTCTGGTTGCACTGCACTGACCCTCTAATTACACTGCACTGACCCTCTGGTTACACCGCTTTGACCCACTGTTTACACTGCACTGACCCTCTGGTTACACTGCACTGACCCTCTGGTTACACTGCACTGACCCACTGGTTACACTGCACTGACCCACTGGTTACACTGCACTGACACACTGGTTACACTGCACTGACCCACTGGTTACACTGCACTGACCCACTGGTTACACTGCTCTGACCCTCTGGTTACACCGCTCTGACCCTCTGGTTACACTGCACTGACCATCTGGTTACACCACTTTGACCCACTGGTTACACCGCTCTGACCCTCTGGTTACACTGCACTGACCATCTGGTTACACCGCTCTGACCCACTGGTTACACCGCTCTTGTCCACTGGTTACACTGCACTGACCCTCTGGTTACACTGCACTGACCCACTGGTTACACCGCTCTGACCCTCTGGTTACACCGCTCGGACCCTCTGGTTACACTGCACTGACCCTCTGGTTACACCGCTCGGACCCTCTGGTTACACCGCTCGGACCCTCTGGTTACATCGCTTTGACCCACTGGTTACACCGCTTTGACCCACTGGTTACACCGCTCTGACCCTCTGGTTACAACGCTCTGACCCTCCGGTTACACTGCACTGACCCTCTGGTCACATTGCTCGGACCCTCTGGTTACACCGCTCGGACCCTCTGGTTACATCGCTCTGACCCTCTGGTTACATCGCTCTGACCCTCTGGTTACACCGCTCTGACCCTCTGGTTACACCGCTCTGACCCTCTGGTTACACCGCTCGGACCATCTGGTTACACCGCTCGGACCATCTGGTTACACCGCTCGGACCATCTGGTTACACCGCTCGGACCATCTGGTTACACCGCTCGGACCCACTGGTTACACTGAACTGACCCACTGGTTACACTGCACTGACCCACTGGTTACACCGCTCTGACCCTCTGGTTACACCGCTCTGACCCTCTGGTTACACTGCACTGACCCTCTGGTTACATCGCTTTGACCCACTGGTTACACCGCTCTGACCCTCTGGTTACAACGCTCTGACCCTCTGGTTACACTGCACTGACCCTCTGGTTACACTGCACTGACCCTCCGGTTACACTGCACTGACCCTCTGGTCACATTGCTCTGACCCTCTGGTTACACCGCTCGGACCCTCTGGTTACACCGCTCGGACCCTCTGGTTACACCGCTCGGACCCTCTGGTTACACCGCTCGGACCCTCTGGTTACACCGCTCGGACCCTCTGGTTACACCGCTCGGACCCTCTGGTTACATCGCTCTGACCCTTTGGTTACATTGCTCTGACCCTCTGGTTACACCGCTCGGACCGTCTGGTTACACCGCTCGGACCGTCTGGTTACACCGCTCGGACCGTCTGGTTACACCGCTCTGACCCTCTGGTTACACCGCTCTGACCCTCTGGTTACACCGCTCTGACCCTCTGGTTACACCGCTCTGACCCTCTGGTTACACTGCTCTGACCCTCTGGTTACACTGCACTGACCCACTGGTTACACCGCTCTGACCCTTTGGTTACACTGCACTGAGCCACTGGTTACACTGCTCTGACCCACTGGTTACACCGCTCTGACCCTCTGGTTACACTGCACTGATCCTCTAGTCACATTGCTCTGACCCACTAGTTACACCGCTCGGACCCTCTGGTTACACCGCTCGGACCCTCTGGTTACACCACTCTGACCCTCTGGTTACACCACTCTGACCCTCTGGTTACACCACTCTGACCCTCTGGTTACACCACTCTGACCCTCTGGTTACACCGCTCTTACCCTCTGGTTACACTGCACTGACCCACTGGTTACACCGCTCTGGCCCTCTGGTTACCACGCTCAGACCCTCTGGTTACCACGCTCAGACCCACTGGTTACACTGCACTGACCCACTGGTTACACTGCACTGACCCACTGGTTACACTGCACTGACCCACTGGTTACACCGCTCTGACTCTCTGGTTACACTGCACTGAGCCTCTGGTTACAACGCTCTGACCCTCTGGTTACACCGCTCTGACTCTCTGGTTACACTGCACTGAGCCTCTGGTTACAACGCTATATGTGGCATGAGAACAAGTGATATTATACATCTTTGTTTAGCTTATTTTTATTGCATATTTCACATACATAATGTCATATTCTTCCTGCAATAATTCTCATGTAAGAATTTTCACCAACGTTGTAGAATCCCATCAGCTTAAATTATATTGTATGTAAATCCGAAATTCGACATGACACATATATTCATTGACTTCTGAGTCTTCACACATGGATCATTCAGACAGATACATATTCTGTTTCAACAAAGACCGTTCTGCAATAAGGTTGATGAAATTAGACCTTCATTTTATATCAGACACAAAGGTAGAAAACTGTCAAACCTTCTAAAAAGGAAAATCACTTTTTGGTATGTGCTAAATAAATGATAGCTAGAATCTGATTGGTTGCTATGTGCAACACTTCCATTTTTAGTTTTTAGAAGGTTTGAAAAATCTACCCCAAAGTTTTATAAAAAATGTCTTTCAAACAATTAATTGTTATGGTGTCTGATTCATGGTATAATTATCTTATAGTTTAGCACTAGGAAATTAGGTGTCTTTGTTATAGGGTATGATTATCAGGGATTATATGTAATATACAGCTGAGTATTCTTTCATTCATTAATTCATTCATTTGATTATATTATATGTTTCCCATACACAGTATGCAGTTCATTAATGAATGTCAGATTCTGCCTATGTTCATAAAAAGAACCCATGTGAAAATGCAGATTTGCTCAGATTGTATAGTGAATGAAAAAACAGTCAGTGTTTAACTTATGTGCAAAACAGAATACTAATTTGCACCCCTTGCATTGTAACATGGTTTTGTCCAGGTGACTGAAATACGAAGTTTCTTAAGTTAAGATCCTTAATGAATCAGGCCTCTAGTTCTTATCAAGAACCCATTTGAAAATTCAGATCAGAAATGAAAAATCACATCCGCTCAGATTGAATAATATGCAAATTCATAATTCATGCGTTTCAGAATTTCCCACTGTGCTGATTCGCTTATCAAACAGCAAATAAAGTTACACAAGCGGATCATTTAATCAGATATGAATCACGAAATTTCCCTGTACTCAATGTTTTTCGGTGACCATCATTCTTTTTTTTCCCCCGTAGATTTCCAATAGTGGAATATGCCTCACTGCCCTACCAAGAGTAATGGGGTTGCCATCATGAACTGAAAGCTCAATACCTCTACTCTGGATCATAAAGGATGCTTCTTTATACTGGTGGGTCAGGTAGGACACCAAATTATTACTTTAGCGAATCTATACAACCCCAACTCGGTTCAGGTTGGTTTCTTTGACGTATTCTTCACAGAATTGCATAAAATACACTTTTTTTTCACATCCCCATAAACCTTACTCTAGAATTGATATGATCATAGGCTGCAGTAAGACTATTCAATTACTTACATAAACTAATGTTCTCCCTAAGGTTAGGCACACACTGAAGGTTTTTCAGCCGATTATCGGGCCAATCACCCGATAAACGACTGCTCGACCACATATCGCATTAGTGTGTATAATCACACAATGAATTACAATTGTTCCAAAGTGCCGATTGTTGTTTCATTTGGTTGGTCGTACTGTTTAATATTCTCATTCCAATCACCTTCCGATAATGTAGTGTGTATGCACTCACAATCTCGATCTCCATAGCGTTTACAGAGTCATGGTCTTTGCAGCCGATGCCGGCAATGAACATGTCCCGGTGACTAAATGTAGAGAGTGCAGTAGAAGCAATAATTAATTTATTCGGTTTGTGACTGAATATTTAGTTTCAGAGTCATAGAAGCTAACGACATTCGTAAGGACATGAAGATCACAGATCTGAAGGAATATTGTATGTAGTGTGTACGCATGAATCACCCGAGCGATCGGACCTTTAGTCGTAGACACAATCGTTGTAGATAACAGATTGGTCGGGAAATTCTCCAGTGTGTACCCAGCCTAACCCTTGGTCTGACCACTCAATGGTCAAGGTTACGCTTGCTCTCTTGAACAATTCTAGAAGTGTTTCCTCTTGGAGGCTAAATGACTCCTTGCTCAAGATTCCTCAATTTAATGAGCAGTTATAGGCTCAAATTCAAGAATATTTTGATATCAATTTGACCCCTGATTCCTTACTCTCCACTGTGTGGGAAGCCCACAAGTGGGTCAATAAAGGTAATATTATTAAATATGGTTAATTTTGCAAGAAACAGCAGACACAAAGACTAGACTCCCTTACCATCAGAGTGCAGTAGCTTGAGCATACCCCTAAGCAAACTCACTTGGATTTGGTTTACAAAGGTGAAGAGGTGAAGTTCAATCATTCCTAGCAGAAAAAAACTGATTGTGCCCTCTGCTGGTTAAACCAGAAATTTTATGAAAAGGGTAATTAATTAGACGCTATGCTTGCAAAAAAATTGAAAGCTAAACATGCTGTGTAAACTATCATGGTTGTACGGAATAAGACAGGGAAACTTAGTAAAGATCCACTGATCATTAACGAATCCTTCCACCGATTTTTTGACTTTCTCTTTAATTTACCATCCAATCTGGTGCGCCCCTGGCTGTGGACGGAAATACGAGTTGTGGTGGACCCTGCTTCTTCCTCCCAGAGTAACTTGCCCTGAGTTCTCCCTGGGCTTCAGCTAGTCCAAGAACTGGGTGACATACTCCATATACTTCCTGCCACCTTGATACACAGAGACGCTGTCCGCATAGTAATTTAGTATAGCTGCAGCTGGTGTAAACAAGCGCATGCACGGTGGCTCAGTGGTTAGCACTTCTGTCTTACAGCACTGGGGTCATGAGTTCAATTCCGGACCATGGCCTTATCTGTGAGGAGTTTGTTTGTTCTCCCTGTGTTTGCGTTGGTTTCCTCCGGGTGCTCCAGTTTCCTCCCACACTCCAAAAACATACTGGTAGGTTAATTGGCTGCTAACAAATTGACCCTAGTTTGTCTGTGTCTGTGTGTGTGTTAGTAGATTTAGACTGTAAGCCCCAATGGGGCAGGGACTGATGTGAGTGAGTTCTCTGTACAGCGCTGCGGAATTACTGGTGCTATATAAATAGCTGATGATGTTTGTTACAGAAAAGAAAGCGCAGAGATATGTTTTGTGACTGGTGTTATATATACGCGTGCGACGTCTATAGACGCTGTGCAACAGTTTTGTATTTGTTATTTAGGAACCAGGGTCAGTTTTTTGGTAGATCTCAGTCAGCACATGTTGTAAATAAAACAGGGGCCAGCGCTATATAAATAAATAAATGATGATGATGATGACATGGCTCGTTGAATTGGGAGCGATGTTGAAATGGTTTTATAGTATTTTGCAAAGTTGCTGGTGCCGATTAGGATTTCTCCATTTATGAGCATCGCCAGCTGGGGAAAACAAGCAGGAGCCTTTACTTGCGGCTCCTTATTGGAGAAGTGCCTGTATATTATAGCACCATATACCGGCACACTTCGAGCACTGACAGTACCTAAATAGTTGCAATTTACCTTTTACTGGATAGAACTTTGGCTGCTAAAATTAATTCCTATATAACTGAAGAGGAGGTGAAAAGAGGGTCTTAAAGCTCAGAAATGATATGAGCAGAATCTGGCACACTGCTTCTATGCAGGGCTGCCAAGAGGAATTCAGGTCCCCGATACAACAACTTCATGGGGCCCCCCTTATAGTTGAGCATGGCAAACGTTAAAGTGGGTGTGTTCATACAATTGGGGGCGTGGCTATGCATAATTGACACAAGGGTGCAGTGCCCGCTTGACGTATGACATATGTCCCAGCACTCCTGACTTTCAGAACATCTAGCACCATAGTGTAGTATATAAAGAATGCAGTATGTACATAAAGAGTTCACAGTCTGGGCCTGCCCCTTACATTGGCCAGAACAGTCACCAAAAATTGGGATTGTCCCATTAGAATCAGAACATTTCACAGACTCTCCTGCTCTCTCCTACCTGTTCTTGTCACTTTCACCACATGTGGCTGCTGCTTTCTTTAGTTGCGGCTTGTCTGGGTCCTGGAATGTTGGGGGCCCTATATGTAAAAAAAATGGGTACATTTAGAAAATTCCAACCAGCCCCGATGATAAATCAGTAGTGCCCAGCATTAATTATTAGGCCTTCCTCCAGCCCCAACATTAAAATAATAGTATTACCATTTAATAAATAAATCTATTTCCCTCCCTCCAAACAGCCCCAGCAATAAATTAATAGCATTTACATTTCAGAAATATACCTATTTCCCGCAATCATCACTGCCATTAAATAATTCATAGGCACATTTAATAAAGAGACCTCATTCTCCCCAAACTCACCCCCACATTCAATAGCCCCCAAACCACCCCATCTTAAATTAATAGTCCCCACTATTAAATTGCCTCATCATTACCCCACAAACAAAAATAGCACCCATTAATTAGACACCACCTACCTCACACACACTACATTGTCACAAGCCCCCTGTGCCATCACACACACACACGCTACCACGCTCCCCCCTCCTTCATCGCTGTGCCATGCTGCTCCCCCCTCTCCTTCATCACTGTGTCATGCTGCCCCCCTCTCCTTCATCACTGTTCCATGCTGCTCCCCCCCTTCTCCTTCATCACTGTGCCATGCTGCCCCCCTCTCCTTCATCACTGTACCATGCTGCTCCCCCCCTCTCCTTCATCACTGTTCCATGCTGCTCCCCCCCTTCTCCTTCATCACTGTGCCATGCTGCCCCCCTCTCCTTCATCACTGTACCATGCTGCTCCCCCCCCCTCTCCTTCATCACTGTGCCATGCTGCCCCCCTCTCCTTCATCACTGTTCCATGCTGCTCCCCCCCTTCTCCTTCATCACTGTGCCATGCTGCCCCCCTCTCCTTCATCACTGTACCATGCTGCTCCCCCCCCTCTCCTTCATCACTGTGCCATGCTGCCCCCCTCTTCTTCATCACTGTTCCATGCTGCTCCCCCCCTTCTCCTTCATCACTGTGCCATGCTGCCCCCCTCTCCTTCATCACTGTACCATGCTGCTCCCCCCCTCTCCTTCATCACTGTTCCATGCTGCTCCCCCCCTTCTCCTTCATCACTGTGCCATGCTGCCCCCCTCTCCTTCATCACTGTACCATGCTGCTCCCCCCCTCTCCTTCATCACTGTTCCATGCTGCTCCCCCCCTTCTCCTTCATCACTGTGCCATGCTGCCCCCCTCTCCTTCATCACTGTACCATGCTGCTCCCCCCCTCTCCTTCATCACTGTGCCATGCTGCCCCCCTCTCCTTCATCACTGTACCATGCTGCTCCCCCCTCTCCTTCATCACTGTGCCATGCTGCTCCCCCCCTTCATCACTGTGCCATGCTGCTCCCCCCCTTCATCACTGTGCCATGCTGCTCCCCCCCTTAATCACTGTGCCATGCTGCTCCCCCCTTCTCCTTCATCACTGTGCCATGCTGCTCCCCCCCTTCTCCTTTACCACAGTGCCATGCTGCCCCCCTCTCCTTCATCACTGTTCCATGCTGCTCCCCCCTCCTTCATCACTGTGCCATGCTGCTCCCCCCCTTCATCACTGTGCCATGCTGCTCCCCCCCTCTCCTTCATCACTGTGCCATGCTGCTCCCCCCCTTCTCCTTCACCACAGTGCCATGCTGCCCCCCTCTCCTTCATCGCTGTGCCATGCTGCTCCCCTCTCCTTCATCACTGTGCCATGCTGCTCCCCCCTTCTCCTTCATCACTGTACCATGCTGCTCCCCCCCTCTCCTTCATCACTGTGCCATGCTGCTCCCCCCCTTCATCACTGTGCCATGCTGCTCCCCCCTTCTCCTTCATCACTGTGCCATGCTGCTCCCCCCCTTCTCCTTTACCACAGTGCCATGCTGCCCCCCTCTCCTTCATCGCTGTGCCATGCTGCTCCCCTCTCCTTCATCACTGTGCCATGCTGCTCCCCCCCTTCATCACTGTGCCATGCTGCTCCCCCCTTCTCCTTCATCACTGTGCCATGCTGCCCCCCTCTCCTTCATCACTGTGCCATGCTGCTCCCCTCTCCTTCATCACTGTGCCATGCTGCTCCCCTCTCCTTCATCACTGTGCCATGCTGCTCCCCTCTCCTTCATCACTGTGCCATGCTGCTCCCCTCTCCTTCATCACTGTGCCATGCTGCAGCTCCCCTCTCCTTCATCACTGTGCCATGCTGCACCTCCCCATCTCCTTCATCACTGTGCCATGCTGCTCCCCCCCTTCATCACTGTGCCATGCTGCTCCCCCCTTCTCCTTCATCACTGTGCCATGCTGCTCCCCCCCCTTCTCCTTTACCACAGTGCCATGCTGCTCCCCTCTCCTTCATCACTGTGCCATGCTGCTCCCCTCTCCTTCATCACTGTGCCATGCTTATTTAGGATGTAATAAGATACCTCCTAGTACTATGACCTTGTCTCCTTGTGCATGTATGGCCATAGAGCTCCCAGGTGAATAAACAAACATACAGCAAGAAGAGGTTTAGCTTGTATATCTTGCTTATAGGTGTGTTGGGACAACCTTCCTAATAAGTCTGTGCCAACTAACCTATTCACAACTATACTATTCAGTATTTAATATATCCAGCTGACTCTTGGCCACATAGGGAGGATTTGGTTTAATCGTTAGTAAAATCAGAGCAGTATAGTGCATGATAACTGCGTTATTACGCTACTTCAGTATTTCACACATTAAATAATATACAACCTTCACTGAGATATCTGTTCTTTAGTTACTGTCTCAATTCAGGATTTTTTTTAAATCAAATATTTTATTCAGATTTTATAAACATTACGAGGGAAAAAACCTTACAACCAAAAAAATAAGGTATGATTCCAATGCACATTGTCAAGATATTGCAATGAATATATTGCCTCATATCAGAAACATTTGTCGACTCTAAATGGCATATTCTATACATATTATATTTAAGAAATATATATGCCGGCTATAATTAACCCACCATCCTAATGCATTATCATTAATGTAGATAATGACAGACTGAGTCCAGCCTATAAGTGATGACATCAATGCTGCTAATGGTATAATTTAAAGGAGTCTATCCTTATAATAAATGAACCCCTGTAGCATAAATATATTTTACATTCACCTTTTATTCAAATCAAATCAAATCAAAATTCATGTGGTTGAGGATCACTGATTACATTTAATAGCCTAACATTATAATAATAAATGAAATGTGTATACATTCCTGTAGCTCACAGACAAGTATTAATGTCAGGTAGTGTATCTGTAAGACTACATCAGCACAGGACAGACATGTGACCTGGAGGTGGTAGGCAGGTCAGGGCTGGCAAATTTTATCCTGGGGGGCAAGACTGAACTCTAATGCAGGTGGCCCAGTGTCCAAGCCCAAAGTCGCCCACTATGGGACCGGCCCGGAAGGCAGATGCCCCCCTGTCCCCCGGCCCAGCCTGCCCTTGGTGGTAGGGATAAGTAGAGGAAAAGCACGACAGCATGGATATATTCTGAGTGATTCCAAGTCTTACTAATAAGAAATATATATGTATAATATACATACATGATGATTCCTTATTGTAATTGTAACCACAGCCTGGATATAACACCTTGTCCCCTCTCGATAATCAGCCAGATTTACACAACTTCACTCCGTCTCCTTAACCAGTCATGTCAATAACAGTCTGTCTGGGACAGGGGGAGGTAATTGTTAGTACAATCAGAGCATGTTGGTCTATTCAAGAAAGTAGATCAATATCAATATTGTCTCATATAAAACAAAGTGCAAATTACATAATTGGATTAAGCCAATTGTTCCTCTGCATTGTCCTAGCACTGGCTACCTAGACAGAAGTGCAGAAGAAATCCACTAATATTTATACTTTGGTTCACACTTCATAGTTTTCTTATTTTGCTTATTTTAATGAATTTACTTTGTAGAATGAAGTCATACAATGTTAAATGAATCCAATAACATCAGTGATATAATTTTTTGCCTAAGAGCGCATCATTTACAAATTCTTTATCTTCCTTTGAATTAATAAATTTATATTTGCCAGCCACAGGGCTGATGCCCTAGAGCAGGGGTGTCCAACCTTTTAGCTTCCCTGGGCCACATTGGAAGACGACGAGTTGGTTTGGGCCGCACATAAAATACACTAACACTAACGATAGCTGATCATCCAAAATAAAATAGAAAACATAGTTAACATATTAAACTTACTTGGAAATGAAGTTAGTAAGAGTTAGGAAACCTGTTGCAGAATCATGATTAAAGCAGTAGTCCCAATACCAACTACAATTTAACTTGCCTGCATCTGCCCCTTAGTGGGGTTCCAGGAATTAAATGCCAAAAACTTTTTTTTCCTCTCTTTCTGCACCCATGAATCATTTTTTTATTGACCAGTTTGAAATGGTCACGGATATAGGTAGCATCAGGAGGACTAATAGAAATCTACAGAGATTTAAAGATAGGGTGGCGGGAAAATGGCTCATGGAGCAGCCTCCGATGAGGGTAACAGTGGGTGATATTTTCACCCTACTCAGCACTGCACATTTAAAATGGTTTAAAAATACAATAATCTCTTAATATTTATATTAGATACATACAGAGAACACAGCAAGTTCATAATTGAATGGTGCAGAAAGTCCAAATTCAGAGTAACAACAATAAGATACTGGATAATCTTTCACTGCTGCTGATAGTTTGTGCGGGTGACTCCTCTGTGCTGCGCTACGCAATGGATGTCGGGTGTGATGACGTCACCCCCGACATTCACTGCGAGCACCGCACGGAGGAGGAGACCAGGGAGGGAGCCGGAGCGCCAGCTGACGTGACCACAAGGTAAGTATTTTCTTTTTTTTATTTTATTTGCAGGATATTTTTTCATTTACAGCGCTGCCCCCTTGCACAACCGCTGGGCCACATTCACAGGCGGGCTGGGCCTGCCCTGCCTTAGAGCATCCTGGTTTGCCTCTGTTAATTTAAAAGTTCCTTGGCGTGGCGGTCCTGTGGGTTGTTCAGAAGCCTTATAATAACCGTCCCAATTAACAACAATTCAAACAACCAGAAGCACAACAAATAAATTAAACCGCAATTAAACAAAAAAACAATAATATATTTAGAAAAACCTTCTACACGGGATTGCTGTTTTAATACTTGTGTTTTTTAACACTACAGAATTTATTTACGTTTTTTTTAATTTGTTTAATCAATATTCTGTCTGTAACATTAAAAACACATGCAATTTTATATTATTAATATTGTCCAATTTCAATAATCTGAGGATTTTCTCCATGAAATCATAGGTCTATTTTCACCGTCTATAAAATATGAAGATTGAATACCTGAAGTCAGAGTGAGGTTTTCCCCCTGATAGAAACAGGTTGAAATGCCAAGTCTTTGACTATAGTGGTAGAAACTCTAATGACCATTTTGTTGGGTTATTATGACTGTAAATCTATTTGGCTTAGTACCTTGTTAACGTTTCTAATCAATGAAGCATCATATTTCCAGATAGTTTTATCTTCAATCAAAGATGTCTTAGGTAACTTCTTCTGAAGAGGTCCTCTGCAGTGGTACACCAGGGCGGTCTTCACTGGGACTTTCGTGAAACCCCCAATATGTTTTAAAACTGCGTGTACAGAAGTTTGAATTACCTTTCTAGGATCCACAATCATTTTCCGAGCATTGAAATAATCAGCTCTGTCCGGTTCACGGTGAACATACTGCAGGATATTGAACCCCGGCAAACTCTTCCATGATGAAGTGTTGGAAAAGTTTCCATCAGTGGCTATGGTTTGAGGGAAAATGTGATTTTCAATCAGAAAAATGCCCACTCCTGGGTTCTGTTGTTGAAGACTTTCCACCATGCTGTCCCACGTCTGGTGTTTGAATGGCAGAATTATTTCATCAATATCATTCAGTACCACAAACTTAGTCCTGTACATATTCCGATAG
The DNA here is from genome assembly GCF_038048845.1 of Mixophyes fleayi. Lineage (NCBI taxonomy): Eukaryota > Metazoa > Chordata > Amphibia > Anura > Limnodynastidae > Mixophyes > Mixophyes fleayi. Next base: position 131,942,336 of record NC_134410.1, on the reverse strand, counting down.
ATGCAGTCATTGAGTGTTGTCATTTGACCATAATACCCAATATCCTTGCCGTTAGCAGAATAGAGCCATTTATGGTCTGGTCTAAGATACCGCTGAATTGGCCATGGTATGACCTCTAAAACACCCTCTGCAATGTAGTACTGCATCATTTTTTCCACCTGTGAGCTGCAGTCATTAAGGTAGATCATGACCCGTTGGGCCCCCAATATCCGGTACATCTCCATGGTCTGTATGAATTGTAAGACGTTACTGTAATTCCCAAACATGGTGGAAATGCAGACAGTGAAGTTGGTAGAAAACGGTTTCACGTCCCGATTTTGTATCTGGAACAGAGGTAATTGTGTCATGTTTCCTGAAGGAGACGTATGAACAGATAGGTACTTGGCGTGGCAGTCTGGTGGCTCCATACACACCAGGTCCGTTGTGCCGTAGGGGAAGCCGAACCAATCAGTGTGTATGTCTATCTCAGCCCTAGAAACCTCCACAGATTTGCTAGTGGTACAACAAAACCAACAGTATAGATCCTTCACCTCTTCATGATGAATAATGCTGAGAATACGAACTGCACTTTTATTGTGTACTCTGTTGTCGAAATATGGGGATATAATAAATGTCCGGTTATCTCCCAGTGGTGTAATAGTATCGGTGGATAGTTTACTACCACAACAGGCACACGGTGATCTCCATTCAGGAAACTGAGTCCTCAAAGGTTCATTATATAAAAATCCCAGTAGAAAGTAGGCAGTCAGTAATAAAGACATCCATAGTAGGATTTTCCTTGGGAATTTGACCATTGTATCAGGAAATGGAACAACTAGAGGAGAAGAATAAGAAAACACATGATAAGGAACAAGGATAAATGTTTAGAACAGGCAACTAATCTTCCCCTAGCTTTCTACTCCAATATTATGTTTAGCCACTAGGTGGTGCTACAGGTTGTTAATATCAGTACATTCCAATGACGGTAACCCATAGAGTCGCCCAGAGCCGTAACTAGGGTGGTGCGGGCGGTGCCGTCGCCCCGAGCGCAAGCCCAAGAGGGCGCAGCAGCCGCCCGCTACCTTCCCCTACCCGCCGGCATAGTAAAAAAAAAAAAAAAAAAAGTCAATAAAGTTAATACAAAAGGGGAAGAAAAAAAAAAAAAAAAAAGTCACCTGATCTCCCGGCGGTTCCCAGCAGTCTCCTCGCTCCCACTGAATGTGACGTCATCACGCCCGACGTCACATTCAGCGAGGAGCACTGCTGGGGCAGAGGCAACAGGACACAGGACACAGGACACAGAACACAGGACAGAGGACAGAGGACACAGGAAAGGTAAGTAAAATTGTATTTATATTATGTGTGTGTGGGCAGGCTATGTATTTTTACTCAGCTTAGGAGGTCACTCAATATTCAAAACCCAGTATTTTTTTGCAAAATGCCTTTTACAACAATCCAGTAATTGTTTTACTAAACAATTGATCTGTAAGCGATCTGGAATGTACCCAAAGTGCTTATTTATTAACTTATCCAGCAAGTTAGTAGGTCAAATGTATTTTAGAAAAAAAACTAAATTAAAAAAAAAATTTGTGTTCTGCAAAAATAAATATCATTTTTGCTTGTGGGCACTTGTGAGTGCTAAAGGAGGCACACATTTATTTTCTTTACTACCCCCTGACCTATAAGATCTGTTCTGTTACTTGACCTAATATTCCCATCTTGCCTCTTTTTAGTGTACTATATTAAAATAGCAATGTATGTCATAGGGCTTCTCCTTTCTATATAAAAAAAAGCTAGGTTAATGGAATCCCACCACTGTGTGTGTGTGTGTGTGTGTGTGTGTGTGTGTGTGTGTGTGTATATATGTGTATATGTGTATGTGTGTATGTATATATATATATATATATATATATATATATATATATATTATTCTTTCAGTAAAGTGCTAGCCACACCCACACATTAGGTTGGCCACACCCACGTGTCAAATGCCACTCCCACTTAGATGGGGGGCGCCGGTGCTCTGTCTCGCCCAGGGCACTAAAATGTCTAGTTACGGCACTGGAGTCGCCTGCCAAGCTGTTTGCAGAGGTATCCTATAATTACACTAGGACGGTGGTGTAGTGTTGCTTACCTGCCAGTACTACTACAGTTACACTAATCTCTTCTGTTCTTCTACTGCTTGTTTTAGCCTTATTTATGTGTTTGATTAGAAATTAGAAATTAGATTGGAAATTTTGGCCTCCTGCAAAATGTTGCCATTTTCCTATGCAAAATCTATGTGGATTCCCTAAAATCATGGACATTTTCACAAAAACATTTTTTGCACTTCTATAGATTACTATTGGTTTCACAGCTGAATCTGCTACATGTCAAAATGGTGAAATTTCCAAGCAGAGCATGTCAGTTAAGATGCTGTGGCATCTCTGGTCCCGCTTCTGTGTATGAATTCACCACTTCACACAGTGCACACAGGCCAGCCTGTCATTCCCACTTTGGCGGCTCAGATAAAGAAACACCTCCCTCCTAACATGACAATGTACCGCAATAGGGTGAAAGAGAGAATGGTGGGCAGATTTTTCAGGTATAACATTCAGTTTAATAATACACAGACCTTTGTATATACTATATGGACAAAAGTATTCGGATGCTTGACCATTACACCAACAGGGACTGTAATGATATTGTATTCAAATACATATACTTTAATATGGAGTTGTTCCCCCTTTTTCAGCAATAACAGCTTCCTCTCTTCTTGGAAGGCTTTTAACAAGATGTTGGAGTGTTTCTGTAGGAATTTGTGCCAATTCATTCTGTAGAGTATTCTCAGGTCAGGCACTGATGTTGGACGAGAAGGCGACGATCAAAGTCAGCCAATCGTTAGGCTGCATGTTGCTGTATGGGCACCCACAATACTGTGCAGCAGACAGGAAGTCTTCACTTCCTGTCTCCTAATCTGAGGAGTGAGGACCATCGCTGGCCAGTACAACTACAGGTAAGTGAGGGGTGCTGCCATACAAACCTATAGGGAGGGAGAGGGGGGACTGTCATGCAAATCTATAGGGAGGGAGAGGGGGGGGGGGGTGCGGTCATGCAAATCTATAGGGAGGGAGAGGGGGCTGTCATACAAATCTATAGGGTGGGAGAGGGGGGGGGGACTGCCATACAAATCTATAGGAAGGGAGAGGGGGGGATGTCATACAAATCTATAGGGTGGGAGAGGGGGGCTGTCATACAAATCATTATCCAAAATAACTTTGGTGCTGAAGCATTAAGATTGCGCTTCACTGGAGATAAGGGTCCTAGCCCAAACCCTGAAAAACTGCCCCATACCATTATCTCTCCTCCATCAAACTTCACAGTTGGCATAATGCAGTCTGGCAGGTAACGTTCTCCCAGCATCCACCAAACCCAGACTCGCCCATCTGACTGCCAAACAGAGAAGTGTGATTCATCACTCCACAGAACACGTTTGAGGCTGCATGCAGCTGATCGGCCATGGAAACCCATTCCATTAAGTTCCCGCCGCACAGTTTTTGTGCTTACATTAATGTCAGTGTAAGTTCGGAACTCTTCAACTATGGAATCAGCAGAACGTTGGTGACTTTTACGCACCATGCGCCTTAGCAGTCCTTGACCCGGCTCTGTGATTTAATGTGGTCTTCCGCTTCGTTTCTGAGTTGCTGTTGTTCCTAAACGCTTCCACTTTCTAAAAGGAATCGCAGGCGCAGCAATAGCACCGAAGAGGAATAAGGGAGGATGGTCGCTAGGCGGCCCGATGCAAGTGACATGAATAAAGGGGGTGCAGACAGCGAAGTCCGTCCTATTTTGTTACACCTGAGCAGTGCAGGCAGCCACTCAGGGAAAGGTGGGGGTGAGACAGGAGGCAGGACAAGGTGAGAGTAGTTAAAGGAGAGGGGGAAGGAAGCAGCTTATTAGTTTTTCAGTCTTGCGAGGACTCTGAACAACCCTCTGGGCCTCCAAGAATTTTAAATTAACAGAGGAAAAACTGGACGCTCTAGGGCATCAGCCCTGGGGCTGGTAAATATGAATTAAGAAATTCAATTGCAATATAAAGAAATTTTAAATGAGCTTTAAAAAAAAAAAAAACATTATTTTTTTTTTTATTAATTTAGCATTGTGTGTCTTTTTAATACTACAAAGTAAATACATTAAAATAAGGAAGCTATGTAGTGTGAACTAAAGTATAAATGTTAGAGGAATTGTATTGTACTCAGATAGCAATTGTTAAGCAGAGAGGCTGGGTTAGGAGACTTGCAAGTTAATGTGTGTAACAAAATAATACTATCTAAGGTGGGACAGGGCAGAGGCACAATTGCTTAGTTCAGGGACATAATTTGGACTCTGTTTATGTTTTTTTCTGTTTTATTTTTGTTGATCTACTTCATGCATAGACCAACATGCTGATGGTACTAACAATTAGCCTCCCTCTTTCTCAGACATTCTTTTTTTTTTTAAACATAAGAGACGAGCCAATCATTCCAGATTGCTCGAAATTTGTTGGGGCGGTCATTAATGATGCTTGTAATATGTTCACAGCGGTAAGTCTGCCATACTTTGTTAATAGCTTCAGGTAACGCGGGGGGTTCTGGTTGTTTCCAGCTTGCCGCTATTACACATTTGGCAGCGTTGAGTATATGGCTCACCAGTGCCATTGTGTATTTATCCGTATCCGGTATGGGTCTATGTAGTAAGGAGTAGGAGGGGCAGGGAGGAATTTGTATAGAGGTGACTCTATGGATTAAATTATGAATTCTTCGCCAGAATCCCACGACCCTAGGACAGGACCACCAAATGTGTAGAAATGAGCCTTCTTGTCCACACAATCTCCAACACAGGCTAGAGGAATCGGGATATATAGCTTTCAGGCGGGTTGGGACCAGATACCATCTATACAGGAATGTCAGGCGCCGTCCCCGCTGAGCCTTGTCAGCCGGGGAACGGACGCCCTCCTTCCTTCCGGCCGCTGCGGTCTGTTGCTAGGCAACAGACGCGCTGCGGCTTCCGCTGCAGAGTCCTGTCGGGCGCATGCGCCCTGTCTCATCCAGTTGCCTAGCAACGGGACGCTATCTGCCCCGCTGGATCCCCGCCTCCCGGCGCCTCCAATCCTCTGCTAGTCGCATCTATTTAAATCTGGCTTTGGCACCATTAGGGTGCCAGAGTAACAGGTTTATCCTAGTATCCTGGTTCCTGCTTCCTTGTCCCTCATTGTGCCTATAGCTCTGCTCTCCGTGTGACCTGGCTTGGCGACCATCCAATTGTCTGTGACCCATCTTGTACTTCGACCTCGGCTTGCTGACCATTCTCCCTGGTACCGTACATTCCTGATTGGCTTTGACCCGGACCGTCTGACCCTTCTACACTACACTGGCAACTGGCTAGTGGGACCGCGACCTGCGTACCCTGTGCAGCGAAGTCCAAACCTCCTTGGGGTGGGGGGGGGGGGGTACATTAGACTCCTCACCTGCTAGTTCAGTGGCGCTAATACCGGTTAGTGTTCTGTTCCGTATACTCCTCGGAAGGCCTGCGGCCTGACAGTTTACTCTTGCCATGACAGACGGCGCCGGTGAACCCTCCGCTCGAGATCTCCTCCTCCATTTAGGACAGCGAGTGGAACAGCAAGGAGCTAACCAAGTCCAACTCCTGCACTGTATACAAGGGGTAATGTCCCGCCTGGAAGCCCTGAACCTTTCCCAGGCGGCGTCTCCGGCTCCCGCTATCCCTCCTAGCGTGAATGTGGCTACTTCCCGGACACTACGGATTCCCACTCCCGAAAAATATGACGGGAACACCAAGGAATGTCGAGGTTTCCTCAATCAATGCTCCATCCAATTTGAACTTGCCCCGGAGAATTTAGCTTCTGAGAGAGCCAAGGTGGCCTACATCATTTCTCTTCTTACCGGACAAGCCCTGGCTTGGGCCTCCCCGTTGTGGGAACGTAATGATGCATCCCTTTCATATTCTGCCGTATTCCTTGAGAATTTCCGTAAAGTGTTCGATGAGCCCGGTCGGGTGTCTTCTGCTGCCTCCAGTCTTCTTGCCCTCCGTCAAGGATCCCTTTCGGCTGGTCAGTATGTAGTACAATTCCGTACTTTCACCTCTGAATTGGGATGGAATGATGAGGCCCTGACAGCTACCTACTGGCAAGGTTTGTCAGATCCCATTAAAGATGCTCTCGCTTCCCGGGATCTTCTGACCAAACTTGACAAACTGGTATCCCTAAGCATCAAGGTGGACATTCAGCACCAGGAACGCTCTTTGGAGAAGAATCAAGACCGACGCTCTATTCGTTTAGCTCCCCGCTTTCAGTCTCCGGCCCTTCCGATAGAAGAGCTAATGCAGATTGGGCGTTCCCGTCTATCTCGGGATGAGAGGGAGCGTCGGATCAGGAACCACCTTTGCCTGTACTGCGGGGAGTCCGGTCACCTATTCTCAACGTGTCCTAAGAGGCCGGGAAACTCCACCTCCTAGGCAATAAAGGGGAGGTTGTCCTAGGATCCAGTCTCCATACTCCCTACTCCCCTAAAGATAACTTACTAACTTACCTAACTTTTTGATGCCAGTCACCCTCAAGTATATGGATACCTCTTTGGAATGTTCCACCTTCGCGGATTCTGGATCCGCAGGGAACTTCATCTCCGCCACTCTGGTGTCCAAGCTTCAGATACCCTCTCATCTATTGCTGCAGCCCTTGGTCCTCACCGCAGTTGATGGTAACCGCGTCAGCAACGGCTCCATCACCTGTATCACGTGCCCAGTTTGGTTGCAGGTAGGGGTTCTTCACCACGAGTAGATCAAGTTCCTGGTCATTCCGCAGTCCGTTAACTCCATCATTCTGGGTTTACCCTGGCTCAGAACGCATTCTCCACAATTTGACTGGCTTCATGCCCAAGTATCTTCCTGGGGCGCTTCCTGTTTCAACAAGTGTCTCTCTAAGGTTCATCCACCTAACCACTTGCCTTGTCTTTCTATCGCTTCTCAAAGCAAGCTCTCTGTACCATACATGGAATTTCTGGATGTCTTCAGCAAGTCGGCTGCTGAGAGTCTACCTCTACATCGTGCATGGGATTGTCCCATCAAACTTTTGCCTGGGAAGACCATCCCCAAGGGCCGAGTCTACCAGCTCTCTCTACCCGAGACCCAGGCAATATCTCAGTACGTCTCTGACAATCTTCAGAGAGGATTCATCAGGAAATCTTCCTCCCTTGCAGGGGCTGGATTCTTCTTTGTTAAAAAGAAAGATGCCTCCTTAAGACCCTGTATAGACTACCGTCGCCTGAATGCAATCACCATTAAAAACCGCTATCCACTCCCTCTTATTACAGAACTTTTCTATCATACCCAGGGCCCCAAGATTTTCTCTAAGTTGGATCTTAGAGGAGCTTACAATTTAATATGCATTCGGAAGGGCGATGAATGGAAAACTGCATTTAACACCTGCGACGGGCATTATGAGTACCTAGTGATGCCCTTCGGGCTCTGTAATGCGCCAGCAGTCTTTCAAGATTTCGTCAACGAGATTTTCAGGGATCTTCTCTATCGATCGGTAATTGTCTATTTGGACGATATTCTAGTATTCTCATCTGATCTACGTTCTCACCGTTGCCATGTCAAGACAGTCCTCTCTCGTCTCAGGAAGCATTCCCTGTATTGCAAGCTCGAGAAATGTCTCTTTGAATGTTCTCAGGTACCTTTCCTTGGTTATCTGGTGTCTGGCACCGGTCTCCAGATGGATCCAGAGAAAGTAGAAGCCATCATCAATTGGCCGTTACCTGCTAGTCTCAAAGCTACACAACGTTTCATCGGGTTTGCCAACTATTACCGCCAATTTATTAAAGGTTTCTCTTCCATCATCGCTCCGATTACGGCCCTGACCCGCAAAGGGGTCAGCTGCATATCATGGCCTGCTGCAGCGATAACAGCCTTCAAGACTCTTAAAGAAGCATTCGCTTCGGCTTCCATCCTTAAACAACCTGACCAAGGGAGACTTTTTTTGCTTGAAGTTGACGCTTCTTCAGTAGGAATTGGAGCTGTCTTGTCCCAAAAATCTTCTTCTGGCTCTCTGGAGACGTGCGGATTCCTTTCTACAAAAAATTCCAGCTGCAAACTGAATTATGGGATTGGAGACAAGGAGCTTTTGGCCATTAAAATAGCCTTGGAGGAATGGCGCCACCTTCTCGAAGGAGCAGTACATCCTGTGACCCTAATGACTGATCACAAGAATCTTACTTACCTCCAGGAGGCTCAGTGCCTCAACCCCCGCCAGGCTCGCTGGTCTCTTTTTTTTTTCTCGAATCCAGATCATCCTGACTTTTCGTCCTGGTTCCAAGAATTGTAAAGCTGATGCTCTGTCCAGATCATTTGATAATTCGGATTCCTTGACCTCATCAGCATTTATTTATATAGTGCCACTAATTCCGAAGCGCTGTACAGAGAACTCACTCACATCAGTCCCTGCCCCAATTGGAGCTTACAGTCTAAATTCCCTAATATAGACACATACTCAAACACAGACACAAACAGACAGACAGACAGAGAGAGACTAGGGTCAATTTTGATAGCAGCCAATTAACCTACAAGTATGTGTTTTGGAGTGTGGGGGGAAACCGGAGCACCCGGAGGAAACCCACGCAAACACAGGGAGAACATATAAACTCCACACAGATAAGGCCATGATCGGGAATCGAACTCATGACCCCAGTGCTGCGAGGCAGAAGTGCTAACCACTAGGCCACTGTGCTGTCCTCGGAGGATAATAAAACCATCCTTAACCCCATTCAAGTGGTGGCAATCACCAACTCCTCCTCCATCTCTCCTCCTCCATCTCGCCTCCTCCTGGACATTCCTTTGTAGTCCCACATCTCCGGCCTAAACTTTTGTCTTGGGCACATGAATCTAAATTTGCAGGTCATACCGGTTACAAGAGAACTAAGGAATTCCTTTCCAGATATTATTGATGGCCTTCCCTAAGTGCTGATGTTTGCAAGTTTGTGTCAGCATGCTGTGTATGTGCACGTCACAAGACGCCTAGGCAAAGTCCTTCTGGTCTTCTACTTCCACTTCCCATTCCTGACTCCCCCTGGACCAGTGTTACGATGGATTTCATCACTGACCTTCCTCAGAGTCACGATTATATTACCATCTGGGTCGTGGTAGATCGCTTCTCTAAGATGGCTCACTTCATTCCATGTAAAGGGCTTCCCTCAGCCACTGAGCTCGCAAATCTGTTTCTAAAAAATATCTTTTGTCTCCACGGGTGTCCTCAGGAGATCATCTCGGATAGGGGAGTACAGTTTGTGGCTAAATTCTGGAGAGCTTTTTGCACCAAGATTGGAGTCAAACTCAAATTTTCTTCCGGCTACCACCCTCAAACTAATGGACAAACGGAACGAGTAAATCAGGACCTAGAGTGCTTCCTGCGATGCTTTGCTTCTGACAATCAAGCTTCTTGGAGTGACCTCCTTTATTGAGCTGAATTCGCTCATAATAATCTCATTCATTCTTCTTCTGGATATTCTCCTTTCTTCATGGTCTATGGCAAACATCCCATTCCGTCTTTCTTGTCCGAAGCTCCAGCTTCTCCTGTACCTGCTGCTGACTCCCTCATTCATGATTTTTCACAAATCTGGACTAAAGCCAAGACGACACTTTCTACTTCTGTGCAACGACATAAGATTGCTGCTGACCGCCATCGAAAGAACCTTCCGGTACTAAGAGTAGGAGATCGTGTATGATTGTCAACTCGCAACCTCCGGCTCTGAGTTCCGTCAATGAAATTGGCTCCCCGGTTTATTGGTCCGTTTGCTATATCTCAAGTCATCAACCCTGTTTCTTACAAACTCTCATTGCCTCCTTCCCTCAGAATCCATAACACCTTCCACATCTCTCTGCTGAAACCTCTAGTCCTCAACGAATTCTTCAAAGAACCTGTTTCTCCTCCACCCATCAAGACCTCTCTGGAGGATGAGTTTGAAGTAGAGAGAATTCTGAAGATTCGTTTTGTCCGAGGTAACCCTCAGTATCTTGTGCATTGGAAAGGCTATGGCCCTGAGGAAAGATCCTGGATTCCGGAGGACGATCTTCATGCTCCCCGTCTTCTTGCCAAATTCCTGGAGAGGACCGACCCTTCTTCGAGGGAGAGGAAGAGGGGGGGGTACTGTCAGGCGCTGTCCCCGCTGAGCCTTGTCAGCCGGGGAACGGACACCCTCCTTCCTTCCGGTCGCAGCTGTCTGTTGCTAGGGTCACTGCAGAGTCCTGTCGGGCACATCCGCTCTGTCTCGTCCCGTTGCCTAGCAACATGACGTTATCTGCCCCGCTGGATCCCCGCCCCCCGGCGCCTCCAATCCTCTGCTAGTCGCATCTATTTAAACCTGGCTCTGGCGCCATTAGGGTGCCAGAGTAACAGGTTTATCCTAGTATCCTGGTTCCTGCTTCCTTGTCCCTCATTGTGCCTATAGCTCTGCTCTCCGTGTAACCCGGCTTGGCGACCATCCTATTGTCTGTGACCCATCTTGTACTTCGACCTCGGCTTGCTGACCATTCTCCCGGATTCTCCCTGCTACCGTACATTCCTGATTGGATTTGACCCGGACCGTCTGACCCTTCTACACTACACTGGCAACTGGCTATTAGGACCGCAACCTGCGTACCCTGTGCAGCGAAGTCCAAACCTCCTTGCGGGGGTCCCTGGCGAACACCAGAGGTACGTTAAACTCCGCACCTGCTAGTTCAGTGGCGCTAATACCGGTTAGTGTTTTGTTCCGTATACTCCTCAGAAGGCCTACAGCCTGACAAGGAGCTTGTATGAGTTTTCTTTGGTTCGTACACAAATAGAGCTCTTGGCAACTTGTGTCCTGATCTTAGCCCACTCCTCTACCTCCAGATCCAAGTTAAGGTCCTCTTCCCATTTCAGTTCATAGCGATCTTTCACAGGTTGACAAAATGCCACCAATATGCTGTAGAAGGTGGAGATTAAACCAGTGGGGAGGGATTTACCTCTACAAAAAGTTTCTAAGGGCGTGAGTTGGTATATGAGCTTGAGTGCTGGCATGGATTGATATAGATGTCTTAATTGAAGATATTGGTAGAAATGGCCATGGGGGATTTTATATCTTCGTTGTATGTCTGCAAAGTCAGGGAATATCCGCATAGGCGCTACGTCAGTAATGAACCTTAGGCCTTGACGGAACCAGTGCTGGAAAGAGGAGTGTTGTTGTCCCGGTGGAAAAGCTGGATTGTTCCACAATGGGATCATGGCTTCGGGGTTTCTTAGAAGTTCAAACGTACGAGTACTGTAATCCCATATCTGGAGAGAGAAACGGATGGTAGGCGGGAGTATAGAGAGTGGCGGTCTATGCTTGATTGATATCCACAGTAGTGTGTGGGGCGACAGTAAGTGTAGAAGGTGGGCCTCAATGTCTACCCAGAGTCTCGTGAAAGGTGGAGAGTGGAATAGGACTAACTGGGTCAAATGTGCAGCTATATAATATTTGGAGATATTTGGGAGGCCTAACCCTCCTTCTGAGTTTCGTCGGTAAAGCGTACAAGCTTGCACCCGCGGTCGCCTGCCGGCCCAAATAAGTCTGGCAATTTGCTTCTGAAGGGTTTGCAGCGCAAGAGAGGGTACTCGGACAGGCAGGGTCTGAAACAAGTAGAGAATTCGTGGTAAGAGATTCATTTTTACCGCCGTTATATGGCCGATCCAGGAAATATATAACCTATCCCATTTCTCAAGGTCACGCTTAAGTGAGTCCAGTATTCGGGGAAAGTTGGCTGCATACAGTTGGCTATATTGAACTGTTAGGTAGATCCCCAAATATTTGAGTTTATCCCGTTGCCATCGGAAATTTGTTTGGCTCTTCAGGGTATCTAATAGGTGGGAGGGTAGATTAAGAGGGAGAATTTCCGATTTGTCCACATTGATCTTAAAATTAGATACCACGCCATATTCATTGAGTTCTCTCTGAAGTGATGGGAGAGAGGCTAGGGGATTGGTAATTGTGAGGAGAATATTATCTGCATACATAGATATCTTGTAGTCAGTCATCACTGCCTGGATTACAGAAATCGTTAAGTTGTTACGAACACGCAACGCCAGCAGCTCCATTGTGAGGGCAAACAGCAAGTGGGAGAGCGGGCAGCCTTGTCTGGTGCCATTTGTAATAACAAATGAAGACGACACGGTACCGTTGGCTAAGACCACAGCTGAAGGATTATAATAAAGGGATGCCAATCCTCTTAGAAAACGGCCTTTGAATCCCATCGCTGTAAGAGTGGCTCTCATAAATGGCCACGAGACCCTGTCGAATGCCTTTTCTGCATCAAGAGACACCACCAGAGCTGGAACCTGAGCTCGGTTTGCAATCTCTTTTAGATCAATGGCTCGCCTAGTGTTGTCAGCTCCCTGCCGAGCGGGGATAAAACCTACTTGGTCTGGGTGGACCAGGGCTGGGATTACTCTGGCTAGTCTGTTTGCAAGCAATTTGGCAAACAGCTTTAAATCCACATTCAATAATGAAATCGGTCGGTAACTCTCACAATGACTAGGGTCCCGTCCCTCTTTAGCAATAACAATGACATCCACTCTGGTGGTGTCTTTCTCAAACTTTTTACCACTCAGAATTGTCGCAAAAAGTGAAAGAAGCATTGGTGCAAGATCGGAGGCAAATTTTTTGTAGTACAATGCCGTAAGGCCATTTGGGCCTGGTGCTGCTGAATTCCTAAGAGTCTTAATGGTCATCTTGATCTCCTTTACTGGGATGTCGGCATTTAAAATTGATAGCTGCGCATCAGTAAGGCGGGGAAGGGAGCAAGTATTAAGATAATCACGCATTTGAGCATGAAGAGCATCCAGAGAGCCTGCCCATGGGGAAGATTATATAGCTGAGTGTATTAGGCGCTGAATCTATCAGCTATCGATTGTGGATCATATAATGATTGTTGTGTTTGGTCTTTAATGGACATAATGCGATTACGGGTCTGTTTGTTTTGAAGCCTATGAGCAAGCAGTGTGTCAGCTTTGTCCCCTTTTTCATAGTAGCGCTGTTGCAACCATTGAAGAGTCTTGGCCGCTCTGGAGGCTAGTAACTTGCCAAGTTGTTCTCGTAAAGCCAGAAGTTTTAGATAAGTTTTGCGTTTGGGGTATATTTGATGTTGTTTAGTTAAAGTTTGTATTTGGGCTTCTAGATCAATAACCTCCTTTTGATGTAGCTTCTTCTCATGAGAGGCCAAGTGTTAGGAACTTACCTTGTTCCCGTTCCGCTGCGCTGTCAGCGGGAGCTGACAGCGGTGTCCATCTCTTCAGCGCTTCTTCTGTTAGCGCTGCCGCACTTCCGGGTTCTCTCTGCTGCTGATCATGTGACTCCTGGGCGGGGAATTCAAACTCCTATATCTCCCCTGCTCTGACACGCTGCCTGTGTCAGAGCAATGAGTTTCCTGTTCCTGGCTACAGTTCCTGTGTCCTGACTCCTGTGAACCTGCTCCCTGTTTACCCCCCTATTCCTCCTACTCCTGTGTACCTACCTGGCTGTGACCTGACTATTCTTTGGCTTATCCCACCTGATACCTTCTGTGTACCGACTCGGCTGTGTTACCAACTATTCTCTGGATCTCCCTCTGGCACCGTATACCTGATACCTTCTGTGTACCGACCCGGCTGTGTTACCAACTATTCTCTGGATCTCCCTCTGGCACCGTATACCTGATACCTTCTGTGTACCGACCCGGCTGTGTTACCAACTATTCTCTGGATCCTGCCACGCACCCATTGCCTCCGTGCATCTACCGGTTACTGTTCCAGACCTACTACGCCTGGAATTAACGGTTAGTGCCTGTACTTGCACTGCATTGTCTATTTTCTTGTCTGCCTGCCATCACTTAGAACTTTCTCCCTTACGTCAGTAGGCTAATCTGGGGGCCGCGACCTGCGGTTCTTCGGCAGCTAAGCCCACACTACCTTGCGGTGGTTCTTGGTGAAGACCGGAAGGCCGTTAGACTCCGCTCCCTAGGTAAGCCTGTGCTAATACTGACTAAGGCATCAAAATCGTAACACCAAGCTGATCATACGGCCTCTAATGGTAGCCTTATGGGCTTCCCATCTAACAGTAGGAGTGGTGTCGTCTGAGGCATTGTCTGTTTGAAAGTCGAGTATAGCCTGTCGTATCGTGTTAATATTGTCTTTTTTTAGGAATAAGTGATCATTTAGTCTCCACCGGTAACACGGTGTGAAAGGTGGCAAGACGTCAAGCTGCAATATCACAACTGAGTGGTCAGACCAAGGAACTGGTGTAATGGTGGTCGATTTCAGGGATCTTGTCGTATGAGCGTCTACAAACAGCATATCTAATCACGAGTAGGTGCCATGCGGTGCAGAGTAATGCGTAAATGATCTATCATTAGAATGTAGGACTTGCCATGTATCATAGAGGTTAGTTTGGGTGAGCAACGATTGTAGCTTGAAGCTTTCCCGTGCCATTTGATTACTTTGCAGCGTTGGGGATGCACTATCTAATCGAATGTTTAAGATGGTATTAAAGTCACCCCCTATTATTATCCTTCCAGCCCCCGTTCGCGAGAGTCTCAGACATTCTTTTGTTGATGTGATTAGTTAGGAGACAGGAGGTGAAATTGTATGTTGATCGGGCTGATTACCAGGAGGGGACAAGGTTAATCCAGGCTTTGATTACAATTACAATAAGGAATCACCATATATATTATTATATACATTTATTTCTTAGTAGTAAGATTTGTAGTCACTCAGAATATATACATGCTGTGGGTTCTTTTCCTTTATCTATTCCTTCCACTTCCTGGTCACATGTCTGTCCTGTGCTGATGTAGTCTTATAGATGCTCTACCTTAAATTACTACTATTACTACGGTGATATATATATATAGATATAGGATACTAACTTACCGATACCTACTATATTACAGACATTAGGTACAGGTCTGCATACATATATTATTTATTATACTGTAAGACTATTAAATTTATTCAACGTTCCTCAACCAAATGCATTTTCATTACAAGTTTAATGCAAATATATTTATGCTGCACAGGTTAATTTAGTACGCGGTTAGACTCCTTTAAAATATATCATTAGCAGCATTGATGTCATCGCTTATAAGCTGGACTCATTATCAGCATTAATAATAATGCATATGCATATATGTTATGGTGGTGGGCTAAGTATAGCAGGAATATATATGTGTCATTTGTAAAATACTGATGTAGAACAGTAACTAAATAATAGGTACGACAGTGAAGGCTGTAGATTATTTAATGTGATTAAATACCGTAGCAGTGTTATAACGCGGTTAACATGCCTCATTGCTCTTATTTTACTATTGATTCAACTAAATTCATCCTGTGTGGTCAGAAGTCTGTAAGATATCATAAATCTTGACTAGCATGGGTTGGGATATGTTGGCTAGCAGAGACTTAGTAGGGGGTTGTCACATCACACCTATAAGCACAGGATACAAGCTAAACCCCTTTGTGCTAAATGTTTGTTTATTCTCCTGGGAGTTTTATGGCCATACAAGCACTTGGGAACAAGGACATGGTACTGGGAGGTGTCTTATTACATCTAATTACCAGTGCTATTATTCCCGAATATACAAATTCTCTGCTAAAATATTGCATAGCACTAATAAGTTAATATTACATAAGGAACCTCTGGTCAGTAAATTTGCCTAAGTACCATTAAAGTTGTCCGATAACTGAAAAATATTACAGCATCTTTTTCAGAAGTCCTGCTGATAGGAGAGTTTAGCACAACTTGAGGCAAAAAGTACACAAGTCTGCACCATACAGCTAAAACCTGAGCCACCCGCACCAAGATCTGGCCTTCAAGGTGTTAAGGGCAATAGCAGCAGAAGCTGTTGATTAACATAACAGAGTTCACGCCGGGTCCAGCGGGGACGGCAACACCAGCACACCGGACAGCTGACGCCATGCCCAGCGCAGCAGCCCGTGCATCATCTCACAGGGGAAGGTCCAACGAAAAGCTGACGCCATGTCCAGCGCAGTGGGCGGGGCATCATCTAGGGCTGACGCCATTTCCAGCGCGGGCTAAAAGGTCATTCATTAGATTACAGGGAAGGGTGCACAAAAAAGCTGACGCCACGTCCAGCGCAGCCAGTGGTGCATTGTCTACGGCTGATGCCATTTCCAGCGCAGCCAAAAGGACATTCATCGCATCACAAAGGAATGGTGAGATTAATAATAACGTGTGAAATTGTAATGTACAATGGATGATAAGAGTGCAGTAATGCAAATATTAAGGTTAGGGGATGTTTATAACGATTAAGAGGGCTTAGGTGACAGTTCAGGTGACGATAGTTCATCGAGTCGGAGAGTGAGCAGATGTATAAGTGGTTGAAGGAGCAGCAGCACGTGGTAAGGGATAATAGGAGGAAGAAGAAGCTAGTGGGCACAGGGGTGGAAGTGGTAAGGAATAGACTCGTGCAGGTGGAGACTGGAGTCGCAGAAAGAAAGTTTGTTCGTACAGGGAAGCGTAGCTGTCGGTTGTGAGTTGAGTGCAGTGATGGGACATTTGCCAAAACACACCAGGAAGGAAACTGAGAAGGGTAATTTTGTTGATCTATTTACATTAACCGAGGTGGGACTCAAGAAAAAAGAGAGGGAGCAACGCAAGCAGATGTGTACAAAAATATAGATAATTGGCTGAGCGGGATGTTTGTGTACTCTGGTTGTTACATGGGGCATTCCCAGGCAGTGCAATGTGTATGGTAAAGTACGCAAACTTTATTCATTCAGTTTACAGAGAATACGGGGGGTCTGTAGCGTGGAGATATGATGAGGCTTTTAGATTGAAATCACACGGGCAAAGGCCCATAAGTTTCAGAGTACGGGATACATATTTGGCTAAGATCACAGTGGGTCATCAGTGGAAAGGAATGGTGCAGCGATAAGGTTTAGAGGCCGGTAAAGGGGAGCATGATGCTAGGTGTCCAAAAAGGGAAGAAGCTGAGTTGTGGCATTTGTTGCAGGCAGGTTTTTTTTTTATGGAAGGTTTAAGGATGTCTGTTACAAGAAGCATCCCCCCAAGGGGGTGGAGGGGTTTCACAGGATTTGAATTCAATTAACATGCAATCTGCAATAGTCAGGGATAAGATTGTCAAAGAGCTAATGTTGAACCGAATGGCTGGCCCATTCCAGGAGCCTGCCAGTTAGAATTTAGTAATTTCTGCATCTGGGGCTAGATCCTTAGTAGGCAGCAGAAAAATTTAGGCTGATCCAGCACTTAACTTACCCGGCAGGGGCATCGGTTAGCAATGCGCTGGACAGGAGCAGTGTTCGGTCCAATATCAACCCTTTGTCAGTGCTGTAAAAATTGTCAAAAAGCATGGAAAAGGAGCCCTCAGCTTTAGGTTGATGGGTTTTTCAATCTGATGGATATTATTTCATAGACAAGGGTTTGCCTATGACCTGTTCAGTATCATGTGCATTTTTTTCCGAAGCCTTTATCTTATTATAGCAGTGGTGTTTTTGAATCAAGCACAGGATGCAAATAAGTGGTGCATGATTTTTGGTGGCAGGTGAAACAGAGTCAGATCAGTGTAAGAATTGGCTGTGTGAGTTGGAGACTGTGCTTAAGTATTTTGAGTAGTGGAGCTCTAAGGTCAGACATGTCAGGGGCAGGAATTAATAAGGTGAGAAATAAAGCAAGACCTGTCTATTACCTCCCGTGGCAGCAGCAGAAGCAAAAATCGTGGTTCAATTGTGCAGGTTTTTTGGAGTGACGGGCGCACCTTTAAGTTGTTGCACTTGATATGTTTAACAATATGTAGGAGGCGATTTGGAGGTTGTTGTTACAGGAGGTTGTAGTGGTGGGGGGCTTCGGTCCCCATGGACAGGGTCATGAGGACCTTGCTTGGCGGGAAAGCGGCGAGCAAGGCATAGGAAGTGGGGAGCCAGCAGGGACGGGCAGTATCACCCAAGGAAGACGGACGCACGCCTGGTTCCAACTTCAACGGTTGGGCCAATACTGGCAGTGGGCCAGATTTATTGAAGGGTGATTTATGCCAAGGGGGCTGGTCTCCGGAGGGCGTTGTTGCGGTGCCTACATGGAAGTAGGCAGAACACGCCCTATTTTTCCAGATGGAACTGGAAAAGGTGGTAATATTTTTCTAGAGAGAAGGCCAGGCAGTATCACCCTGGGTAGACGGCCATATGCCTGGTTCCAGCTTCAATGGTTGGGCCAATACCAGCGACGTGCCAGGTTTCAGCAATTGGAGGGTGATTTAGGCCAAGGGGCTGGTCTCAAGAGGACATTGTTGCAGTGCCTATATGGTAGTAGGCAGAACACGCTCTATTTTTCCAGATGGAACTGGAAAAGGTGATAAATTTTATTAGCCTTGCACGCCGCTTGTCTGCCAAGTTTGGAAGCGTTTAATAAAGCTGTGGCCAAAATAATTTTGCCTAATACTTGTCTCATAGTCTTTCTTTATTAGCTCACTGAGTGGGGCGCGGTTAGTCGACCTATATCCCTTATAATATCACTTACAGTTGACCTTGGAATGTCCATGGTCAACTGGGATGCAATGAAATTTCACGAACCATGTTATTGCTTAGGTGGCATCCTATCACAGTACCACACATCCTATCACAGTACCACGCATCCTATCACAGTACCACACATCCTATCACAGTACCACACATCCTATCACAGTACCACGCATCCTATCACAGTACCACGCATCCTATCACAGTACCACGCATCCTATCACAGTACCACGCATCCTATCACAGTACCACACATCCTATCACAGTACCACACATCCTATCACAGTACCACACATCCTATCACAGTACCACACATCCTATCACAGTACCGCACATCCTATCACAGTACCACACATTCTATCACAGTACCACACATCCTATCACAGTACCACACATCCTATCACAGTACCACACATCCTATCACAGTACCACACATCCTATCACAGTACCACACATCCTATCACAGTATCACACATCCTATCACAGTACCACACATCCTATCACAGTACCACACATCCTATCACAGTACCACACATCCTATCACAGTACCACACATCCTTTCACAGTACCACACATCCTATCACAGTACCACACATCCTATCACAGTACCACACATCCTATCACAGTACCACACATCCTATCACAGTACCACACATCCTATCACAGTACCACACATCCTATCACAGTATCACACATCCTATCACAGTACCACACATCCTATCACAGTACCACACATCCTATCACAGTACCACACATCCTATCACAGTACCACACATCCTTTCACAGTACAACGCTTGAAGTCACTGAGCTCTTCAGAACAACCCATTTTGTATCACAAATGTTTGCAAATGGAGACTGCATGGCTGGGTGCTGGATTTTATACTCTTCAGGTAATGGGTCTGATTGAAACACCTCAATTCAATAATTAAAAGGTGTGGCCAAATACTTTTGTCCATATAATGTATATAACGGTGGCCAATACTGACTTGCTTTGTAAGTGAAATATACTATACAGAAAGACACAGGCAAAACAGAGGCAAAAGCAACTTGTGTGACCCTGTGACTCATGTCGTGTCTATTGAGAAATTACACTGTATGTGTTGAAAAACAATAGGCTTTAGTTTTATGAACAAGTTTCAAGGACATGCATGAACTGCAACTATGATTTGTAACAGTTATGTCCAGTCTCCCAGGACATGTATATCTTTCTTTGTTCTTTGCAATATTTGCTGATGTTGGTCTTTGTGATTCACGCTTGCGCAGTGCTAAAATGTGTACATGACTGAAACATTATGTATAGTTGATTATATGTTTTGATAAACTCAGAGCATATACTACACCCCACCTGTGCGTGTGTTTGTATTCTCTCGGCCGTGAATGAAGTAAAGAAAGTTTCCAATGTTTGTGTTCCACTGGTAATATACTTTGGATTTAACACTATGATGATGGTTCTAGGCAGTGATATTTTCAAAACTGCTCCTCAAACTATTAGCTGCCCTCCGCGTTTAACCTTGAAATTTCACTCATTTCAATGGCAGAATTTGGCCTAATGTCTTCTCACTCGTACCCCAAACACATCACACATATGGATATGTGATATATACTGTACTTGTTGTATCGCGCAGGAACAACACACTGCTGGATACGTACAATACATATGTGGAATATAAAGTCTCGAGAAGAATAAAGGTATTCAATTATTGTCTAATAGAATAGGAGCTTGGTAAATACAACCTTCTGACCAACATTGCCACACACAGCCCACTCAGTACTTTTACCTTTGCGTTCTAGCTGGTCCAGTGTGCAATATGATGTAGCACATGCCCTTGTGTTTCTAACTCCCATTGTCCTATAGATTGTAAGCGTTCGAGCAGGGTTCTCTTACCTCTCTGTCTGTATGTATTACCCAGTATTGTCTTATTAATGTTTGTTCCCAATTGTAAAGCGTTGCGGAATTAGTGGCGCTATATAAATAAATGATGATGATGATGATGAATTAGGGAGGGGAGATATATTGGGGGTAGGGAAAATTAGACAATAAATTGTATGTACCTTGTGTAAATCTAATATTATATACCAAACAGTTAAACTGTGTAATAAAATAGTCTCAATTTATTTACAGTCAGTAGGCTTATCTTCAGCCCTTATATGGCTTATAGAGAAATAGGTATCTGTCCTTGTTTACTTAAACATACAGTAATTAAAAGCTCATCAGTCCTAAATCGTCTAAATTCCTAAATAGAAAAAAAGGAAAACATTCATAGTGTAATATCTGATATGCAGCAATAGAGCAATAGACTCAAAGCACTTACACAGGTGTTTCTTGTTCCGATGCGATCAGTAGACTTCAGCTATGGTGAGGTGGTTCTTGTTGGCGTCATGTGCGTTAATATCCCTGCCTTTTCGTTGTGTTTCCTTAGTCCATGCCGTGTGTAATAACAAAAGAGGAAAGCCTGCACAGTGTAACACTGCGATACAAAGTGGCAGAGCTAGATACTCAAGGTACTTACACAGGTGTTTCTTGTTTCTCAGCATTCAGTGTAGAGATGGTAATTGCAAGTTCTTCAAGCTGCTTCTTGTCAGCAAGTAATCGTCAGGGTCTGAATCAGCTGAGTTAATTCTCATTGTCCGGTGAATGGAAAACAAAGGAAAAACAGCCATAGTTGAGTATTGCCAGTAAAAGTTAAACACACATTATTCTGCCAATTGAACCCTTACAGAAAGGGATTCTTGTCAGCGCTATACAGAGTTAGTCTTTTACTGCCTTGCTGCGTTCCAAGACTCTGGGTGTCTGTGCGACAGGTGGGAGGCGTTTCCCCTGCTTTCTTTTATCCAAGTTGGTTGATTTTTCGTTGCAAAGTCAGAGATGTTTTTCAGCAATAATAAGGGTAGAATGTATTCATACCCAACGCGTTTTGTCTATGTAAGACTTACTCAGGGGATTTTCCAGAGTAAGTTTGACACCAACGAAAAGCGTTGGAAACATACACTCTACCCTTATTATTGCAATGAAAAACATCTCTGACTTGACTTTGCAACGAAAAACCAACCAACTCGGATGAAAGAAGGCAGGGGGAACGCCTCCCACCTGTCACACATGGTAGCATACATCAATCATAACGATCTGACTATGCAATTTACTGCCAACATTAGCTCACAATCAATCCAATTCCTTGACCTAGATATTTACATTGAAAATGGTCAAATTAAAACTAAGGCCTTATTTAAGAAGGTAGACTCTAACTCAGAGGTGGGCAAACCAGTCCTCAAGGGCCATCAACAGTTCATGTTTTTAGGATTTCTTTAATCATGTACAGCTGAGTTAATCTATTTGGCTGGGTCAGTAATTATCCCAGCTGTTTCTACAGACAGAAATCCTAAAAACATGTAGAAACAGGTGGGATAATTACTGACCCAGCCAAATAGATTAACTCAGCTGTGCATGATTAATGAAATCCTAAAAACATGAACTGTTGATGGCCCTTGAGGACTGGTTTGCCCACCTCTGCTCTAACTCATCCACCAGCAGCCACCACAAAAATTGGATTCAAAATATACCAAAGAGCCAATTCACTAGAATAAGGCCCAACTGTTCAAAAATTGACCAATATGAACTACAGGCAAATACCCTCAAGGTACGGTTTTTAGATGGGGACTATAACCCTGGAATTGTGGAACAAGCTAACAATGCCATAAAATGTGCAGACAGAGAAAATCTCCTTTCTAAAAAAGATAAGAGAGAGGACTTTGTACAGATCCCCTTTATCACCAGACATAGCTAAGATTCAAAAAAGATCGAGAACATCATCAAAAAACAGTGAAAGGTGTTATTAGGGGATGGCAAAATGAGCGAAATCCTCCCTGAAAAACCAAAGTTTATTTATATTGGGGCAATAGCACATGGCTTAAGGAAAGAGAAAAGGGATTTTATCTCTGCAATAAATGTATGGCATGTAAAGTAAGCCGTATCAAAGACACCAAGCCTATCACCGCCTCTGTGCGGTATATTGGTAAGCAGGTGTCGGGTCTCTGCGCGGTATACTGGTAAGCAGGTATCAGGACTCTGCGCGGTATACGGGTAAGCAGGTGTCGGGACTCTGCGCGGTATACTGGTAAGCAGGTGTCGGTGCTCTGTGCGGTATACAGGTAAGCAGGTGTCAGGACTCTGCGCGGTATACTGGTAAGCAGGTGTCGGGACTCTGCGCGGTATACTGGTAAGCAGGTGTCGGGACTCTGCGCGGTATACTAGTAAGCAGGTGTCGGGACTCTGCGCGGTATACTGGTAAGCAGGTGTCGGGTCTCTGCACAGTATACTGGTAAGCAGGTGTCGGGGCTCTGCGCGGTATACTGGTAAGCAGGCGTCGGGTCTCTGCGCGGTATACTGGTAAGCAGGTGTCGGGACTCTGCGCGGTATACTGGTAAGCAGGTGTCGGTGCTCTGTGCGGTATACTGGTAAGCAGGTATCGGGACTCTGCGCGGTATACTGGTAAGCAGGTGTCAGGGCTCTGTGCGGTATACTGGTAAGCAGGTGTCAGGGCTCTGCGCGGTATACTGGTAAGCAGGTGTCAGGGCTCTGTGCGGTATACTGGTAAGCAGGTATCGGGACTCTGCGCGGTATATTGGTAAGCAGGTGTCAGGGCTCTGTGCGGTATATTGGTAAGCAGGTATCGGGACTCTGCGCGGTATATTGGCAAGCAGGTGTCAGGGCTCTGTGCGGTATATTGGTAAGCAGGTGTCGGGTCTCTGCGCGGTATACTGGTAAGCAGGTGTCGGGTCTCTGCGCGGTATACTGGTAAGCAGGTTTCAAGGCTCTGTGCGGTATACTGGTAAGCAGGTGTCAGGGCTCTGTGCGGTATACTGGTAAGCAGATGTCGGGACTCTGCGCGGTATACTGGTAAGCAGATGTCGGGTCTCTGCGCGGTATACTGGTAAGCAGGTATCGGGACTCTGCGCGGTATATTGGTAAGCAGGTGTCAGGGCTCTGTGCGGTATATTGGTAAGCAGGTGTCGGGTCTGCGCGGTATACTGGTAAGCAGGTGTCGGGTCTGCGCGGTATACTGGTAAGCAGGTGTCGGGTCTCTGCGCGGTATACTGGTAAGCAGGTGTCGGGTCTCTGCGCGGTATACTGGTAAGCAGGTGTCGGTGCTCTGTGCGGTATATTGGTAAGCAGATGTCGGGTCTCTGCGCGGTATACTAGTAAGCAGGTTTCAGGGCTCTGCGCGGTATACTGGTAAGCAGGTGTCAGGGCTCTGTGCGGTATACTGGTAAGCAGATGTCGGGACTCTGCGCGGTATACTGGTAAGCAGATGTCGGGTCTCTGCGCGGTATACTGGTAAGCAGGTGTCAGGGCTCTGTGCGGTATACTGGTAAGCAGGTATCGGGACTCTGCGCGGTATATTGGTAAGCAGGTGTCAGGGCTCTGTGCGGTATATTGGTAAGCAGGTGTCGGGTCTGCGCGGTATACTGGTAAGCAGGTGTCGGGTCTGCGCGGTATACTGGTAAGCAGGTGTCGGGTCTCTGCGCGGTATACTGGTAAGCAGGTGTCGGGTCTCTGCGCGGTATACTGGTAAGCAGGTGTCGGTGCTCTGTGCGGTATATTGGTAAGCAGATGTCGGGTCTCTGCGCGGTATACTAGTAAGCAGGTTTCAGGGCTCTGCGCGGTATACTGGTAAGCAGGTGTCAGGGCTCTGTGCGGTATACTGGTAAGCAGATGTCGGGACTCTGCGCGGTATACTGGTAAGCAGGTGTCAGGGCTCTGTGCGGTATACTGGTAAGCAGGTGTCGGGTCTCTGCGCGGTATACAGGTAAGCAGGTGTCGGGGCTCTGCGCGGTATACAGGTAAGCAGGTGTCGGGGCTCTGCGCGGTATACAGGTAAGCAGGTGTCGGGTCTCTGCGCGGTATACTGGTAAGCAGGTGTCGGGTCTCTGCGCGGTATACTGGTAAGCAGGTGTCGGGTCTCTGCGCGGTATACTGGTAAGCAGGTGTCGGGGCTCTGCGCGGTATACTGGTAAGCAGGTGTCGGGTCTCTGCGCGGTATACTGGTAAGCAGGTGTCGGGGATCTGCGCGGTATATACTGGTAAGCAGGTGTCAGGGCTCTGCGCGGTATACTGGTAAGCAGGTGTCGGGGCTCTGCGCGGTATACTGGTAAGCAGATGTCGGGTCTCTGCGCGGTATACTGGTAAGCAGGTGTCGGGGCTCTGCGCGGTATACTGGTAAGCAGGTGTCGGGTCTCTGCGTGGTATACTGGTAAGCAGGTGTCGGGATTCTGCGCGGTATACTGGTAAGCAGCTGTCGGGTCTCTGCGCGGTATACTGGTAAGCAGGTGTCAGGGCTCTGCGCGGTATACTGGTAAGCAGGTTTAACAATAACTAATGGTGACAGAGCTGGATCTCACAGTTCTCAAGAGTCAGTTGTATAGTACTGTATATATATCTTCTTTCAAACTTGGTATAAGTCCTCCACAAGTTCCAGGAGTTAGTAGTAATCAAAGTTAATTTCAAATTTCTGACATTCTCTCTCCACGAATATGGTCATATAAAAAATGAGAAAAAAGAATCATATCATAGCGTAACATATAATCTATGATTTCATTATAGACTACTAGGTGTCCCAAGGATCCGGTGAGGGTTAATAATTAGAATACACACATCACGTGATTGAGGTTCTCAATCCCCTATGGGGTGTACACTTACAAGATTTCAATCTTGAATCACACAGATCAATAAATAAACATGGGTGTCCTCCTCAGATCTTGTCCTCTTACTGGGTCCTCTTAAAATCGATACTCAAAAAAAGGAGTAAAAACATTATCTCACATAAAAGATATTTTATTGCACAAAAGATTCATAAAAACAATATAAAACACATAGCGCATTAAGCTATATAGAGCTCAATATCATGGACTGGTTACCATAGAGACTATATGTTAATTTAATGACAACAAATGGCAGCTAGAATCGGATTGGTTGCTATAGGCAACATTCCCACTTTTTCAAACCCGCAGCTTAGTAAATCTAGCCTTAAATGTTATTTAGTGTATTTTTTTCATAGGTTATATTGTTCAAGGGTTAGGCTAGAGCATTTTCTTCCAATAATCGGGCAAATCAGCCGACATACAACCGTTTGCTTGGAAGTCGGGTTAGTGTGTATAGTGACACGATGGTGGAAAGTAGTTCCAAAGTGTTGATTGTCGGCTCATTTGGTTGGTTGTACTGTTTAATAGTTTTCGACCAATCCACCTAACAATCATGTACTGTGTATAAGTTTCCGATTGATCCACGACCACGTGCCGATAGATCCTCGAGCTGCGACTTCTTTGGGGACGTGTGTATGTTAATTTCTGATGCCCGTACCAGTCCCACGTGGCGCGGTGTCTGTATGTCACTCGTTTGGTAATTAGGTGGTTCTAGCGGTAAAGCAATAGAAGGTGTCTCTTGCATAGATGCGTATAGGATATTTCTGCAGTTTTAATTATAAACTTTTGTCAGTGTTGTGTTATAAAAAAAAGAACATTTTATATATATATGTGTGTGTATATATATGTGTGTGTATGGGTAGGTATATGTGTGTATATATATATATATATATATATATATATATATATATATATATATATATATATATATGTGTATGGGTATTATATGTGTATATATATATATAATGTGTTTACAGCAGACATATGGGGATTATATAACTGGACTCTATCTGCACTGAGGTGATTTTATACAACATCTTCCACTGTTACATTATTATTACCACAGATATTTATATCACTGGTTTGAGGCATTAGTCAGAGTCAGAACTAGTCATTATTATACTGTATTTATCTCTGTGAAAGTCGCTTAATCTGTATTTCTATAATAATATATATATATAATGTGTGATAAGAAGAAGAATCTTGTGCAGTTTTATCCCTGATGACAATGATCTGTCAGATATCTGTGGGGTACAGAGACCGGGGGCTGCTCAGTGTGACCCCGTCCTCAGCAGTCAGTACTGGGGGGTAACTGGTTACTGAGGCTCCTTGTGGTGATACAGAGAACACTGTATAATATATATATATATAATCTACCTACAGTTTAGTTGTATTATAGAAGGATATACAGGTAATGCAGACAGTATATTATGAGTCTTCAGTCAGTGATTATCAGACATTAATTTTATTATCCAGAGATTCATTTTCACACTATTTTGAGGCATCAGCCGGGGTCAAAACAAAAGTCATTATACTATTATCTCTGTGCTGTGATTGTTTATGGTCTGTCTGTTTCTTTTTATGTAATTACATATAAAAACTAAGGAGGAGCATATAGGACTGCTCCCTCGTCACACATTGGTCTGTTCCTTGGAGCCAATTCATGGGACTGGACAGCAGTATATACTGTGTGTGACTGACAGGCTGCTCTCTATCACCAGTATATACTGTGTGTGACTGACAGGCTGCTCTCTATCAGCAGTATATACTGTGTGTGACTGACAGGCTGCTCTCTATCAGCAGTATATACTGTGTGTGACTGACAGGCTGCTCTCTATCACCAGTATATACTGTGTGTGACTGACAGGCTGCTCTCTATCAGCAGTATATACTGTGTGTGACTGACAGGCTGCTCTCTATCAGCAGTATATACTGTGTGTGTGTGTCTGACAGGCTGCTTTCTATCACCAGTATATACTGTGTGTGACTGACAGGCTGTTCTCTATCAGCAGTATATACTGTGTGTGACTGACAGGCTGCTCTCTATCAGCAGTATATACTGTGTGTGGCTGACAGGCTGCTCTCTATCACCAGTATATACTGTGTGTGACTGACAGGCTGCTCTCTATCAGCAGTATATACTGTGTGTGACTGACAGGCTGCTCTCTATCAGCAGTATATACTGTGTGTGTGTGACTGACAGGCTACTCTCTATCACCAGTATATACTGTGTGTGACTGACAGGCTGTTCTCTATCAGCAGTATATACTGTGTGTGACTGACAGGCTGCTCTCTATCAGCAGTATATACTGTGTGTGGCTGACAGGCTGCTCTCTATCACCAGTATATACTGTGTGTGGCTGACAGGCTGTTCTCTATCAGCAGTATATACTGTGTGTGACTGACAGGCTGCTCTCTATCAGCTGTATATACTGTGTGTGGCTGACAGGCTGCTCTCTATCACCAGTATATACTGTGTGTGGCTGACAGGCTGTTCTCTATCAGCAGTATATACTGTGTGTGACTGACAGGCTGCTCTCTATCACCAGTATATACTGTGTGTGACTGACAGGCTGCTCTCTATCACCAGTATATACTGTGTGTGACTGACAGGCTGCTCTCTATCTGTGGGTACTACGGGTATCACTGCTACTGATCAGCAGTATATACTGTGTGCAGAGCTGGATTAAGGCTTCGGGGGGCTCGGGGCACTTAAAACAGGGGGGCCCCTAAAATCTAAAATTAAGGGCATAGTGACACATCCTGCATTACATCACCTACAGCCCACAGTATGACACTTACAGCTCTCCCAGAGGGCTCGCTTAGGTTGTCTGCATAAGAAAAATCATTGCTTCCACAAACTAAAATACTGTACATTAAAACAATCACCAAAACACCACATTAAAATGGGTATTGACACCACACATTAAAACTAGCAATGATATCACACATTAAAAATACCATTGATAACGTACACTAAAACTAGCAATGACACCGCACGCTAAAACTAGCAATGATACCGCACTTTTAAAATAAAATTTATAATGCACATTAAAACTAGCAATGATACAACACTTTAAAAATAAAATTTATAATGCACATTAAAACTAGCAATGATACCGCAAATTAAAATACCATTGATAATGCATCATTGGGCATGGCCAGGCCACTCTCCTACAGACAAAAAAAACCTGCATTGTTGTGTACACCATTGAACGGTCACCAAAAATTGGGATTGTCCCACTAGAATCACAACATTTCACAGACGTTGCTGCTCTCTCCTAGCTGTTCTTCTCACTTTCACCACCTGTGCTGCAGGTTTCTTTAGTGGCTTGTCTAGATTCTGGAATGTTAGGGGCCCTATTTGGAAAAAAAAATGGGTACATTTAGAAAATGACAGCCACCCCGGCGTTAAATCAGTACCACCCATGATTAATAATTAGGCCTTCCTCCAGCCCCAACATTAAAATAATAGTATTCACATTTAATAAATAAATCTATTTCCCTCCCTACAAACAGCCCTAGCAATAAATTAATAGTATTTACATTTCAGAAATATACCTATTTCCCGCAACCGTCACTGCCATTAAATAATTCATAGGCACATTTAATAAAGTGACCTCATTCTCCCCAAACTCACCCCCACATTCAGTAGCGCCCAAACCACCCCATCTTAAATTAATTGTCCCCACTATTGTGCCTCTCTCCCCCCCCTTTTTCCTCATGCTGTGTCTCTCACCCTTTTTTCTTATACTGTGCCTTTCTCTCCCCTTTTTTCTCATGCTGTGCCTCTCACCCTTTTTCCTTACTGTGCCTCCCTTCTCCCCCTTTTTTCTTACTGTGCCTCTCTTCTCCCCCTTTTTTCCTTACTGTGCCTCTTCTCCCCCTTTTTTCCTTACTGTGCCTCTTCTCCCCCTTTTTCCTTACTGTGCCTCTCTTCTCCCCCTTTTTCCTTACTGTGCCGCTCTTCTCCCCCTTTTTTCTCCATGGTGTGCTTTTCTTCTTCCCCTTTTTCCTCCATAGTGCGCCTCTCTTCTCCCCCTTTTTCCTTACTGTGCCTCGCTTCTCCCCCTTTTTCCTCAGTAGTGTGCCTCTCTTCTCCCCCTTTTTCCTCAGTAGTGTGCCTCTCTTCTCCCCCTTTTTCCTCAGTAGTGTGCCTCTCTTCTCCCCCTTTTTTCTCCATAGTGTGCCTTTTTTCTTCCCCTTTTTCCTCCATAGTGTGCCTCTCTTCTCCCACTTTTTCCTCAGTAGTGTGCCTCTCTTCTCCCCCTTTTTCCTCCATAGTGTGCCTCTCTTCTCCCCTTTTTCCTCAATAGTGTGCCTCTCTTCTCCCCCTTTTTCCTCAATAGTGTGCCTCTCTTCTCCCCCTTTTTCCTTACTATGCCTCTCTTCTCCCTCTTTTTCCTCAGTAGTGTGCCTCTCTTCTCCCCTTTTTCCTTACTGTGCCTCTCTTCTCCCCCTTTTTCCTCCATAGTGTGCCTCTCTTCTCCCCCTTTTTCCTCCATAGTGTGCCTCTCTTCTCCCCCTTTTTCCTCCATAGTGTGCCTCTCTTCTCCCCCTTTTTCCTCTATAGTGTGCCTCTCTTCTCCCCCTTTTTCCTCAATAGTGTGCCTCTCTTCTCCCCCTTTTTCCTTACTATGCCTCTCTTCTCCCTTTTTTCCTCAGTAGTGTGCCTCTCTTCTCCCCTTTTTCCTTACTGTGCCTCTCTTCTCCCCCTTTTTCCTCCATAGTGTGCCTCTCTTCTCCCCCTTTTTCCTCCATAGTGTGCCTCTCTTCTCCCCCTTTTTCCTCCATAGTGTGCCTCTCTTCTCCCCCTTTTTCCTCCATAGTGTGCCTCTCTTCTCCCCCTTTTTCCTCCATACTGTGCCTCTCTTCTCCCCCTTTTTCCTCCATACTGTGCCTCTCTTCTCCCCCTTTTTCCTCCATACTGTGCCTTTCTGCGTTATTCCCTTTTCTTTTTTACTTACCTTTCTTTTAGCTTCTTTCTTCTCTTCTGTCTTCTTGGTCCTCTCCGCGCTGCTCCTCTCTGAATGACAGGCGTGACTTGATGACATCACGCCTGTCATTCAGTGTTAACAGTGCAGAGAGGAGGGAGGAGAAGGGTTGCCGGCGCAGCGATCAGGTGAGTATATCTTTTTTTTTGTTTTTTGTTTTGTTTGCTACCCTGCTCCCCCCACCAACGAAGGGAGCCCTGAACCTGCCCGCCCGCCGCCGCCATTCAAAAAAATAAAAAAAGAGGAAGAAAAAAAAAATCATCAGAGGTTATGCGCGCAGCGGCGGGGGGCCCTCGGAGAGAGGGGGGCCCGGGGCACGTGCCCCCTGTGCCCCCCCCTTAATCCGGCTATGACTGTGTGTGACTGACAGGCTGCTCTCTATTAGCAGTATATACTGTGTGTGACTGACAGGCTGCTCTCTATCAGCAGTATATACTGTGTGTGACTGACAGGCTGCTCTCGATTAGCAGTATATACTGTGTGTGTGTGACTGACAGGCTGCTCTATATCAGCAGTATATACTGTGTGTGACTGACAGGCTGCTCTCTATCAGCAGTATATACTGTGTGTGACTGACAGGCTGCTCTCGATTAGCAGTATATACTGTGTGTGTGTGACTGACAGGCTGCTCTATATCAGCAGTATATACTGTGTGTGACTGACAGGCTGCTCTCTATCAGCAGTATATACTATGTGTGACTGACAGGCTGCTCTCTATCAGCAGTATATACTGTGTGTGACTGACAGGCTGCTCTCTATCAGCAGTATATACTATGTGTGACTGACAGGCTGCTCTCTATCAGCAGTATATACTGTGTGTGACTGACAGGCTGCTCTCTATCAGCAGTATATACTGTGTGTGACTGACAGGCTGTTCTCTGTCTGTGGGTACTACAGGTATCACTGTCACTGATCAGCAGTATTCTGTGTGTAACTGACAGGCTGCTCTCTATCAGCAGTAGACTGTCTGTCTGACAGGTTGCTTTCTATCTGCAGGTATTCTGCCCTAGACATGGTTCTGGAGGGATAAGTACCTTACATCAGTTTTGCCTTACACATATCTGTACAAATAGATTTCTGTAGAATATTTCCTAATTCCTTCACATAGTTATCAACTTATTGTTGAGATTCCTCCATTGAGAGGATTTTTCTGATAGATATATATATATATATATATATATATATTGACACAGGATGAGTAGTATGATTAGCCAAGCAACTGGAGGTAAAGGTACTTTACTGCCGTGAATGCCCCTAAATCACGAACTACGTGTTTTGGGTCTTTTTGGAAATCCTTTCTTGTGAACACGGGCTATTAAGTTCAGCCCGCCAATAGTGGTTGTCTCCTTGCAATTCGAGGACAGTTGCAAACGGGTAGAGATGCTTACTCTAGAAGATGTCCGAATCCCAAGATCTTAAAATAAAATAATACTAATCCGCATGATGGGACCTTCCTCTCCTCACGACTGTGGAGGTAGGGGGTCACCTACAATTATTCAAATATCATCTAAGATATTTGGAACTTGGGGATCATGTCCAGAGTGGCAGAAACACTGGGGGCTTTATTCAAACCTGTTCTTGGTGCCCAAACAGGACGGTTCATTTCGATAATTTCTAAATCTCAAGGGGCTAAACCAACATCTATGAGTAGACACATTTCAGATGGGATCAGTCCTTTGTTTTTACAGTAGGAAGCTCAATTCAGGGCTTTCCCCTTTGGCTTTCCACAGCCAAGAGAGTTTTCACAAAGAAAGGTAATGGCAGAACGTTTACATGCCTTGGGAGAGATGATTATTCCGCATTTGGACTATTTTCTTCTCAAAGACTTATCAGGTCCTTTTCTCTATTAGCATCTGACCCGGTCTATTCGAATTCTGGAGCAACACGGTTGGATAATCAATTCTTTCAGATCCTAGTTGATGCCCTCACAGAGGATGAGGTTTGTAGGATTAATAATGGACACCACTTTTCAGAAGATCTTTTTCCAGAACCTTCTCTACAGATCCCTACAACTGTCTGTACGGTTAATCCTGAGTCACCCTTGTCCTTCCATGCACTTGGGCATGGGGATTCTAAGGTTGATGGTATCTATGTTCTAAAACCTCCCGTACGGTTGTTTCCACTCTTGCACGTTCCAGTGGAATCTACTAAGACATTGGTCGTGTCCCCCTTTTTCATCTGGTGACCCAACGAATCAGGCTCTCCAGGGAGACTTGTCAACCTCTGAAATGATGGCTAGTTCAAGAGCTTCTGACGATGGGCCGATCTTTTGTCCTGTGGTCTTGGATTCTGGTGACCACAGATGCTAGTCTGAAGGGCTGGGGAGGTGTTGTTCTCCAGCTTCGTCTCCAGGGTCTTTGGAAAGACAGGGAGGCGCTTCGGTCCATAGATGTTCTCGAGCTAAGAGCCATGCTGTTAGCCCTCCAGGGAGCTCAGTCTCTCCTTCAAGGAAAACCAGTCCACCTCCAATCCTTCAATGTCACTGCAGTGGCATATGTTAATTGCCAAGGAGGAACAAGAAGTGCAGAAGCTTTGCAGGTAGCGGAACAGGTCTTCTTGTGGGTGAAGAAATTGGTTCCATCGATTTTAGCAGTGTTTATTCCCGGAGTGAACAACTAGAAGCGGATTATCTCAGCAGGCATGCAATCCTTCCGAGAGAATGGGAACTGCATCCTCAGGCATTTCAGGAGTTAGTCTGTAAATGGGCCTGCCAGATCTGGATCTGATGGCATCCAGACACAATCACTAGGTTCCAAGAGTCTGCGCAAGAACCAGAGTTTCTCTGGCTGTGGAGGTAATGTCCATGAGGTTGGACTCCTGTTTAGGATATCACTTTCCACCAAATTCTGATGATTCCTCTGGTCCTAAGATGAGTACTGTTGGAAAGTTTTCCGATCATTTTGGTGGCACCGAATTAGCTCAGTTGGCTCTGATTCGCCAACATCTTGCTTCTAGTAGAAGGGTCAGGCTGGGCTTTTCCTCTCAGGCTATACTTTTCCTCTCAGGCCGGATCTTTTCAGTCAAGAACCATTTACACCATCCGCACTTGCCTCGGCTGGCTTTAATGGCGTGGCTGTTGAATGGTAGTGGAGATCTTCATAAAGCTTCTCAAGCCGGTATCCGCTAAGATCTATCACAAGGTGTGGATGATCTATGTACTGTAGGGAAGAAGTGTCATAACCCTACTTTTTTCAGATTAGCCGTTTTCTGGTCTTTCTTCAGGATGGGTTAGAGATGAGACTAAGACTGAGTTCTTTGAATGTTTAGGTCTCTGCACTTTCTATTTTTTTTCAGCACCAGTTGGCTTTCCTCCCCGACGTTTGTACTTTCCTTCAAGGGGTTATTCATGTTCAGCCTCCCAATGTTCCTCCGTTGGCCCTGTGGCATTTGAACTTCTTTATGGAGGTTCTTCAGTGTCCTCCATTCGAACCCCTGGAGTCTCCTGATCTGCGTTTCTTGACATGGAAGATGGTGTTTTTGCTGACCATTGCATCTACTCAACGTGTGTCGGAGCTTGGAGCCTTGTCCCGTAGGGGTCTTTATCTGGTGTTCCATGAGAATAGGACGGTTCATATGACTGTACCTACTACCTTGCCTAGGGTGGTTCCTGGTTTTTATTTAAATCATGAGATAGTGGTTCTGGTCTTTAGAGAAAGGATTGCTCCTTCTTCCTCTGTTAGTCTGGACGTGGTCCGGGCTTTACGGGTTTATGTGGACTCTCTTTTTGTTCTTTACGAATTTCATAGGAGAGGTTGGCCGTCCACCAAGCAGACCATTGTTCGTCGTATCAGATCTATGATTAAGCTTGCTTATGTCTATAGAAATCTACCTTTGCTTCAGGTTCTTACGGTGCACTCTACCTGTGCGGTGGGCTGGGCTGCTCCCCATGGAGCATCTGCAGAGCAGCTGGTTAGGGTGTCGACCTGGTCCTCAGTTCATACCTTTACGAGGTTTTGCATTTCAACATTTTTGCTTCTGCGGACGTCAGTTTCGGCCACAGTGTTTTGTGGCCTTCTAGACCAGAGAATTCGCTCCCTTAGGGGCTACTTTAGAAGGTCCTCATCGTAGCAAATTTTCAGAATAGTTAGCAATCTCTCTGGTATTAACAAAGTCTTATCGTAGTTTATAGCAAAGTGTGCAATAGAGATGCTTATAAGCGTTGTCTGTATTTAATTGTCTCAATTGTCTGTATTTAAATAGCAAAAGTATTTCATTTGAATATTGAAAATATTAGTGCCATTAGTGGAATATAAATTCCACATGTTTGATTCCCTAGAATTAGATGTATACTAGCTAGCTGTGGTTTTAGCGCTATGTTTAAATCTCAATTGTGGGTACCAGTTACTTGTCGCGGACAGTACTGAACAAGAAAGTAGTATTATATGCAAGTGAAATTGTATGCAGTATATTAGCAGCGTATAGATCTTGCTGCTGTGACGGTCATTATATTAATGGGTCGTGACGTCCTGATCCCACCGTACGTTTTACCTACTGAACTTGATCAGCGATAAACATTGCTAAAGGTCTTACTATGTGTTTAAGGATGTCTTAGCCTATCAAGGAATCGCTTTCATTGATTGACATCCTGAATGGCCAATTGTGTGACTTACTATCTCATTAGTTATATAGAGGAGTCTAGGATGAGATGTTTTTATGTTAGTATCTATTCATAGTGTATTATATATTGAAACTATCAATAGATATATATTTGTTATTAAATTACTTAGTTTAGTTATGTAAAAAAATATGTATTTAGTTAGAAAAGTAGATGAATTATAGAAAACAAAGATTAAAATAAAAATTATGTATTATTACAATACTTTTATTACTAAATGATTAAGTGTTGATCTAGAGAAAAACTATTTTTTGAGGAAAGAGTCAATGTTTAAAACAGTGTTATTGTCCGATGCGATTAATGTTGTTCCAACGCACAAAGAGATTTAATAGCAAAATATAGCAGAATTACAGCAATCATGATGATGAATAAGAAAGTATAACAAAACACAGGAAAGTATAACTGAATATATTACACATACGGCAGTTGGCACCAACTCAAGATTCAATCAGAATGCTCTGGGGACCAAAACCAGGGGTCAACAATTTATACACTGTACAGTTGTAAAACTAATGTCATTCATAGGTCAAAGGTTCTCGCACTCTCAGGTACTCGATGTGACATTGGTGAATTCCTCTGGTCACTGTTCTTCAATCTGCCAGGTGTCCTTTCCTCAGGCTCCCGCCTCTAGACCTGTGCAACTGGTTTTTATGACCCCTGTGTACTGGTTATTTGGTGTATGAAATAGTGATATTATTATAAATAGCATTCGCAG
Source organism: Mixophyes fleayi (assembly GCF_038048845.1). Taxonomy (NCBI): domain Eukaryota; kingdom Metazoa; phylum Chordata; class Amphibia; order Anura; family Limnodynastidae; genus Mixophyes; species Mixophyes fleayi. The sequence continues at coordinate 131,906,784 of NC_134410.1, read as the reverse complement.
TGTGCGATCGCTTAGACACTGATACCAGATTCTGGCAAAATAAGGAATAATATAAGACCAAACTCAACACATTTCCCAGGACCTGAACCATAAATACCCTTAATGTAGTATTATCTATGTATAAATAATCTCTAATACATTTACTAATAAATGAATGTATATTGGAGCTTTAATAAATGTGTAATAGTTCCAAATATAAATGTGAATGTAAGTGTGTATGTTGTTTTCCCGTGCATCATTACATGTGGCGTACTAATCACAATTGCACTGCAAACCAATATTAATTAATTTAGTCGACTTCATTCAATTACTTGACTCCCACAGGTTACCCTTTGATAGTGCACAAAGTATCACCTAATACTCTCACTCTTTCAAGATTTTATTGCAGGATCTCAGTAGTACATTTAATTTTTCTGTGATATATGTCTCTTTTAGTATCATGACACTGTCATTGGATATCAGTTGCATTATCATGAGGAAAAAATCACCATTTCATAAATAGCTATATAAAACATATGGGAGTTTGTATGCCTTACCCCCCACATATATAACACATTTTCGGAAAGGATATAAGGCACAATATAATACGTTACAATACTCAATTTTCTATTAAAGTTCCTCATGCCTAGTTTTTCCATCTGTCCAAGGCAAGTTTCTGCTTCTATAACATTTAAACAATAATGTAGAGGAACTTTCATAACACCCTCTTATGTCTGTTACATAACCTAATTTATGATATCCTTTAGCCTTTTAAGTTAAATGCACTCTAATAATATTGATGGGTTTTTCATCAACATTTGTGGGGCAGGCTATTGTCTGATCATTCAGTTCAGCTTCCCAATACTCAAGTTTCTTTGTGTGTGAAAAATTCAGACTCAGCAGAGACTGGTCTCCCTTCTATTGGCCTCCTATCACATAATTCAGGTACTTCAGAAATATTTAGTAGATAGAGACTAGTCCTACATAGTTTTTTCTCTGTGGTACGTGAGAGCACACAGAGCATTTAATTTGGTCTAAGACCTTACCCACTAAAGAATGATAATCATTCTCATGGATGCCCACCCAAGTCCAAATTATTACTGGACTGGCATCACTGGATGCACAACTATGAAATCACAGTACTTACAGACACAATACTCCCTCAGACAATAGCCCCTCACACTGTCTCTGAGCTCCAAGGTTAGCAGACCTTTTCTTTACCCCCCCTGAATTGAATAGTGTAATTGGCTAAACCGATTGTGTTAACAAGTTCTCCTTCATCCCCACATCCTCAGTATCACTACCTGAACCAGGCTCTGTCACCTGATCACCATTGCAAAAATAGAATGTCCTGGCAAAAAAATAAGGATGAGAGAAACACTGGAAAGGGAAAAACAGAAAACCGCTGTTCCATTATGTGGTAACAGTCTTTGCAAAGTCCTTGGTTCAGGTGTTATTAACTGCGATCTTAGGTCTCCCGGAGCCACGTTTGTTATCCTCGGCTATTTTGAACCTTCTCCGGGTTGTTGACTTCTCTGCGGTGGATTGAACGGATCCAAGTGTCTCTCTGCTACTTTCAGAGATGTGGTGCTGGTCATCAACACTTGGTACGGGCCTTCTCACCTGTCTGTTAAACAACTTGAGCATAGGAAATTACAGTCCATAACATACTCTCCCAGTCCAACATCATGACAGTTAGTGTAACATATCAGGAGACAGTGTTTTGAATGTCATTTGTTGCTGTCTAACTATTTGATTCTCTTTATAAGATTTTGAACAGTCTCTCTGTTATTAACTCATCTCTGGAATCTACCATCAAGTGAGGTTGCTTGTCAAAAGTATTTCAAAAGTTGACAGGTTAAGAGGTGGGTTAGGAATGGTTCTAATGCTATGGAGGACTAGTGGAAAAAGCTTCCGGCCACTCCAATCTAGTTTCAACTATCACTATTCAATTCCGTTCTTGATAGTACCATTTACCCTCTCTAATTTCCCACTGACTTGTGTCCTATAGAGACAGGCCCGGCGCTCCCATTAGGCAACCTTAGGCAGTTGCCTAGGGCGCCGGGACCTGCAGGGCGCCGCTGCCGCTGACTAGATTTGAAAATCTAGTCGGCGGAGAGAAGTGGAAGATAGGTGTGCCGCCGCTGTTTTTTCAATGTCCGCCGCCACTGTCAATAATTCATTCTGATGCGCCCGGGCTACCCGGTGCATCGCACACCTGATCACTGACGTCAGTGATCAGGTGACAGGTCTTTACCTGGCGGCGCCTGCTGTATTATCACACTGTCTGTCAGTGACAGACAGTGTGAATAAAGTTCTTTCCAGACGCCCCCTCCTCTCCCAGCATGCATCGCTCCGACTCCTGTGTGAAGAAGGCGAGGAGCAGCAATAGGAATGAAAGAAAAGAAGTGAAGAGAAAAAAAGAAAAGAAAAGAGAAGAGAAGAGGTTTGAAGAGTCCCCCTGGGGGGGGGGGGGGGGCAGGAAGGGGAGGGTGTTTTGCCTAGGGCGCCGAAAACCCTAGCACCGGCCCTGTATAGAGAGTATGTAAATTACTATCAAATCCCCATAAGTTTCACACAAGATCTGAAAGATCAGTAAAATTAGTACCCCTATCACTTTTTATAACTCTAGGGATACAATATCTGCAAGTTCCTGGGTATGAAACAGCAGTATTAGTGGCAGCTAGAAATGTCTTTACCCAGTTATAAAATACATAGTACACACCAATACATACTTGAGATGCCTGCAAGGTGGCAATTGGATGGACTTGATTTGTTTTACCTGAAAAAAGCCATCTGTAGGAGGGGTATGGGATGGCTCTATTTGTATTTTCTTTCCAACATTTTTCCTCATTCAAGTAAGACAAGGCATTGACTTCTTACTAGCTTGCGAAGAAAAATCTGGTGCACACCAGTATGCTCTTACCAGCTTGCAAATACCTTCTTCCAGTCCCCCACTTAACTGCCCTCCTTCCTGTCTCCCACCCACCCCCCCTTCTGTCCCCCTCCTACCTCCCTCCTCATCATTTTCTCCCCCCCACCCTCCGTCCCTGCCTCCCCTCTCCCCCTTTCCTCCTCCCTCCCTTGCGTCTCTGTCCGTCCCACCCTCCCCTTAGATTGTACGCTCCTTTGAGCAGGGCCTCCTCTCCTCCTGTTCTCCAACACCTTAACTCTGCTCTCCAGCACCTTGTCTCTTCCGTGAGGTCCTTCTGCCCCTCTTCCCCTCTCGCTACCCGATGGGGGCCCTCACCTTTCATCTAGCTGTACCTTGAGCTTCTGAGTTACTGTGCTTCTTGTTAACTGTATCGTGCTGTCTCACCCTGTACCGTATTTCTGTCTGTCCCTGTACGGCGCTACGGACACCTAGTGGCGCCTTATAAATAAAAATTAATAATAATAATAATAATAAAAAGATGAGTCAGACCATGTGCTGCCTTAGCTAGGCCTGGAAGATATGCTCTGGGAGCCACTGGTTTACCTTGTCCATCTCTCCAGAGTCCAGAGGACTCCTGACCACATCCCTTCACTTTCCAGACTGCCTTTTTGAGTAAGGAACACAAATCTTGCATTTTATTTAAATCTTGTGTGCTTTTCATTTCAAAGACCATTATTTTGTCAGTTGTCATAGATAAACCTGCTGTCCACTTGGCAGCTCTGTCAGCCCTGTTATTATCCACTAATATTGAGTCTTTTTATCACTGTTAAAGATCCTTTTGTGTGTCGTGACTGTGCTACTGATGTCCTGTTATTGTCATAAAAGTGTTAGGGCTGACGGCAAATATCATAAACTCGTAGAAACAGGCAGAAGAGGTCTTCACCTATATCAGCCGCCTTTCCCGTAGAGCTTAGCGTGCTCACAGGTACTCGGATGCCCCCAGGACTTAAACTCAGAGTAGTACAAGTTTATAATATTACCGTAGTGCAGCGCAGGTGCGGGCCAGGTGGTAGCAGCAGCAGCGAAATCCGAAAAGTGAGTAGTGAGGTCCAGGCAGAGGTCAGGGTTGGCAGCAAAACAGTGTATCCAGGTAACAGGCAGAGATCAGGGTCACAATCAATTCAATTCAACGGAGTCCAGTAAGCAAGCCAAGGGTTATACACAGACGAATCAATCCAAATAGCTAGGAACAGAGGAGCTGAGAAAGGGAGCAGGTAGTACACTGAAGCAGAGAACTATAACCGGCAGGGAGGCTAAGCCCTCCCTGCTTAATATACCTGGAAGGACCAATGAAATTAGAGGGGCATGGATAATAATCATTCCCCACCTGGGAATGAATGACTCATAGCATAGCCAGCTGGCCGGGTCACGGCGGGGATAAGAGGAGCGTCCCGACCGTCGTCATGGCGGCGGCCGGGCCAGAGCGAGTTGCGGCTGTGCCTGAGCCGCCGCGGCTCATAACAATAAGTACCTAAGTTACCATAGAGCCCCAGAGTCACGCACTACCTAAGAACGTACTTAAAGTCAGTGTACATATTAACTCTGCCAACTGACATGTCTTTCTTGGGTTAAGTGAAGCGGGTCAAGGTTCAGCTTCTATAGCGATTTAGTCATCTATATAACAGTATACCCAGTACATGTCCGTTTGTCTATGAGAAATATAGAACATAATACATACAAAAAAAATTTTCTAAGGGGTGTCACATATGTCAGGTCTTTTCGGTAAAAGTCTGATTGAAATATACCACACAATCATGTGTATCTGTATACCTGCCATATTCACCCTCAGCCAGAGTCACCTCTCCTTCCACCCTCTGTGCATCCGGAGGTACACTTTGAACATCTTGCTCAGGAAACATATGTAATTTAGGCAGGACTTAGGAGGGCAGATACCGCATGCAATGTATAAAACTTGACTCATGACCCAGTACTACATCAAGATTCCTGCAGCAAAAAACCCCAGCAGCTTCAGTAAGTATGGAAGTACTCTGCAGCTGCCCTTGCGGCCATATCAGTGTAGTGTAGACCCTTAATTCTGTTCATTGTCAAAATGTCTTAGCCCCTTGGGTGAGACAGTATTTCAAGTATTGGACCCTAGTCTGGCATGACTGTTATCTATCCTTTTGCAACCTCGTGTCCTGTTATTGAAAAATAAAGGAACAAGTATTAGGTTTCAAGATGATGTAAACAAATCAGAACACAGCAATACCACATTTTCATACTGCACCCATTATTTGGTTGGTAAGATTGAAAACAGTTGTGCCAGGCTTGTGTCCAGATATTGAGGTTGCCTATAAACCTTTGGGACAGTGTCTACGTATTTTGTACGTCTTTATAAGAAAAGAATGAGGTACTGACAGTCAGAAGTGTAAGAACAGAGAATAAAACAGCAAAGAATAATAATAATGAAGTGATTTGCAAAAATGCAGGAAAGCAGAAAAGGAGATGTACAGCAGGATTACAGCTGGATTGGGCACTATAGGGATCTGGCTCTCAAACATTTCATTAATCCCCCTAAATCTTAACTAACAGTATGTCAATATTTTTGAAGGTAAAAGGCGAAGTTATAAAAGCATAATAATTCCCTATTGGGATAATTATTTTAGTATGAATAGATTTACAATGTGATATGATTATTATTAGATTTGTGCTTATAATAATTAGAATAATATTATTGACAGGCATGTAAGTGAATAACACTGATATGAAAAGTGTATTGATAAATTAATTCCATAATATGTGTTGGTAATAGTGAGAATTATTAAATAATGTGAGAGTAAAGATAAATGGTTCATAGTTTGAATTATATATTATTTATCTCCGTATTCATATTATCACTAAAGAATCTCTGTTTATAATGTTTAGTTTAAGATTTCAGAGGAAGCAACAGTGAGTATAGTTATCATTTTTGTTATTACCATTCTTACTAGTTATTCCGTGCTATAAATTGAAAGATCAAAAAAAAATAAAAAATGCCAAGGAGTATTTTTTTTATTTGTACATATTCTATTGTCCCTACATTAATATTAACCCATTGTTGGAAATAATTCATTTAAAGTTAACTTGTATTAATTTGGATTCTCCATTTAGCAGGTGAACTCCACACAAGGAGAAAGGTGCAACTCCAGGACAAGGCCCTAAGGTAAGTGGCATCATTTTTGTTTCATGATAGTCTATGGTAAGTCTGTGCTGTCTAATTTAATAAATATGTACAATTAAAGTGACATTGTAGTTATAATTTTGACAAGTACTTTAGGTATTCCCATAACATTTATTGGGATATTATTAAAAGGAAGAATACTTCCAGGATTACAGTGTCTCAGACAAGAAGAAAATGAATCAGTTTACATTAGTTGTGAGACACTTCTGAGACACATGATGGAGATGGAGATTAAAAGCTTTTGGAATAAAAAAAATGAAATTGGGTATCCGAAGAGGAGATCTAACAACGGAAGCTCTGAGAAAAGAGAGTAGCTTCTCTCTACCCGTACGGTCTAAATGAGAACGTCAGTTATGGCAGCTTCTTAGGTTAAACATTAGAGATAAACTGTTACTGCTAAACATGTAAGACAGAGTGAATGCACAGATGTGTTTATATTGTCTCACTATACACCCCCATATCAGCTTGTTATCATGTTTAAACTTTTAACCCCAATAATAGCATTCTCTAAAATATAGTAATATAATTAATAGAATCAGGGCCATTTTAACAGCATTATAGGCCCCCAGGCAAAGTAGTGCACTGGGGCCCTACCTACACAAGCACTCACAGGAATAAAAATGTAAATTGTCGATAAAATGAAGCTTATATTTATTGGTACCTGCAACAAAATCAGTGTTTAAACATTAAAAACCATGCTGTATAGCAGAGATTAATCCACACAAACATTTGGACAACATAACATGAGCCTTGAAGTTGAAAAACAAGAAATTCAATATAAAAATGGTTCTCAGTTGGTAAGTCATACTGATGAAGGTGGCACAATACGAAATTACTATGAATCATTTATTTTTAATCAAGTGTTCAACACAAACATTTGCAAAATATCTTTGCAGAGATTTGTTTTATAATTTGCTTGAAGTCAATGGAATAATACACTGAAAGTTGGCAAGCCTATGGGGCCCCTATGCTCATGGGGCCCTGGACAACTGCCCAAATACTTTAAGATAGCTCTGAATACAACATGTCTTTTACGGTTGTTGTAATTTGTTTAATTAACATATTGATTGTAACATTACAAAATACATACAAATTGTATTACCAGTTTTACCCACTCACAAGAAAACTAAAGATTTACAACCTAAAATTTTCACCCTCATAGAAAACCTGAAGATTTAATACCTGTAGTCAGAATGATGTTTTCCCCATGACAGAAATGGGTAGAAATGCCAAATATTTGACTGTAGTGGCAGAAACTCTAATGACTATTTTGTTGTGTTATTATGACCTTAAATCTATTTGGCTTAGTACCTTGTTGATGTTTCTAATCAATGAAGCATTATATTTCCAAATATTTTTATCTTCAATCAAAGATGCATTAGGATACTTCGGTCCTTTGCAGTGGTGAATCAGTGCAGTCTTAAGTGGGACTTTCGTAGAACCCCCTATATGTTTTAAAACTGTGTGTACTGATGTTTGAATTACCATTCTAGGATCCACAATCATTTTCCGGGCATTTAAATACTTCCCACCTGGTTCACGGTGAACATACTGCAGTATATTGAATCCTGACAAACTCTTCCATGATGAAGTGTTGGAAAAGTTTCCATCAGTGGCTACGGTTTGAGGGAAAATGTGATTTTCAAACAGAAAAATCCCCACGCCTGCGTACTGTTGTTGAAGACTTTCCATCATGCTGTCCCACGTCTGGTGTATGAATGGCAGAATTATTTCATCAATATCATTCAGTACCACAAACTTAGTCCTATACATATTCCGATAGATGCAGTCATTGAGTGTTGCCTTTTGACCATAATACCCAATATCTGTGTTGTTAGAAGAATAGAGCCATGCTCGATCTGTTCTAAGATACCGCTGAATTGGCCATGGTATGACCTCTAAAACACCCTCTGCGATGTAGTACTGCATCACTTTTTCCACCTGTGAGCTGCAGTTATTAAGGTAGATCATGACCCGTTGGGCCCCCAATATTTGGTACATCTCCATGACCTGTATGAATTGTAAGATGTTATTGTAATTCCGATACATGGTGGAAATGCAGACAGTGAAGTTGGCAGAAAACGGTTTCACGTCCCGATTTTGTATCTGGAACAGAGGTAATTGTGTCATGTTTCCTGAAGGAGACGTATGAACAGATAGGTACTTGGCGTGGCAGTCTGGTGGCTCCATACACACCAGGTCCGTTGTGCCGTAGGGGAAGTCGAACCGATCAGTGTGTATGTCTATCTCAGCCTTGGAAACCTCCACAGCTTTGTTAGTGGTACAACAAAACCAACAGTATAGTTCCTTCACCTCTTCATGATGAATAATGCTGAGAATACGAACTGCACTTTTATTGTGTACTCTGTTGTCGAAATACGGGGATATAATAAATGTCCGGTTATCTCCCAGTGGTGTAATGGTATTGGTGGTTAGTTTACTACCACAACAGGCACACGGAGGTCTCCACTGAGCGGTCAACATTCTGGTATATAAAAATCGCAGTAGAAAGTAGGCAGTCAGTAATAAAGACATCCATTTTAGGGTTTTCCTTGGAAATCTGACCATTGTACCAGGAAATGGAACAACTAGAGGAGAAGAATAAGAACACGTATTATAAGGAACAAGGATAAATGTTTAGAACAGGCAACTAATCACCCCCCAGCTTTCTACTTCAATATTATGTACAGCCACTAGGTGGTGCTACATGTTGTTAATAGAGTACATTCCAGTGACGGTAACCGAGAGAGTGATGCTGAGCGGCCTGCCGAGCTCCTATAATTACACTGTAATTTATTGCTTGTGTCACTTTTTTATAGTTGAATGATTTTATTACATTGTCAAATTGCAGTTTCCCATGTAAAGTGCATGTGGATGTGGCAATAGGTGCCCCAGTATAGGCCAGCGCCCGATCTCTGAGGATATGGTGGAGATCAGGTACCGGCATATAGGGCCCATAATATTTGAGTCCTTTTTGTAGGTAAAATAATGTGTTTGACCCCTTGCTAACCAGTGAACACCCTCCTAAATTTGCCTTATCTCATCCTTCAATAATAAATTCAAAGTATCTTGTACTACAAAATAAAATCATTTTTGACACGTGAATGCATAGTTAGGCACATTGACGCACCTAGCCCCACATTTGGCAAAACAACCCTGTGTAGTGCACCAAGAGAAAATTTAAATAAACCACACACCTTCTTTTTAAAATAATTTTGTTGGAAAAAAATAAAAAACCCAGTAATGCTCACCAAATTCCTGATTCTTCATCTGTAATCATTACAATGGTCCATGGTTATTCCTTTAAAAAAATACCTATTAAAATTATTCCAATGGTCCGTGGTTTTCCTTGGACAACATAGGGCCTGAGTCATTAGGAAAAGTAAGGCAAAAAAAGGAGTAAATGTTCTCTGGGACAAACCATGTTACAATACAAGGGGTGTAAATTTGTATATTATTTTGCACATAATTTCAATACTGGATGATTTTTCATGTAGCACACAAATACTTGATATCTTTATTTTTACACTGAAATTTAAAGTTGATCTAGGACATGCCCTTCCCCAACTATAAATCTGTCCTCACATTTTAAATTATCCTCCCCTTCAATACAACATGGTTTTGACCTGGTGCAAAATTACACCTTTTTTATGCTGTCCCTAATAACTCAGGCCCATAGACTCCAACCAATCTATCCTAAAAACAATATCTGTCCTCAAACTATTTGAATGAGGGTGTCTCAGGCTGCGTCTGGTTCTGTTAAATGTTTTCTCTAGCAGCTGCACTTATTGCCTCCCTCCCCTTCATAATTTTTAAAATCTACCCATTCTGGTGTGAATGGTAAGAAATATACTAAATCTGTCATGGCACGTCTTCTAACCCTAAGCCAAAAGCTTCTCACTTTAGGGCAATCCCATAAACAGTTAAATAGATCAGCTTCCTCCCTATGATATTTAAGATTTTTGAGTGGTTGATATTCCCATAAGCTATCATCTGTGAGGTGATATTTATTATTTATTCATTTTTATTTATATTTGCGCCACAAGCTTTCCACAGCGCCGTACAGATAAAAAAAACAGTAGACCAAAGAAGTACAGGGTAAGACAGAGCAAACCAAGAAGAACCAAGACTGCAAAAGATCCAAGCATAGCAAGTACAATGACATTGGAGAAGAAGAAATGGTAATGAGGCAGAAGGAAAGAGGGCCCTGCTCCCTTTAGTATGTAGGAGCTTACATACTAAAGGGAGGGGAAACAGCAGGCACGAGAGGAGATAGTGGAGGGGGTCAGGTGCAAGAGGAGACAGGGAAGAGTGAAGTGAGGAGAACAAGGCTGGAGAACGTTAGGTGGATAGTGGGTAGGCTTTGAGGCAGAGATGGGTTTTGAGAGCCGGTTTGAAAGTGCTCATATTAGGGGACAGACGGATGGAGCGAGGGAGGTTGTTCCCGTTTAGGGGGACAGCACTGGAGAAATCTTGAATTCCGTCGTGGGATGAGGTGAACAGGTGACGGTCATTGGCTGAATGCATGGAACAGGCGGGAGTGTGAATGGAGAGAAGGATTCGCTGATCTTCGGGTGAGGGCTGTGATATGAGCAATAAGCGTGGAGAACTGATTGATGAATTGTCTATAAAAATTGGTGAAACCAATGAAACGTTGAACAGCCTTTAGACTCAGTGGTTGAGGCCAGTTGGGCAGCATGGTGGCTTAGTGGTTAGCACTTCTGCCTCCCAGCACTGGGGTCATGAGTTCGATTCCCGACCATGGCCTTATCTGTGTGTAGTTTGTATGTTCTCCCTGTGTTTGCGTGGATTTCTTCCGGGTACTCCAGTTTCCTCCCACAATCCAAAAACATACTGGTAGGTTAATTGGCTGCTATCAAAATTGACCCTAGTCTCTCTCTGTCTGTGTGTGTGTGTATGTTAGGGAATTTAGACTGTAAGCTCCAATGGGGCAGGGACTGATGTAAATGTATTCTATTACAGCGCTGTGTAATTAGTGGCGCTATATAAATAAATGATGATGATGATGATGATAGCAGAAACCTTCTCCGGATCCATTTTCAATCCAGAACCAGAGACTATGTAACCCAGGAAAGGTATTTGAGATACCTCAAAAATACATTTTTCAAGCTTACAAAAAAGTTTGGTTTGACGTAAGCGGGACAGGACCTCTCTTACATGAAAATGGTGGGAGACGATATCGGAGGAAAAAATCAATTTATCATCCAGATATATCACCACTGATTTGTAGAGAAGGTCTCGGAAGATCACAAACGACTGGAATACAGCTGTAGCGTTGCACAGTCCGAAGGGCATGACAAGATATTCATAGTGCCCATCTCGAGTACTAAAAGCAGTCTTCCATTCGTCCCCCTCACGAATCCAGATCAAATTATAAGCGCCCCGCAGGTCAAGTTTAGAGAAGATCCTTGAGCCACTGATACGATCAACAAGCTCAGAAATGAGGGGGAGAGAAATTTTCTGTGATGTAGCCTGATCTTCTGGAAGGGAAAGAGGATAGATCCTACCCCTGGGAATGGGCTTACCAGGCTGCAAATCAATAGGGCAGTCCCACGGACGATGCAGGGGAAGAATCTCAGAAGCTGCTTTGGAGAAAACGTCTTGAAAGGAGGTATAAGGAGCAGGGATCTCTGGGTGAGGGGAGAGCATCAAACAAGAAGTGGAGGAAAAGCTCTGTTTCTTGGGTGTAACTGCGAGCGAACATCTCTTGAAACATTGAGGACCCCAGGAAGTTACCTGTGCAGAACCCTAATCAAATTGGCGTGCATGTAATCTGAGCCATGGGAGACCCAGGATGACAGAATTTATGGACTGGGGTAAAACCAGAAATTCCATCCATTCAGAATGCAAGACCCCTACCATCAGCCGAACTGGAGAGGTAACCTTGGAAATGGAACCGTTAGTGACACGATTTCCATTCATGGCAGTAAGAAATAATGTCTGAGGCAAGTCTCGGGTTGAGATATGGAGTTGCGATGCCAAGGTGGCAGAGGTGAAATTTCCGGCAGCGCCGGAATCCACGAAGGCCAAGAGGTCTCTAGGGGGCCACTAGGAGAGTCCAGTGAGATGGTCATCAAAAGTCTAGTTTGGAGGTGGAATCGGGAGTGGAAAGTCTGACTCCTAGAACTGCCTTCCTGTCACCGACTAGGAGAGAGCGTTTGCCCGCCGTTTAGGACAGGAGGGTAGCAGATGTCCAGCCTCTCCACAATAGAGACAGAGATTAGTCTTCTCTCTCCTCAGGGGACAACCAGTAACGTCATATCTGCATGGGCTCGTCTGGAGGAGCTGGGTTTGGGTTCTGGAACTGAGGAGCAAGGCAAGGAATAAAGTGTCTGGCAGAAGATCTCTCTTGAATATGTTCCAGGAAGCGTGGATCTACCCTATTATATAGGGAAATGAGGAAATCAAGATCTGCTGGAAGTTCACGGGATACCAATTCATCTTTGATGCGATCCGAAAGACCTTGCCAGAATGTTGCCACAAGTGCCTCATCGTTCCACTTAAGGTCAGAAACCAGGGTGCGAAATTGAATCGCATATTGACCAACAGTTTTTGGACCCTCAAATATTTTCTGGAATGCCGTTATAAATGAAGAAACTTTCAGAAGGAGGGGGTCATTCCGTTCCCACAATGTTGAAGCCCATGCCAGGACTTGTCCAGAAAGAAGAAAAATAATGAAAGCCACCTTGGAACGTTCAGTAGTGAAGACTTCGGAGTTACAATCGAAATGAATGGAACATTGATTCAGAGGGCCAAGAACAGAGCCCTGAGGGACTCCAACGGGAAGGGTGATAGGTATGTTTTATGGAACACATTGTGGAAAATACCATATACATACGTAAAGATATTAGGGAGCATGATTCTGAAAGAAAAGAGTATTTACTGATATGTTGGGGATGTGTGCCACTGGTCAAGGTCTGTTATAGAAGTTTCATAGTCTAGTTCATCTCGTAAAATGCTGTAATGGATGGATAAAGTTTTATGCTTGGCGGATGCCTGAAGTTAAATTGTGTCTAGGGGATTTGTCCTACCTTGCTCAGAAAATGATTTGAGAACATTGCCAATATAGTGTTAAGCAAAGGCAACAGAGCTAAGAAGGGGAAATTGTTCTTCCCTTTGACAATTCACAGGAGTACTGACATGGACCAGAAGCAGCAAACAATGAATGATCTGTAAGGAGCAATGTTTGGGCGGGTATATAAGGCAGTTGAACAGGTGCAGGTGATGATCAGGGAAGGAGGTTTACTCCTGCTGGCAAGATGGATATGTCCAATTGCAAAACAGCGCACCTCTGGTAGCATAGAGGTACTGCGGGTCAGATACAAATTAGGATCAGATTCCTGTTGTTCCAAAGAAGTCCCTAAAGATAAAATGAATAAGGTTAGCATCCGACTTTGTGAAGTGTAGAGGTAAGCGATGCAACAGACTGGATCTCCAAAAATATGATAGCTGAGGATGACAACACCCTCCCCCCCAGCACTCTCAACAAAGTGTAAATCGTTTAATTTATATTTAGAGGATATAAGTTGCCAGGATTTTTAGGAGGTTGAATCCCGAGATACATAATACTTGTCTTAGCACATTTAAATGGAGTGTCAGTACTCCAGAAAAGAGGGTAAGTTTTGAGTACAGCAACATAGCTATTGATTTGTCTACATTAACCGGAAAGCCTGATATCCTACCAGGCTCTCCAACTTTATCTAGCAGATGATTCAATGAATGGGACAGGTTGGATAAACACAGCAGGATGTCACTGGTGACAACAGACATTCTTGGCGTGTTCCACAGATTATCTCTTCATTTTCCCCCTATCATTCAACAAGAAGGCAGTGTGTTATAAAAACAGTGTATCATATTAATAATGACAGGCACAAATGCACCACGCTGCAATACGTCAACAAGATGTGATCATGTGACAGCGTTGAAAGCTTTATTTGCATCGAGGATGAGGAACAGAGTAAAAGCCCTGGCAGGATGCTATGGCTGCTGCTATGGCAGTGCGTTGCCATCTTTTTTGCTACTATATTAAAATATAATTCAAGTAGAGTACTTGGCCTGTAAGAGACAACTAGACGGGATCCTTATTTGGTTTGGGCAGAAAAATGGTATGTTCCTCATTAAAGACTGGATATTGTGGGGCTGTGCCATATTGGTCACAGAGGAAGAGTGCACTGTAATGAAGGATCCACTCTGAGTCACTTGAGAAAAATTATGAGATATCCCTAGTGGAGATCTGGAAAATTTGTTGAAAATCCTTCTTCTGCTTGTCTATTCTTGTCAACGGTGGTTGAAGAACCAGCTGCGTATGCAGTTGCTTTTGTCACACGCCGGGCAGTCACTTGCTGGGCAATTGGGCTGCTCACCCGATGCCCGACACACTTACCTGGTCCCCGCTGACAGCTCACTCCGTCCCAGCCGCCGCCTTCTTCGTTTTGGGTCTACGCATGCTCAGACCCGATCTATTCATTCCTTCTGCTCCCTTCCTATTGGCTGATACATTTTGGCTCCAAACTTCAAAATGCACCTCCTCCTGATGATTGGTGCCTGTTCTTTTAGTTACCTCTTAGGTGCTAGACGTGGCTCCATTCCTTCTGCTGTGTGTTTCTCTCCTTGTGGATTGCATCCTGCAACAACCTGCTGACTGCAGAGCTGACACTTCACAGTGTAGTGTGCCATCCTTCCAGTGGTAACTTGCTGACAGCAGAGCTGACAATTCACAGTGTATTTCACCGCCATTCCAGTGGTGACCTGATGTCCGCAGAGGTGACACTTCACAGTGTACTTCGCCGCCATTCCAGTGGTAACCTGTTGTCTACAGAGCTGACACTTCTTCGAGTACTTTGTCATCCTTCCAGTGGTTACTGTCACAACTTACCTGCTCCACACTCCTGTGTTGCTAATTTCCTCTCCCTCTGTGTAAAACTCATCACTTCCTGGTTTGGGCGGTCACGTGATCGTGGATGGGAGCCGGCATAGTCTTTCTGCAGAGTATATAAACCTCACTCTGAGACTATAGCACTGTCAGAGCAACAAGTGTCTCAGCTTGTCTAACTCCTGGTCCTTGTTCAGCTCCTCTGCTCTCGTTACCCGAGTTGCTGTCCTGTTCATTGACCATTTGTATACCAGGCTCCATCCTGAAACTCCATGTCATGGAATTGCAATGATGGCCACTAACCTGTATTGGTGCAATAGAACAAGGAGGCGCAGAGTCTAACCTATCCCCGGTATTCACCAAGGAGCCCCGCAAGGGAGTTTGGGCTTAGCTGCAGAGGGTACTCAGGTCGCGGTTCTCCAAGACAGAGACTGGTGTAGTGAAAGTAGTTGAAAGGCATAGTCAGGCAATCCAGCTCAGATGCAACCGAGCAGTGCAGTACACAGGGAGGATCCAGAGAGAAGTCGGGTCAAGCCAAATAGCAAAACCAGCTGGGCAGCGAGGTACCAAAACGAAACACAGGATAATAGTAACAGGAAGCTGAGTCAGAACCGAAGAACACTGGATCAGAAGTTCAGGAATCGCTGGAGCAGGAGTGAACCAATACTCTGGCACTAGACATGTGTCAGAGGGTGCTTTATATACCATAAGGTGCATCCTGATTGGGTTAGGGAGATATTGGTGGTCAGACATGCTGACTGCAGACAGGTCAGCGGAGATAGCGTCCCGCTACCAGGCAACGGGACGCGGCTGCCGAGAAGGTGCAGGCGCCTGTCTCCTGCACAAAGTGTCAGTATGGAGACAGCACCTGACACTCCATCTGCCTCCTGATTCTGCAACTGCATTGCCCTCCTGTGTACCAGACACCGGCTCTGTTCTGACTATCCATCTGCCTTCCCATCTGTACCGTACCTCATTGTCTGCCTGTGTACCAGACCCCGGCTTGTTTTGACACTCCACCTGCCACCAGAACCTATTACTAACCATTCGTATACCAATTCAGATTCCATTTCTCTAATCGCTGCCAGTGCTTCTTACCTCTCCTACTGTGTTCAGCATTGTGTGTTACACCTAGTGGCAGGTTAGGGGACCGCGACCTGGGGGTTCTCATCAGTTAAGTACATCCTGCCTTTTGGCTGTTTGTGGTGAAAACCAGGGAATCAGTTAGACTCCGCACCCTTGGTCAGCCAGTGCCAATCTAGGTTAACACAAGGAATCCTACTTCTGAAATTGTTACAGTAACCTGCTGACTGCAGAGCTGACACTTCACAGTGTACTTCGCCGCTATTCCAGTGGTAACCTCTTGTTTGCAGAGCTGACACTTACTCGATTACTTCGCCATACTTTTAGTGGTACCCTGCTGACTGCAGAGCTGACACTTCATAGTGTGCTACACCACCATTTCAGTGGTAACCTGCCATCCACAGAGCTGACACTTCCTCGCTTACTATGCCATGTTCCAGTGGTAACCTGCTGACCGCAATTTCTCATCTTCTAGCAAGTTCACCTCTCGCTGTGTTGTCTGCCATTGCTGACCATCTCTGTATGTTCCCCCTATGGGTTTCGCCTTGTACTCTTAGTAGGGCCCGGGACCTGCGGGATAGACACAGCTAAGACCAAACCACCTTGCGGCGGTCCCTGGTGAAAACCGTCTCTCCTTAGACTCCACGCCTTACTAGAGTAGTGCAAATCTAGACAAGCCGGAGGGTCTATTCCTGAACCGTGACGACAAGAACAGGCCATGTCGGATCTGGCCGGGGAACCATCAGCCAAGGATATGCTTCAGCACTTGGTTAACCGAGTGGAACAGCAAGATGCAGTGCAACGGGAACTCCTACATTGCCTCCAGACTCTCGCAGTTCGCATTGACTCTTTGCAGACATCACCTGCTGCACCCATGGGAGATCTTCCTGCACCAGTGGCTTCCTCAGCTACTTCCTCTATGCTACGGATTTTTTTCTCCTTACAAGTTTGATGGGGATCCTAAATCTTGCCGTGGTTTCCTGAATCAATGCTCCATACAGTTTGAGTTGCAACCACAAAATTTCCCAACTCAAGAATCCAAGGTGGCATACTTATTTTTTTTTATTGTCGGATCAAGCCTTAGCTTGGGCATCCTCCCTGTGAGAGCGAGATGACCCACTCCTGGCAGACAGTGCAGCTTTTATTGCCGCGTTTTGTAAAAAATGTTATGAGTCCGGACGTGTAACCTCTGGAGCATCCAGTATTCTCCGTCTCCGTCAAGGCTCCAGTTCTGTGGCTCAATACATCATTCAATTCCAAACCTTATCATTTGAGATTCGCTTGAATAATGACACTTTGCTGGCCACCTTTTGGCAAGACCTCTCGGACAAAATTATCGATGCCCTAGCCTCGCAGGAACTTCCTACTACCTTAGACGCTATGATTTCATTATGTAATTGAGTAGACCTCCACTTTCGTGAAAGATCTTCCGAGAAGGATAGTTCCCGGCGCCCTCCAATCAATTTAGCGCCTGTATTCTGTATCTGAAAATATCTGTATCTGTATCTTCCGAGAAGGATAGTTCCCGGCGCCCTCCAATCAATTTAGCGCCTGTATTCTGTATCTGAAAATAATTATGCCATTGGAGACAAAGAGCTGCTTGCCATCAAGGCGGCTCTTAACAAATGGCATTATCTTTTGGAGGGTGCTCAACACCTGGTTTCCATTTTTATTGACCACAAGAACTTATTATATCTCCATACAGCACAATGTCTGAATCCCAGACAAGCTTGGTGGTCACTCTTCTTTTCCAGTTTTGACCTTCGCATAACCTTCAAACCTGGGGAGAAGAACAAGAGAACTAATGCACTCGTGCATCTTCTGCGTTTCCTTTGGACACTATTTTGGAGGACCTTCCTTCTCATCACATCCTGGACCACAAATGCCTCTTATCCTCAACTGTGCTCAAATCTCCTACCCCTCCACCTAGGAAGACTTTTGTTTCCTCCACTCTCACCTCTCTGTACAGCGCTGCGGAATTTGTGGCGCTATATAAATAACTGATGATGCAGGAGAAATTAGAGCAGAGTTAATTATTTAATGGTGGGTGCTATTAATTTATTTGTGGGATGATGGCGGAGCTATTTAACTTAATAGTGGGGCCTATCCATTTTAGGTGAGGTGACAGGACCTTTAATTTAATGCTGGGATGGTTTGGGGCTATTAATTGAATATGGGGCTGATTTTGGGGAGGAGGGCTCTTTATTAAATGTGAATACAAATTAATTTAATGTGTTGCATTAATTTAATGTGGTGAAAGTGACAATAACAGGTAGGAGAGAGAAGACAGTCTGTCAACTGTCCAGAATCTGATGGGGCAGTCCTAAATTTGGTTGTCTGTTTTGCTTAGTAAGGACTTGGTAAGGACAGTTGGGAGGTATGTCCTGCTTTAAATTGTACTGTTCGTGAAGGCAGAGCTGCGTGCACCTAACAGTAGTGCACACAGTATTGCCTGTGTATTTGACTAAAATGATAACTATTCTACATCGTAGCGGCCCCCTTGTCTAAAGTACCCCAGACCCCCCAGAGCCTTAATCCAGCTCTGGGCCAGCGTGTCAGATTGACATCAAGTTCTCTGATCCTTCTCCCAGTATCACCTCTGCTTCAAATAAGTAATAACACTATTAGTATAGGGCGAAGCAAAAACATCAGTAGTTTTTGTTTTTTTTAAACAAACTTTTTATTTTTGCCAACATATGATACAGAATTACAATAAAAGTAGTAGTAAGAACAGTGACATCCATATGGCGATATATGCTATTGAATGTGGCTGGACACCCAATGAACAGAGTGCAAACAGTATCAGCCATGTAAACCCGTATTAGAGAGCGTGACCCCAGAGCTGTCTCAATGATGTGGGCTACAAACAGGATGCTGTGTGTGGGGCCCGAGAGCCTCACAGGGTGTTGGGGTTTTGTAATGTACTGAATGGGAGAAGAGCAGGGGGAAAAAAAAAGGAGGAGAGTGGCACTGGTAGTCAGGGAGAGAGAGGGGGACTGAGTTGAGGGAGAGACTGGGAGAAGGGGGGAAGGGGAGAGATCAGGAGAGATGAGGGAGGCCAGGAGGTTGTGCAGCTAGTCGTACGCCCACCCAGCAAAGTAGGAGAGAAAGTGGGAAAAAATTAAAAAAGGTAAAGTTATTGGTGGGGTGGGGGGGTCCAGTGAGGAATTCCCGAGGGGTAGACCCCATGGAGCATATTATTTAATTTCATTCAAGGAGATAAGTGGAAGACTGCATTCAACACTCAATCTGGACATTGTGAATATCTTGTTATGCCATTTGGTCTTTGCAATGCTCCTGCTGTCTTTCAAGAATTAATCAATGTTTGTTTAGATTTCCTGTGCAAATTTGTTGATGCTCCATCTCTAGAATTACATCGACTTCATGTTGTAATGGTCTTTCTGAAACTCCAGGATCATCATTTATTTGCAAAGAAGCACTGGTTAGAAGGGGCCATTCATATCAATACAGTCATTACTGATCACAAAGCCTTGCTGTGCATCAAATCAGCTAAAAAACTAAATTCAAACCAAGCACGTTGGGCTCTATACTTTACACAATTCAGCTTCATTACTACATTTAGACCGGACTCTAAGAACCTCAAAGCTGATGCTCTATCCGGAAGTTTCCTTCCTCGTTCTGAGTATCTATCAGGGCTCACACAGGACCTCTCTACCCAATTGTCTCAAGTGCAAGATCAATCCCTTCCAGAAAGTCAGCTTTTGTTTGTTCCTGAAGGTCTATGGAACACAGTGCTGCCAAAACTCCATTCTTGTAAAATCTCAGGTCACCCTGGAATTGGTAAAACCTGGAAAATATTGTCCCGTTCTGTGTGGTGCCTATAGATGAATATTGGCGTGAAAAACTTTGTTCTGTCTTGTGAGACATGTGCCAGAATTAAGCTAAGAATATCTCCTTCAGGTCAACTCATGCTTCTATCTGTGCCCAGTAAACCCTGGGCCCATATATTTATGGACTTTATTGTTGAACTACCCATTAGGGCTGATCCTAAAACTATCTGGGTAATTGCGGATCATTTTAGCAAATTAGATCATTTTGTTTCACTTACTAATTACCTACTGATGAATCGCTGACTCCTCTTGCGACTCCATGTCTGCCTTCTGATATATCATATATCATATATATGATCTCCGACAAAGGATCTCAATTTGTCACTCAATTTTGTAGGTCTTTATTTTCCTTGTTGGGCATCAATTTAAGTTTATGCTCTGCGTATCACCCACAATCCAATGGCCAGACATAGAGGATGAATCATTTCTTGGAGAGGTACCTACGTTCTAATTCCAAACTTTATAATAATTGGGTTGAATTTTTACCATGCATTCCCGTCAGTGCCGGTCTGGCTATCTGGCACTTCTGGCAACAGGCTTCCTGGTGGCTGGCTCCTCCCCAGGAACCAGCCACCTGACTGCATGTGACGCGTGCAGCGCTGCACTTTCAAAACTGCCCGGGGCCTGCACGCTGTCAGAGGAGCAGACAGGAGAAGAAGACAGAAACAAGAGGAGAAAAGAAGATGAAAAGGTAAGAACACTAAAACGGGGAGGGGGGGAAGACAGGATGCTGCAGAAAACGGGGGGAGGGAGGATGCTACACAGAAAACGGGGGGAGAGAAAGGATGCTACACAGAAAACGGGGGAGGGGAGAGGTTGCCAAACAGAAAACAGGGGGGGGGGGATGCCACACAGAAAATGGGGGGAGAGAAAGGATGCTACACAGAAAATGGCGGGGGGGGGGGGGTGAAGAGAAAGGATTCTACAGATAACTCTGAGGACTTACTGTGACATAAAAGAAGCCACAAGCCATGAGGTTACAGAGCTCCAAGCTGACTTTTAACATACTTGTATATTGCAATATTGCAGTTAGTATGTTCTTCTGTATAATCCAGTGGTTCCCAAAGTGTGCGCCGCGGCTCTCTGGGGTGCCGCGGCGCTGTCACAGGGGTGCCGCGGCCTCCCTTGCAAAAGAAGAAGTAGAAGAAATAAAAAAAAAAGAACTTACCAATCCAGTGCCGGATCCTCCTCCTCACTGTTCTCACTGACTGCCGGGCGTGAAGTCATCACGTCCGACAGTGTCAATGAGGAGCAGCAGCAGAGAGGACATCAGGAAAGAAGACAGCAGAAAATGAGCAAAGGAAGTAAGTAAAGGAACAGAGAGTGAAGGGGGATAGAGTGTGAGATGCTGAAGGGGCATAGAGAGATGCTGAAGGGGGGGCAGAGAAAGATGCTGAAGGGGGGGGACAGAGTGAGATGCTGAAGGGGGGTGGACAGAGAGAGATGCTGAAGAAGGGCACAGAGTGAGAAGCTGAAGGGGGGGGGGGAACAGAGTGAGATGCTGAAGGAGGGGACAGAGTGAGATGCTGAAGGAGGGGGGGACAGAGAGAGATGCTGAAGGAGGGGACAGAGTGAGATGCTGAAGGGGGGGGGACAGAGTGAGATGCTGAAGGAGGGGACAGGGTGAGATGCTAAAGGGGGGGGGACAGAGTGAGATGCTGAAGGAGGGGGACAGAGTGAGATGCTGAAGGGGGGGACAGAGTGAGATGCTATAGGAGGGGACAGAGTGAGTACTGAAGGGGGGGACAAAGTGAGATGTTGAAGGGGGGACAGAGTGAGATGCTGAAGGGGGGGACAGAGCGAAATGCTGAAGGGGGGACATAGTGAGATGCTGAAGGGGGGACAGTGAGATGCTGAAGGGGGGGTAGAGTGAGATGCAGAAGGGGGACACAGAGTGTGAATGGCGAAGGGGGACACAGAGTATGAGATGGCGAAGGGGGACACAGTGATTTGATGAAGGGGATACAGAGTGATATGATGAAGGGGCACAATGGGATGGTGAAGGGGTCTAAATACATCTTACATTATTTTGACCCAACTACTTAAAAAACGGGACTACCCAGTAACTATTTTGGCTTAGGGGTGCCTTGGAAAAATGATGGTGACCTTAAGGGTGCCTTGAACTGAGAAAGTTTGGGAACCACTGATATAATCCATAATTATTCCTAATGAATGTTTATATAAACTCACAGTTTATACAAATATAATTTAGTGGTGTTAATATATTCACTCTGTGGCATAATATGATTTGGGGGCACTATTGGGGCATAATATGAACTGGGGCACTACTGTATGGTATATTATGATTTTGGTGCACTACTTACTATATAGTATAATATGATTTGGGGTCACTATTGTGGCATAATATCAACTGGGAGCAGTATTGTGACATACTATGATTTGGGGGCACTATTGTATGAACTAGGATACTATTGTGGCATAATATGATTTGTGGGCTCTATGGTGGCTTAATATCAATTGGGGGCACATACTCAGGTGTGAGGGAGGGGTTTACTTATGGGTGAAGACCTCTCCGTGTTAATATAATGTGGGAAATAGGCTATTAATTAATGGTGGACTTTAGGTGGGGGCTATTTATTTAATTGGTGCTATTTTATTTGTGGGGTGAGTGGGTCAATTTATTTTAATATTGGGGCCTATCAATTTAAGAAGGGGTGCTTTGACCTTTAATTTAATGCTCGGGTGGTTTGGAGACTATTAATTGAAAGTAGGGAAAAAAAATAACATCTATTTATTAAATGTGAATATGAATTATTTAATGTCAGTGAAGGTTGCGGGAAATAGTTATATTTATTAAACGTAAATGCTATTTAATTTATTGCTGGGGTTATTTGGAGGGAGGGAAATAGGATTATTTATTAAATGTGAATACTAGTATTTTAATGTTGGGGCTGGAGTGAGGCCTAATTATAAAACATGGGTTGTATTGATTAAAAACCAGGGCTGGTTGGAGTTTTCTAAATTTCATGTACCCATTTTTTTTCCAAATAGGGCCTCCAACATTCCAGGATCCAGACAAGCAGCAACTAAAGACACAGCATCCACAGGTGGTGAAAGTGACAAGAACAGGTAGCAGAGAGCAGGACAGTCTGTCAAATGTTCTGAATCTGGTGGGGAAGTCCCAAATTTGGGTGATTGTCTCACTTAGTGAGATTTGGTCCGACTACATGGACAGTTGGGAGGTATGTCCCACTTCACACTGTACTGCTTGTGAAGGCAGAACTACGTGTACCTAACAGTAGTGCACACAATATTGCCTGTGTATTTGTCTAAACTGATGACCATGTTACATAATAGGGGCCCCCGGTCTTAAATACCCTGGGCCCACCGAGCGTTAATCCAGCTCTGGTTAGCAGGAGGGAGCTGATAGCTGCTCCCAGTCCCTGGATAGTACACACACTGAAGAGCAAGCCGAGGAGGTCTATGTTTCACAAGATTTGGTAATCTCGTGAGACTAAGAGCTTCCCTGCTCACTCTAGAGGAAGTTCCCACCCTGATGGATGTCAGCAGCACCAGAAGCATAGATAAGTACAGTGGGCTGGAGGTGTCATAATGTGTTTGGGGGGAATGGTGTGATGTGTCTGGGAGGACATGATAAATGTAATGTTTTATTATAATGTATGTATCAATACCCCATGTTGGCCACACCCACAACACAATGTGATCACGCCCTTTTTGGCGCCGCCACGCAGCGGCGGCACACAGTTTCTTTCCTCCTCCACTATGGAGTGGGGCCCCAAAAGTTCACTGTACCCCCGTCCCAAATTTCTCATGCCAGCCCTGTACATACCATTGTCTGATACTGGTGTGCCCTATGCTGCAAATAGAGAGTCAAGCTGCACGGTAATACATTTGTATCTCACAGGACACGGCAGTGATACTGGGAGAAGACCAGCGCAGGGCAGGTAACAGACAGCAAAAAGCTGATCCACAGAGGACTATAGTAACATACCCCAAACCCCTGTAGCTATGCTGTGGAACTAGACGTCTCAGTATTAGAGATGAGCGTGCTCGGATTTCTGAAATCGATCCCACCCGAACTTTGCCGAGACAGATCCGGGTATTGGCGCCAATTTCAAATCTGAAACCGAGGCTCTGACTCATAATCCCGCTGTCGGATCTCGTGATACTCGGATCCTATAAATTCCCCGCTAGTCGCCGCCATCTTCACTCGGGCATTGATCAGGGTAGAGGGAGGGTGTGTTAGGTGGTCCTCTGTCCTGCTATATCTCGTGCTGTTCAGTTCTGTGCTGTGCTGTGCTGTGCTCAGTCCAGTGGTGCTGTGTCCTGTGCTCTGTCCTTCTGAGTTCAGTGGTGCTGCTGGGTCCTGTGCTGTGTCCTGTTCAGTCCAGTGGTGCTGTGTCCTGTGCTCTGTCCTTCTGAGTTCAGTGGTGCTGCTGGGTCCTGTGCTGTGTCCTGTTCACTTCAGTCCAGTGGGGCTGTGTCCTGTGCTCTGTCCTTCTAAGTTCAGTGGTGCTGCTGGGTCCTGTGCTGTGTCCTGTTCAGTCCAGTGGTGCTGTGTCCTGTGCTCTGTGCTTCTAAGGGCATAGTTATTTCCCCATTATTCCCAAGTGTTTAAAAAAATAAAAAAAAGTTATTAAAAAAAAATACCAAAAACTAATTTAATTTTTTTTTAATTACAACAAAATGTGCACAACCAATCCTGCAGTATAAGCCCATTGGTACTGCAATATTACCAAGTTCACACATTCAGCAGTAAAAGTCCAGTGGTACTGCAATATTACAAAGTTCACACATTCTGCAGTATCAGTCCAGTGGTGCTGTGTCCTGTGCTCTGTCCTGCTGAGTTCAGTGGTGCTGCTGGGTCCTGTGCTGTGTCCTGTTCAGTCTAGTGGTGCTGTGTCCTGTGCTCTGTGCTTCTAAGGGCATAGTTATTTCCCCATTATTCCCAAGTTTTTAAAAAATTAAAAAAAAATTATAAAAAAAATAAATAAAAAATAATAATAATTATAACCAAATTTGCAAAACCAATCCAGCAGTATAAGTCCATTGGTACTGCAATATTACCAAGTTCACACATTCTGCAGTATCTTGTTCTACATATAATGGAGAACAAAAATTTGGAGGATAAACTATGGAAAGATCAAGACCCACTTCCTCCTAATGCTGAAGCTGCTGCCACTAATCATGACATAGACGATGAAATGCCATCAACGTCGTCTTCCAAGCCCGATGCCCAATCTCCTAGTACAGGGCATGTAAAATCCAAAAAGCCCAAGTTAAGTAAAAGTAGCAAAAAGAGAAACTTAAAATCATCTGCGGAGAAACGTAAAGTTGCCAATATGCCATTTACGACACGGAGTGGCAAGGAACGGCTTAGGCCCTGGCCCGTGTTCATGACTAGTGGTTCAGTTTCACCCACGGATCTTAGCCCTCCTCCTCCTCCCCCCCCCTACAAAAAATTGAAGAGAGTTATGCTGTCAGCAACAACAAAACAGCAAACAACTCGGCCTTCTAAAGAGAAATTATTACAAATCCCCAAGGCGAGTCCAAGGGTGTTGGTGGTTGTCAAGCCTGACCTTCCCATCACTGTACGGGAAGAGGTGGCTCAGGAGGAGGCTATTGATGATGTAGCTGGCGCTGTGGGGGAACTTGATGATGAGGATGGTGATGTGGTTATTGTAAATGAGGCACCAGGGGGGGGAAACAGCTGATGTCCATGGGATGAAAAAGCCCATCGTCATGCCTGGTCAAAAGACCAAAAAATGCACCTCATCGGTCTGGAGTTATTTTTATCCAAATCCGGACAACCAATGTATGGCCATATGTAGCTTATGTAAAGCTCAAATAAGCAGGGGTAAGGATCTTGCCCACCTAGGAACATCCTCCCTTATACATCACCTAAATAACCTTCATAGTTCAGTGGTTAGTTCAGGAACTGGGGCTAGGACCCTCATCGGTACAGGGACACCTAAATCCTGTGGTCCAGTTGGATACACACCAGCAACACCCTCCTCGTCAACTTCCTCCACGATCTCCATCAGATTTAGTCCTGCAGCCCAAGTCAGCAGCCAGACTGAGTCCTCCTCAATACGGGATTCATCCGAGGAATCCTGCAGCGGTACGCCTACTACTGCCACTGCTGCTGTTGCTGCTGTTAGTCGGTCATCTTCCCAGAGGGGAAGTCGTAAGACCGCTAAGTCTTTCACAAAACAATTGACCGTCCAACAGTTGTTTGCCATGACCACAAAATACGATAGTAGTCACCCTATTGCAAAGCGTATAACTGCGGCTGTAACTGCAATGTTGGTGTTAGACGTACGCCTGGTGTCCGCCATCAGTGGAGTGGGATTTAGAGGGTTGATGGAGGTATTGTGTCCCCGGTACCAAATCCCCTCGAGATTCCACTTCACTAGGCAGGCGATACCAAAGATGTACAGAGAAGTACAATCAAGTGTCCTCAGTGCTCTAAAAAATGCGGTTGTACCCACTGTCCACTTAACCACGGACATGTGGACAAGTGGTTCTGGGCAAACGAAGGACTATATGACTGTGACAGCCCACTGGGTAGATACATCCCTTTCCGCAGCAACAGCAACAGCTGCCTCAGTAGCAGCATCTACAAAATGGCTGCTCGTGGAAAGGCAGGCAACATTGTGTATTACAGGCTTTAATAAGAGGCACAACGCTGACAACATATTAGAGAAACTGAGGGAAATTATCTCCCAGTGGCTTACCCCACTTAGACTCTCATGGGGATTTGTGGTGTCAGACAATGCCAATAACATTGTGCGTGCATTAAATATGGGCAATTTCCAGCACGTCCCATGTTTTGCCCACACCATTAATTTGGTGGTGCAGCGTTACCTGAAGAGTGACAGGGGTGTGCAGGAGATGCTTGCGGTGGCGCGCAAAATTGCTGGACACTTTCGGCATTCAGCCAGTGCCTACTGCAGACTAGAGGCACATCAAAAAACCATGAACCTGCCCTGCCATCACCTCAAACAAGAGGTTGTGATGCGCTGGAACTCCACCCTCTATATGCTACAGAGGATGGAGGAGCAGCAAAAGGCCATTCAGGCCTACACAGCCACCTACGACATAGGCAAAGGAGTGGGGATGCGCCTGAGTCAAGCGCAGTGAAGACTGATTTCCGTGTTGTGCAAGGTTCTGCAGCCATTTGAACTTGCCACACGAGAAGTCAGTTCCGACACTGCCAGCTTGAGTCAGGTGATTCCCCTGATCAGGCTGTTGCAGAAGCAGCTGGAGAAAGTGAGGGAGGAGCTGGTAAACCATTGCGATTACACCAAGCATGTAGCTCTTGTGGATGTAGCCCTTCGTACGCTTTGCCAGGATCCGAGGGTGGTCACTCTTTTAAAGTCAGAGGAATACATTCTGGCCACCGTGCTCGATCCTCGGTTTAAAGAGTATGTTGTGTCTCTGTTTCCGGCGGACACAAGTCTACAGCGGTGCAAAGACCTGCTGGTCAGGAGATTGTCCTCCGAAGAGGACCGAGACATGCCAACAGCTCCACCCTCATTTTCTTCCACATCTATGGCTGCGAGGAAAAAGCTCAGTTTTCCTAAAAGACGCGCTGGTGGGGATGCTGATAACATCTGGTCCGGACTGAAGGACCTGCCAATTGCAGACATGTCTACTCTCGCTGTATTGGAGGCTGTCACAATTGAAAAAATGGTGGAGGATTACTTTGCTGACACCATCCAAGTAGACATGTCAGACAGTCCATATTGTTACTGGCAGGAAAAGAAGGCAGTTTGGAAGCCCCTGTACAAACTTGCTCTATTTTCTCTGAGTTGTCCCCCCTCCAGTGTGTACTCGGAAAGAGTTTTTAGTGCAGCGGGGAACCTGGTCAGTGAGCGGCGAAGGAGGTTGCTTCCTCAGAACGTTGAAAAAATGATGTTTATATAAATTGATTAATAAATTCCTCAATGAAGTACAGCACTGCCCTCAAGATAGTACAGAGGGACCTGTGGTTGTGGAGTACAGCGGGGACGAATTGATAATGTGTGAGGAGGAGGAAGTACACACTGTAGGGGGAGAGGAATCAGAGGTTGAGGATGAGGACGACATCTTGCCTCAGTAGAGCCTGTTTAGTCTGTACAGGGAGAGATGAATAGCTTTTTTGGTGTGGGTGCCCAAACAAACCAATCATTTCAGCCACAGTTGTTTGGTAGGCCCTGTCGCTGAAATGATTGGTTTGTTAAAGTGTGCATGTCCTATTTCAACAACATAAGGGTGGGTGTGAGGGCTCAAGGACAATTCCATCTTGGAAATTTTTTTTTTGCATTATATGACCATTCAACAGTCGTTTGCCATGTTCAAAAAGTAAAACCAAATTTCAACAAATTCAAGAAATTAAACCAAAAGTAAAATGCCCTGTCATAATTTAAAACAAGAGGTATTGACGTGCTCTAGAACTACTGTATTTTTGTTTATATTTTATAAACGCTACACTTGGAAGTTGGAGGAGGTATTGTGTCCCCGGCACCAAATTTACTACCGGGGCCACTCCACTGTGCAGTCCATATTTCGGTGTATCAGATATTAAACAACGGTGACAGTTGATGCCCAATTTTTTAATCATATTGTTGGCGCTGTAAAAAATTGTGTTCCGGGCACACCACACTACGCAGTCCATACCCTTTTTTGGTGGAATTCTGACCCGTGGAGGGTTTTTTAATTATATTGTGGCCTCGGTACCAAATTGTGTACCGGGGCCACCACACTACGCAGTCCATACCCTTTTTAGGTGGAATTCTGACCCGTGGAGGGGTTTTTAATTATATTGTGGCCTCGGTACCAAATTGTGTACCGGGGCCACCACACTACGCAGTCAAGAAAGATAGATGCGTATCATAGATAAAGTACATTCAGTGTTGTGGGGCAAATTGAAAAATATTCAAAATGCACTGTCATTATCAAAAACAAGAGGTTTTGACACGCTGAAACTCCAACATGTGTATGATGGAGAGGATGGAGGAGCAGCCGTATGTGCAGTGTAATGCAGACCTGTTGAAGGTTTTCTATATATTATATTTTGGTGGCCAGTGGCCAGTCCTCTACGCAGTGCAGATACTATTTTTGGGTGTAATGCAGACCTGTTGAAGGTTTTCTATATATTATATTGTGGTGGCCAGTGGCCAGTCCTCTACGCAGTGCAGATACTATTTTTGGGTGTAATTCAGACCTGTTGAAGGTTTTCTATATATTTTATTGTGGTGCCCAGTGCCCACTACTCTACGCAGTCCAGATACTATTTTTGGGTGTAATGCAGACCTGTTGAAGGTTTTCTATATATTATATTGTGGTGGCCAGTGGCCAGTCCTCTACGCAGTGCAGATACTATTTTTGGGTGTAATTCAGACCTGTTGAAGGTTTTCTATATATTTTATTGTGGTGCCCAGTGCCCACTACTCTACGCAGTCCAGATACTATTTTTGGGTCTAATTCAGACCAGTTGATGGGTTTTTAATTATATTGTGGGGAACACTCCTCTACGCAGACCAGAAAGATACCTCGTTGCAACGTTTTGGACTAATAACTATATTGTGAGGTGTTCAGAATACACTGTAAATTAGTGGAAATGATTGTTATTGAATGTTATTGAGGTTAATAATAGCGTAGGAGTGAAAATAAGCCCAAAAACTTGATTTTTACACTTTTTATTTTTTTAAAAAAAAAAAAAAAAAATCCGAATCCAAAACCTTAAATCCGAACCAAAACCTTTCGGCAGGTGTTTTGCAAAACAAATCCCAACCCAAAACATCGCGAAAATCCGGATCCAAAACACAAAACACGAGACACCAAAAGTCGCCGGTGCACATCCCTACTCAGTATACATGTCAGACTATTGTGGGACATGCTGAGACTTTTAGTTCCACGTAAACTGGAGAGCCACAGGAGGCGTAAGGGGGCGGCTCCTCAAGCATACTTCTGTTTGACAGTAGCATGTTTTCATAGATTCTCTGATTATGATACAATGATCTTTGCAAAAAGTACTGTAATTATTATTATTATTATCTGGAACTGAGGTGGGCCTGTGTACTTTAAATGCCAGGGCTGATTTTTAGCCCCAGACCGGCCCTGATTCCTGTCGTTCCTCTTCCAACACCTCTCCGATCTTTTCTTTTAAATCTGTTTGGAAGAAGGTCTACACTGCTTTATTGCATGCCTCTTTTAGCTAAAAAAAAATTCTCAAACCAACATTGTAAGACCTTTTAAAGTAGGTGACAGTGTCTGGTTATCTACTCAGATTTTATTTAGATACCAAGTGGGTACATTGGAAAGAATATGGACCTGAGAGAGAGAGAGAGAGATCTTGGAATCCTCCAAAGAATCGACATTCAGAGAAATTGAAAATAATTTTTTACAGTTTCCGAATAAACCTGGATGTAGGGGTTCCCGTAACGAGCTGCAGTGCTGCTCGCGATGGCTCGATCTCCTCTTCCATCTTAGCTGGTTACTTAGCATCCAGGATGCTGTTTCTTGATGAGAGCATCGATGGGGCTGCCTGGCGATCATATGATCACAAATTACCTATAGGCTGCAGGTGGGCTCACTCCCAGGGAGCATGTTTGACTGGTCCTCTATACTTTAAATAGCAGGGAGGGGTTAGCCTCCCTGCTGATTAAAGCAATTGTTCCTGTATTTGTGAGGCTGCTGTGTTGCTGTATATCCTGCTGATTACCTGTAGCCTGACCTTGCCTGTCCCTGGTTATTCTCTGTCTGCTGCCGGTCTCAACCTTTTGGTTTACAGGACCTCTCTTGCACACTGTCCGCCAGATCTTAGTTTGTGTCTAGAATCCTAGTTCACAGCCTGCCTCGACCATTGCGTCCCCTCCGGTTACCTCTTGTCTACCACGTAGGTGTTCTTTTATACCAGTTATGACTAGTCTCCATACATCCTCGCTATCTGGCATTCGCAATACATTTTTACTACTCTGAGCTCCTGAGAGCATCCAGGTACCAGTGAGAATATATCTCTCTATGGGAAAGCAGCTTACTATAGGTGAAGACCTCTCCATTGTCTGGTTCTAAGAAATTACCCGGTATCAGTCAGAGCCATGACACTGAGCTCTAACTAACAGAAAAACAAATCCCAGCTATACACAATGTATTCTACGAACACTGGTCACATTACAGAGTCACAGGTCAGTTCACAAATCCTCTCTCAACACTTCTACAGATGCACCCTTCTTATAAGATATCAGCCTCCAGGTGATCTCTACCAAAAATAACCACTTCCAGCACACATAGGACAATGTCCTGGGAGAAAAGTTACTTTCGGCAGTAACGTGGCCAATTAAATTCCCCCCTAATAGTTGGAGAAATGGGAATACGAAGGGGATGAATAAATTGTGTCTCTAAAACGTCATATTCTACAATAACAGTTAAACAATAGGAGATTTTCTCGAATGAGAAACGCAGTTTGAAAACTTTCTTGAGGACATTTAAACTAATTCTCAAATGGTTGATATGAAAATAATGAAATATAGCCCCTAAGACTACTACAGATGTAACTGTATTCTATGTAGAGATTATTGCAGGGCCTCAGAAAACTGATTTCTATGAGAGGAATAATTCACTGCGCAATCCTGTCACTGATTACAGTTCTGAAAATCGCTTCTGTATGATAGATAGATTGTGAGTTAACCCTATAATATTAATATATTTAAGTACTGTTATTTTTATACTTTACTTTTTTATGGCATAATGTTTTTAATTAGACTTTAATAAAGATTTAAAGTTTTCATTTTCATCTGGGTTCCTGCTCTATCGAGTGTCTTATGAAATCTACTCTCCTGTCCTTTTGAAACTATATCACTATCTTGATATATTGCTGACGCGAACCCTAAGTTTTGACCCTTAGGTGGAATAATTCTCATATTCGTTCTGCACAGTATAAGTCTTTCCAGGGAGCACCCAGTCAACAATATACTATTCTTTATAACTGGGATTGTATGAAGTTATTATATTATCCTCTAGTGCGGAACTAAACTACAACTTTATCTACACACAAAGCATAAAGCAGGTAAAGAATTCAGAGTGAAAGAAACTTGATGGTATATTGTACCATCTATGCTAAAATGTTTTCTATTATGTGTAATATTGTAGCAAAGATTGTTATGTTAATAATATATATATATATAACATTGTAAATGAAGCTACATCCGCATGTAATCTTTCCTGATAAAAGTACCATTGTCCCTATGATGTGTTATGTGCGTCTGCTTTTGTTCCCAATTGTTAATCCCTAGATCCTCTGGCTCAGCAGCAGTGTGTCCTGGAAAATGATAATTTGCTGCTATGTATTTCAAAGAGCAGATCGCTGTTACAGCTGAATATGTCTTTATCTCCAGCAAAGCAACAGTCAAAGATGAGCAGTTATTGGATGGAAGTCAGATTTTATTATCATTAACATTTATTTATATGGCACCAGCATACTCCGCATTGATGTATAATTGTACCAAGATACATGATTCAGAATAACGCCATAGAATAAAAGCAGATTCAGTTATACTATCCTGCGAGCACTGGTCGAAATGGGAATTTAGAAGTGGCGATATGTCATACCTCCGTATACCCCCCACTTCCACCACTGTGTGTATATATACATATATCTAATGACATAATGAGGGGAGCAGGTACCATCACCTGGGGTACATGGCTTTGAACAGCAGCAATAAATCATGTAAATGCAGGATTTCTGGTACAACTGACCTCAGACAGTTTTATTGAGCACATTCAAATAAACAAAATATAAACAAAAAGGCTTGCCTGTCCGTCACTAACTAAATATTCCTTAGAGACCCTCTCTGAAGTCTGAGACCTTGTGTCCCAGACTAAACGCCAAATATAAGGTTATTTGCTCACCCTTAGCAGGTTCTCTCAGGAGGCATCCAGTCTCCTCCTCAGGTCTGAGAGACAGAGTGATCAGGGCTGAAACCTTTTACAGGCCCCACACAGGTGCAACTCTTAATTAGTCTGCTGTGAAACATACTCTGGGTAGCTTGTCCCCAGAAAGCTAAACAATCTCCCTGCTGTTAGCATATACAAGGCATACATATATTTATAATGTAAGTGACCGGAATGTGATAGTGATACAATGTAGGAGTAGGAGAAGTGGCGGTATGACATACCCCGTATAACCCCCTCTTCCACCACTGTGTGTGTATGACATACCCCATATACCACCCACTTCCACCACTGCCTGCGAGGAAGAAATATCAGCATTCAGTTACTGAAAACCAAAATAAATTCTTACAGACACACACACACTCCTATCGGTATAAATTATGAATACTTCTCTTCAATCATCCAGACTGTTACCTTGCTGGACGCTGTCCGCCCTGAATTGTGTCCACCAGCTCTAATGTCGTCTTCTCTTCTATTGTATTTAAACCACTACTTTTAGTAAGACAAACAGCGAGTCCAAATTCAGGCAGAGGTCAGGCAGGCAAAATAGGAATATAGTCCAAGGGAGACAAATCACAGAGGAAAAAATTATTAGATGTCAGTCAAAAACAGAGATCAGGAGCTCAAAGACTGTTCCACGGGCAGAGGCTGAGATATTCTGCAGAGCTTACATGTAGTGAGAGGCGGGGCTTAGATAAGTATTTAAAAGTTCAATATCTCATTAAGGAAGGCTTTCATGTGTGGGTGTGAACGAGTTAATCAGATCACAACAACTTGCTCTGTCCAAAAAAAAAAAATTAGATACCAAGTAAGATTTACTTCCAGAGGTGACACTATGACTTACCCCCAAAATGCAATCACACATTAAGTTCTAACCTTTTCTGCAATCTCAGGATGTCGATAAAAATACAAAACCATTAAATAAATTGCTTTATTCCTTAAATAAATCCTATTTTTAATCTAATCATGTTTTACAACATTTAATTTTTGTAATAAAATCTATTTTTTATAATATTTAATTTTTCCACATTAATGAAAGCCAGCTCATGCATACATACATCTGCAAAGATTGGTCAAGTTCGCTCTTGCTTTTTATTGTTGTACAGGTGCTTTAAATTGCTCTTTATACTTAAATTTTTTTTAACAATGATTTTATTAGGCAATAATATTTTTAATGAAGCATTGCCATAGCTGGCAGATTAGTCCATAATTAACATGATCTAGGAGACCCAGAACCGTCAGACAGTGAGCTCAGGCAGGTGGTACCATAAACATCTAAGTGGGGAAACTAGTGAAGGTACAAAGTGTATAGTTATATATATCGCCAGGGGATTGCCCACGCCCTGACCTCAGAGCATGACTGAATAAAATACGTTATTTAGTATAGGCCAGTGCTGGTCTGTTCTGTGGGAACATGTTGGTGAGTCCGTCTACCCATCGTCTTTACCTCTGCATGGTGATCCATATTTGTTGATTGGAGTGTGCTCTCTCTTTGGACATTTATTGATATCAATGTACCCAATGTCTCCCCCACAAGTGTATCCGCTGTCTATTTTTAGGGGGTGCAGAAGGAATGCTTTTTAGCCCCTCTGGGTATTGATTCAGTAGGATCCAAATATGTCCTCTTCCTTCTGATTATTCAGCTCCCATTTATTTATCCAAAGGTGCAAATCCTGAATGGGACATTTTCTTGAACCTCTGTTATATTACATTCTGTAGTTTATCCCAATGAGCAGCTGAACATGCAGCAGGTTTCTCGTTTCCTCTACAGCAGGATCAACCCTTCCCCCCACTCTGTTACTACCTGGACTCTGTTCTTGTCAAAGATTATTTATGAGTACAGTATTATTATTACAGTGTTTTGCATTTTATTGTTTTATTTCCTTGTAATAGATCTTTGCCCAGCTTTATGCTTGATCATTTTTGGGTTATTTTCCTTCCCTTTGCTATTAAGAGACTGTACTAATTGATGTATGTTTGTGTTGTCAGGCGTGCTTTATTAAGACAGGACCTTGATTTAACCTCTGAGTTATTGCTGTGATGATTCCTATATACTAGATCAATGTTGTGCTTATTTGACATTACATTCATTTTACAATGTTTTTTACCCTGTGTATATCCTCCCCAATGAGATTTAACCACTGTCTCCAGGTTCCTTTAATATACATTGTACACATAGATTGTAAGCTTGCGAGCAGGGCCCTCTTATGTCTCTGTATGTATTACCCAGTATTATTGTATTACTGTTTGTTCCCAATTGTAAAGCGCTACGGAATCTGCTGGCACTATATAAATAAATGTTGATGATGCTGACACATTCATTTAGGAATTATCCATTTCAATATTTTACATGTGATATTCTCCCTTCTCTGCTTACGAGCTCTGATAAATTTTTCTATAGCTAATATATTTTTCCGATCTATTGATCTTTACTTTATATTTGCAGGCTGCTCCTTCTCCCTGGGACCATTTTTCTGTCTCTATCTAAGAGTACTTGCAGATAGTAAATGTTTTCTTGTTTTCTGCAGTGCAATGACTAGTTTTGGAGGCTGCCGGCAGTGCACCTCTGGAGATGTAGTCTATGATGAGGGGTGGATCCCATGGAGACACTAGTTGTTGTCGGCACCCTGTGTCGGCATACATGCCATTTCCAGAGTCAGAGAACACAGGACTAGAGGCTAAGAGAGGCCTTAGAGCCCATAAGTGTACCACTGGGCACTGCCAAACACCCTTAAGGAACTAACCACTAGTAAACACTGCTGGGTTACGGATATTGAGCTGCTGGACACCACTGGGCATCTCTATCATCACTTGCAGGCATAATAGAGCCTCCCGCAAAAGTCCACCCACAAAAATCTGCACAGCCCCTGTTCTAAGTATTCTTTCCTTGTCAGTATTCTTCTGTTGAAGGGAAACAAAATAGCCATCTTAATGTTTGTGGAGCATGTGACAAGCCTTTACTGGAGGATTGTGAACGGGCTTTTGGTGCAGACAAGTATGAATATGGAGGATATTTTGCTGGAT
Organism: Mixophyes fleayi; assembly: GCF_038048845.1. NCBI lineage: Eukaryota > Metazoa > Chordata > Amphibia > Anura > Limnodynastidae > Mixophyes > Mixophyes fleayi. The sequence continues at coordinate 131,870,941 of NC_134410.1, read as the reverse complement.
CAATCGGCATGTGAGTCTGTGGGGTCTCTTGCTGATCCTGATTGGTCCTCTAGTAGTGAGTCCCGGGAGAATAAAGAGGATACTAGGTTATTTATTCTTGATGTAGACCCTCTTTTTGAGGAATAGGAACAACTGGACAGATGTCAGATAAACGTGAAGACAATTGATTCCGTAGTGCTGTACAGAGAACTCATTCATATCAGTCCCTGCCCCATTGGAGCTTACACTCTAAATTCCCCAACATACACACACACAGACAGAGATAGACAGAGACTAGGGTCAATTTTGTTAGCAGCCAATTAACCTACCAGTATGTTTTTGGAGTGTGGGAGGAAACCGGAGCACCTGGAGCAAACCCACGCAAACACGGGGAGAACATACAAACTCCACACAGATAAGTCCATTGTTATGGTTCTGTTCAAAACCCATTCCTTGATTACAGCCATGGAGCCAGGCACATGATATAAATGTTTAAACTGTTTATTGCAGTAAAGGTATAGTCCAGGGAAGGCAAATAAACAGTAAATAGTTCAAGTTGAATGAAACAATGGATTTCCAGATCTTGGCAGACAACAGTAAATGATAAAGAAATGCAGCCAATAACTTAACTGAAACCAGGAACAGAGATACATGCAGGTAATTCAGGAACAGAGCCACATGAGCAGGCCAGGAACTTCAATGACCAGCAAAGGATTCTGGTAATGGCAGGCATATATAGGCCACAGACAGGTGTGGATAATTAACTAGCAGTGCTAGTTAACCCCTGATAGTAGGAACGGCTGAACAGTAGCTCCTCTGGAGAATCACAGGTACTGCAGGGTAATATGCACACAGAGTAACAAGGCAAATCATAACACAGGGTAAAATGCACACAAAGAAACAAGGCAGATCGTAACAGCCATGGTTGGGAATTGAACTCATGACCCCAGCGCTGTGAGGCAGAAGTGCCAATCACTTAGCCACCGTGCTGCCCTACGGTGCATGTATCTTTTCCAGCATAATGGCTGCGTCCGTGGACAACAAATGCTCAGTCAAAGAAAAATTTACTAACACTATCTTCTGAAGGTTCTCTACACTTCGATGATAAACTTGACACTATGATTCTAAAGATGTCTGGCGGTAAATCTCACTGTTTGCTACAAGATTAAAGGGTATGATATTTTCCTTCCTCTTCATCTCGGCAGCACTCCAAAGAAGTAAGGAGTTGTAGACCTGTGAGTCAATACACTGGCTGGGGTTCATCATTGACTTCGCCCTCAATTTCACCCCCCACATACAGTTCCTTGCCCAATCCTGATGCCTCCATCATTTCTAAGATTTGCCCTTCCCTCTCCCTGAATGGCACCAAGACCAGCTGCCCGGGGGCCCCACGGGCATAATGTTGTTAAGATGGCCCTGTCTCAGCTGACGACAGATCCATCTGGGAGAGTGGACCTTACAATAAGAGGTCCTTCACTTACTGATCCAGAAGTTTGATCTGAGATCTGATGGCAACAACCTAGAGAACCATGGTATCTCGTTTCTACTCTCGTCACAAAGTCTCCGAGGCAGAAGTAGCAGATGCTCTTGTTGGTTTCATCTAACTTCCAGCTAGGATATGCGTTTCCTTCCTTCCCTCTCATTGCTCATACACTAAGGAAGTCATTTCAATCCTTCCCCTTTTATTTATAAGGCGCTGCAGACCATTTGTGATGCTTAATCATTTAAAGATCATAATAATATGTGTGTAAAGTCGACATGCTTGGGGTTTTTACTTTGCTATATAGCAGGTGAATGTTGGAATGATTGATCTTACTGATCCTGCCCCACTACCTTCTTCTCTTTTTCTCCACTCGCCAATATTTATTTAAAAAAAAAAACACTGGAGAAAAATATAACTTTAAGGCAAACACTATTAAGGAAAAATAAATACATAGAAGTGACACTCCCGTCCAGCTAATGACTACCGCCTCACCACCACTCATAACTAGAGATATTTAGGCTCGGTTTCCTGAGAACCAAACACACCCGAACCTAGCAGATCCGAGTACTTTCGCGAGCCCTCGGAATTGAAAACGAGGCAAAACATCATGGTTACGTCGTCGGATCTCGCGAGTTTTGGATTATATAAGTACCGCCCTCCATCCAGCGCCATTTCACAGAGGAATACAGAAGTGGTAGCACAGTTCTTGGCAGTCTCTAGAGCACTTGGGCAGTGTCATAGGTAGAAAAGAAAGAGGAGGGGGAGCAGTGTTCTTCAAAGACTCCAGTGACATTCAGGAGAGCTCCATTGCTCCATTGCTAATTGTCATTGAGGAAATAGAATTAATAGGTCTGGCAGGCTTGGTCTTCTAAATCTGCATAATGTACTGTGTTATATAGGTACTGTGTTATATAGGTAACATAATGTACTGTGTTATCTAGGTAACACACAAAGAGGAGAGCTCCATTGCTCCATTGATAATTGTCATTGCTGAAATACACATAATAGGGCTGGCAGTCTTGGTGTAAATCTGCAGTCACATTGTACTGTGTTATATAGGTAATGTAACGCCTGCAGGGGGAACAGGAGAGACGCACACAGATGTCTTACCTTCCAAACGATGACCGCCTACCATTCACTTTGGATTCACCATTGCCGCTCTCCGTCTCAGCACCGTCTTTAGTGAAGGTCTGACTCCTGGACCCTGCAGAGGAATACACTAAAGGAGACATGTGCATACAAGTAATAAACCGTTTGGTATGTTACTTGCCAGTGGTCACCAGCAACTTTCCTGGGAAAACTGATACTGCTCCTACTTACCTGCTCTGGGCCACCTGGGTCCGTTAGAACTCAGCCGCCCACGCAGGCCTCCTCCCGTGGCCTGAACCCCGGCCGTTAAGCCCGCCTTGTCTTGGGCCTCAGGACTTTAGGTGCACTTTTGGACGGATAAAGGGGCCTTATATGCCACTCTTTGCAACTTTAACTCAAAACTATCAAGGGACGAAGTGTCCCCTACACTACTAAGGACCTAGCATCCTGCTAAACCAAGGCCTATCGCCTGCTATCAACTATAAGGGCATACTACCCTGCTAACAACTGGGACCTACTGTCCATCTAACCACAAGGACCTGATGTCCTTCTAACAACTACAGGGCTGCTGCCCTGCTACCCTATCACGAGCCTCACGCCCCCCTAACTCAGAGGCCTGTGCCTCCCCACACTTCTGGGCCTTGGGCCCTGTTCTAACTATGGGGCCTTGTGCCCAAATCTACCTACCTATTGGGCCTTGTGCCCAAGTACCTAATACTGGGGTATTATACCCCGCCTCTCTAACTATAGGGTCTAGTGCCCAAAGCTACCAAATGGGCCTACTGCCCAACTAAAACCTACCTATGCCCTAACTGCACCAGGGCCTTATGCCCACTAATGATGCCAGCAGGCCTAGTGCCCTTGGGCCTTGTGCCCGACCTAACTGCAGGGAATATACTCACCTGCTCGCGCAGGATTCTCAACTTGCCCCGACGTCTTCGGGTCTTCCAGGCTCTCCAATCGGTGGCACCTCTTTTCTTCAGCGCGGCAGTCCCCACTGTCTTCTTGGTGATGGCGCTCTCAGCCACTACAAGAGCTCCCTGCCGACGATCTGCTTCTTTACTTGATCCCGGCGCCTTCTGTCTTCCACGCCGGCCTCTTCTCTCTCTGCGCTGTCTTTTCTGTCGTCTTCTCATGGCAGGGAAGCTCCTAGCCCTTACAAGGGCTCCCTGCCACTACCGCCGGTATCCGCGTCTCTTCTTTCTCTGAACGTCCTTCTCCGTCGGCTCCGCCGGCACTCTTTTCTCACAAATGGCGGCGCCTGGCGAGTTAAAAAGCCGCCGGTGCGCTGACGTCACTCTGCTGCACTGCGAATGCTGATTGGCTCGCCACGTCACCAACAATTCAAACAGCCGGAGGTGAGCGAGGGTGAAGAGAGAAGAGATAGGAACTTACTCACCGGTCCTGCGTTCCAGTGGTGAGTACTTCTGATTTCCCTCAGGTCCTGGCACTAGGTCCCTTCTCTCACCTACATCCCGACGCCTGCCATCTACACCCACAACACTGTCCTCATCAATATCCTCAGTAGCAATCGGAGTTAGTCCTGCATCCAAGTTGCTAAAGCTAGATGATTCCTCCACTATCCTGGATTCCTCAGAAGAATTCTTGAGCGTTAGTCCCACTGCTGCTGCTGCTGGGAGTGAATGTTCATCCCAGAAGAAGACCAAGAAGAAGATTACTAGTAGTTTACAACAATTGACTGTTAAAAATCCTTTGCAAGAGGAAGCAAGTTTGAAAGCTGTCACCCAGTCGCAAAGCGACTATGCTAGTATTAGATCTGCGTCCAATATCCACTATTAATGCAGCTGGTTTTAGACAGTCACTTGAGGTTTTGTGTCCTCGTTACCAAATTCCATCATGACAACATTTCACTAGAAAAGCTATTCCTCACCTCTACCAGAAGGTTCGTAAAAATGTAATTATTGGGCTACAAAATGCCATTCTACCCACTGTACACTTAACCACAGATATGTGGACAAGCGGAACTGGGCAAACTAAAGATTGCATGACTGTGACAGGCCACTGGGTTCACCGCCTTCATCAGCAGGAACAGCAGCAGCATGTACCCAAGTATGTCAGATTTGTCAGAGGCAGACTATTCTGTGTATCACCGGCTTCACTAAGAGGCATACAGCTGACAATCTGTTACAAAAACTAAGGTAAGTCATTGCAACATGACTTATCCCGCTTGGACACACCTCAGGATATGTCATTTATGATAACGTCACCAATACTGTGAGAGTAATACAGCTGGGTGATGTTATGCACGTTTTGTCGCTATCCAATAACGATTGTCGAATCTCGATTTGTGTTTCCAACGCACAAATATTTATTCTCAAAAAGTAGCAGAGTAATTCAAGCGAAATAATAATAAGTACAGCCGTTACTTATCGGAGGCGCTCTGGATCCAGTGAACAGTCATTCAGGTCTGAAGTCTGTGGTCAAGATGACTGAACACTACATGAAAGCTACTGCTTATATGCAAACAGAAATACAGTAAAACAATGCAGATGGTATGGCTTGCTTCTATTGGTCCAGGCTTCAGGAAGGTCCAGGGGGTTGCAGATCATAGGTTAGTTCAAACTAAAGAATCCAAAGGTGGGGGTCATCTCTCCAGGGGATGTGCTCCTTTCTTCCCGCCAAGACTCCAGTTACAACTAGTCCATTAGCATTTTATAATCAGCATCATATTAAAGGTTTATTCCCTAACATCAATAACTAGAGTATGCAATGTGCAATCTCTTCGCCGAATGCACCGGACAGCTGCTGATGTAAAGGGGATTAATATGATACCAGACATGACACTTTTCCTTTAACCTGTACCATATGTATTACTAATGTGCATATAACTTATAATATTACACATAAACACTACTATATTTCGACATAAATAACTATGTGTTGCCACTATAATTAATGTGTACTATTTACAAAGATGCGCATTGGTGCGAATGTGTGTAAATGTGTAAAAACCGCTATTGCCACGTGTTGTGGCTGCGTACGCCCTTCCACGCTGTAGCGTGCACTATGCATCTTTTCAAACAAAGACAACCAAATCTGCTCGATATTATTGAAATTACTTTATCCAATTTGCTGACTTCGACAGCTCCACCCTTTGATAGTGTAATAAACGATCACAAAATCATCGTTTCAAGTTCAGGATTATACAACACTTCTTCACAGACCATGATCTCGGTATCTCTCACCACCCTTTCAGTCTCGTTCTCAGTTTTTCTCAGAAGACTATTTTCCACACTTCAACACAGTAGGAACACATTTGACACATAAACCAATTGCTAAGATGACACCCAGTATAAGGAGAAGGAGCTTACCTACACTAGCAACCATTTCTTGTACCCACTCCCCCAGACCAGAGAACCATTTCACAGGGTTCAACCACGAGAACCAACCTGCCACCTTTTCCCCCACCTCATATAACGAAGAATTATGGTTCCTTCGAAATTCCCATTTCAGTTGCAGAATTTCATCCATCTTCCGGTCTATAACCTCTTTGGGGTCATCTGTATTATTGGTGATGTATGTGCAACACTTGACACCAAACTGGGTGGCCAAAGTCACACAGTATCCACCAGTAATAGAGGTGAGATAATTCAGTACCAACCTATGTTGCACCAACTCCTTCTTGTATGCTTGTAGCTCCCTTCCAGTATACCTGAAAGTGTCATCATACATCTCAGTGATATTGTCTATCAATTTAGCTAGGTCTTTAATATTTAAAGTTTAAAGTTCCCTGAGCGGTCCTGGTGAGGTCTAGAGCAACCATAACTTGAAAACCAGGGGTTTCACTAATCAATGTTGTAGCTATGGGTTCCTCACCAGGAATCATATTTCTCTTTCCACGGTGTTCATACTGTGTGTGTATGTATGGTGGTGATGTAGTCTTTTGAATACCGACCATTTCTTCATGAGTAATAGTCATGATTTCAGGAACCAGTTTACCTAAGAAACACAAGCCCTTTGAACTCGGAGTCACCCAGGAATAAGCTTTTCTCCCACAAACAAAGTACACATCATCAGGGAGAACATAAAAAACAGTATGCCCATCAATTATATCACATAAGGTTTTGACAAAACTACCCATGCCTAGTGCCTCCATTTGTTCAAGACGCGTGTCAGCATGGATGACATTCTTACAATTACCTATAGAGACCTTTCCAATGGATACTTTCTTATGTTTAGTTACACGCCCTAATTTGTGGTGTCCATCAACAGTCCTGTTTATTGGTGACCTTGCAAGTCTCCCTCCAAAATGAGTGTGGCGAGCCATTGTCTGATCTGATAGGTTAGCTTCCCAATTCTCCAGACGCTTAGCATGAGATATGTTTAGGCACAGTAGAGATCTGTCTAAGGAGTATTGTTGAAGCTTCAGACTAGGGGACCTAGTGTTATTGTACCTCCCTTCTATGGGCCTCCCTCCCCTTAGTTCGAGTACCTCAGAGATGTTTAGTGGGAACGACACTAGTCCTATGTTATGCTGTCCCTGAGGCACGTGTGAGCACACCCAGCACTCAGTCTGGTTTAGAACCTTACCCACTAAGGAGTGATAATCCTCCAGAGGATGCCCGCCCACGTCCAGATTACTAGTGGACTGGCATCGCTGGATGCACTTCTCCTCAACTAGGGAGTCACAGAACTTACATATACAATACTCATCAGACAATAGCCCCTCACACTGTCTCCAAGTTCCAGGGCTAGCAGACCTTTTCATAAACCCTGGACCAAGCTTGATAATGGGCTGCTCTGGGTATTCTAGTAACTTTTCCTCGATCTCCATCTCATCGGTATCACTACCAGAACCTGCCTCTGTCCTCCATCCTCCTTCACAAAAATAGAGTGTCCTATAAAAAGTAAAAACAAGGAAAATCCTGGAACAAAAGAAAAACAAAAACCGCCACTCCATCGCTGGAAAGATAGTTCTGAGGCACTCTGGTTCAGGTGTCTTGACTGCAAGCTTTAGGTCTCCCGGAACAGGTTTACGAGTGACAGATCGGTGTCGTCGGTCTCAGTTTTATCTCGCACTTTCTCTGGGTTGCTGACTTTCCTGCAGTGGGTGGAATGGACCCAAGTGTCACTCTCTACAACCTTCAGTGATGTGGTACTGGTCAGCAACACTTGGTACGGGCCTTCCCAGCGGTCTGTTAAACAACCTGAGCATAAGAAATTGCGGATCATAACATAGTCGCCAGGTTCAACATCATGACAGTTCGTTTCTGGCATACCAGGTGACAGCATTTTTAGTTTTTGTTGTTGCTTTAGCTGTCTGCTCATTTTTATAAGATATTGTACAGTCACTTCATTATTACACTTTAAGTCTTGCGGACTCATGATCAAATGAGGTTGTCGGCCGAACAGTATCTTAAAGGGGGACAGATTAAGAGGAGGTCAAGGAGTGGTTCGGATGCTATGGAGGACTAGTGGCAAAGCTTCAGGCTACGCCAACCCAGTTTCAGTGTTAGGAACCCCAACAGCCAGCACCACAAAACCCGGAGTCTGCTCTGAAGCCTGGTGTTCGCTGGAGCCCCTAGTGGTGGGGACAGACTTGGCTGCAGACAACAGAGGGTCGTGAGTTGCGTACTGACTGGGGGAACCCAGGGAAACGAAGTGAGGTCCAGGGAAGGGTCGAATAGGTCACAGGCAAGCCGGCAGCATCAGTATCCAGGCAAAAGATCGGGGGTCACAAGCGAACAATCTTGGTCAATATCCAAGCAAAGGGTCAAAGGTCACAGTCAATAAATCGTAGTCAATTCCAGGCAATAGGTCGGCAACAGTAATCAGGATCAGAGGCTATACAGAGAACAAGCAGGGTAGTGTGCTAGTGAGCAGGGACTATAACCGGCAGGGAGGGCTTGCCCCTTCCTGCCTTAAATACTCAAGTGCCCCAATAGAATTTGACCTGGAAGCAGGGGGGCAGAGAGCAACCAGCTGACCGTAATCAACACTCTGCGCACACGCCCGGCTTCCCTAGTTGCCGGGACGCGGCGCCAGAGACCAGAGAGCGTCCCGACCGTTGCCTTGGCGGGGGCGCGCTTGCGCTAAGTTCTCCACGCTTGTCAACGGCTACTTCCTTTGTGTGCGCGCTTTTCACCACGCCTACTTCCGCTGTGCATTCGCTGCTCTGCCACGTGTTGCCTTCCATTTGCCACAATTTTAAGCAATTATTATGTTTATTTCTCACTTTTGTTGACTTAATCAACCACACTTTATCTTTTACATTATTCAGTACCTCTGAATTAAAACTTCCTATTGTTGGGAGAAAGGCCTAACACAATCCTTTGTCATCTTGACCCACGTGTCGCAATAAACTGTTGCGTATTCACCATATTTCTTACACATAAGAAACATCACTGAACCAATAGGCCCTTCCTTAGGCAGTACACTGGCCATCTCTAGCGTATGCTTAGCACCCATGTTGAACAGTACTAATATCTATGTGGACCACAAATATACCGCAATACTTTGTCTCTTCCACAAACACTTTCAACCCTGTTGCTACAATCAATCTACCACTAGAGATCACTAATGGCCGTGGACGTATTTCCGCTAGCCGCATCCACTTGCTTCTTCTCGCACCCGGCGAGGACCACTAACACAGAAATATGACTATGGGCCCCAGGGCTATCAGCTCCTCGATACCCCGGCTCTACCACAAAATCTGTTGAGTTTATTATCGCTGGTAGCGCAAAATCGATACAATCAACCTGCCTTTCCAGCATTGTTGGCTATTACTTTATTTAACTCACTTATCTCATTTCCTCTTGTCTACCTTCTGACTCCCCCTGTCCTCCTCTCCCACCCCTCTGCTTCTGACGATTCCTCTGTCCCCTTTACTTCTTCCACTTCTCCCCCGCCCCTCCCTCATCTCACTATGCCTCCCTGTTCACTTGCCATACCCATACTCTCACCTCGCCCTACTTCACGCTCCTGTCCCCGCACTCCCCAGCGCACTGCTAACCTTGCCAACCTTATCCCCATCTCCCCTCTCCCCTTACTTCCTTTCTCCTGTGCCCTCTGGAATGCTAGATCCGTCCGCAACAAACTCCCCTCTATCCATGACCTCTTCTTATCTAACTCTCTTAACCTTCTTGCCATTACCGAAACCTGGCTCACCGATTCCGACACTGCCTCTCCTGCCACTCTCTCCTATGGCGGCCTCTCCTTCACCCACTCCGCCAGATCTGGAGACCGCCCAGGCGGTGGAGTGGGCATTCTCCTATCCTCCACCTGTACTTTCAGACTCATTCCTCCTGAACCCTCCCTCTCCTTCTCCTCTTTTGAAGTCCACTCTATCCGTCTCTTCTACCCCATCCATCTCTGCGTCTCTGTCATATACCGTCCCCCTGGCCCCTCCGCCCTTTTCCTTGACAACTTTGCTGCCTGGCTCCCACACCACCTCTCCTCCGACATCCCCTCCATTATCCTTGGCGACTTCAATATCCCTATTGACAACGCCACCGACCCTGCTTCTGTCAAACTCCTTGCCCTTTCTTCCTCCCTTGGCCTCTCCCAATGGACCTCCTCTTCTACCCACTGCCTTGGTCACTCCCTTGACCTTGTCTTCTCCCACCGTTGCAGTCTGTCCAACTTCTCTATCTCCCCCTTTCCACTCTTGGTCCACCATCTCCTCTCATTCTCTCTCTCCCCTGTACTCCTGCACCCCTCCCCCACCCAAATCTACCCGGTCCAGGCGCGATCTCGACACTCTTGATCCTGCTATGCTGTCCTCTTCTCTCGAAACTCTCCTCTCTCCCCTTTCCACCCTGTCCTGCCCCAATCAGGCGGCCTCCCTCTATAACCAAACCCTCTCCTCCGCCCTTGATGCGGTCGCCCCTGCCCAGCCTATCCACCTTCGCTGCTCCAACCCCCAACCCTGGCACTCCAAACTTACCCGCTTCCTCCAAAAATGCTCTCGCACTGCCGAACGCCACTGGAGAAAATCTCGCTCCCTGGCTGATTTCTTCCACTTCAAGTTTATCCTCTCCTCCTACAGCTCTGCCCTCTCACTCGCTAAGCAATCCTTCTTTAAATCCCTCATCTCCTCCCAGTCCTCCAACCCCCGCCGCCTCTTCGCCACCTTTAACACTCTCCTGTCTCACCCCTTCCCCCCTCCCTTCCTCCCTCTCTGCCACTGACTTTGCCTCCTTTTTCTCCTCTAAAATTGCGGCCATCAGACTTGAAATCTCCTCCTCCACCAACTCTTCCGCCACCCCCCCTTCTCGCCCTTCCTCCCCCCTCCCCTCTCTCCCCCTCTCCCCCCAGCCACCAACTCCTTCTCTCCTTCCGCCCTACCTCGGGAGAGGAAGTCCTCTCTCTCATTTCTTCTTCCCCCCCTTCTACCTGCCCCCAGGACCCCATCCCTTCTCACCTTCTTCGCTCCCTTTCCGCCTCCACCTGCTCCCACCTCGCTCACCTCTTTAACCTGTCCCTCTCCACCGGCATCTTCCCCTCCGCCTTTAAACATGCTCTCGTCTCACCCATTCTCAAGAAACCCAACCTTGACCCCACCTCACTCTCTAATTACTGCCCCATTTCCCTTCTCCCCTTTGCCTCCAAAATACTCGAGAGACTTGTCTGCAACCATCTCTACACCTATCTCTCTGAACACTCCCTCCTTGACCCTCTCCAATCAGGCTTCCACCTCCTCCATTCCACTAAAACTGCCCTGGCTCAAGTTACGAATGATCTCCTCTCGGCTAAAGCCATGGGCCACTACTCCCTCCTGATTCTCCTCGACCTCTCAGCGGCCTTTGACACCGTTGACCACCCCCTCCTGCTTCACACCCTCCAGTCCATTGGCCTCTCCGGTACCGTCCTCTGCTGGTTCACCTCTTACCTTGCTGACCGTTCCTTCTCTGTTTCCACCTCTGAGTCTCTCTCCCCCTCTTCCTCCCTTCCAGTCGGGGTCCCTCAGGGCTCTGTCCTTGGACCCCTACTATTCTCACTATACACCTCTTCTCTGGGTGCACTCATCAGCTCCTTCGGCCTCAAGTACCACCTTTATGCTGATGACACTCAACTCTACCTTTCTTCTCCTGATCTCTCTCCCTCCCTTCTCTCCAGGGTATCCACATGCCTCTCTGCCATCTTCTCCTGGATGTCCTCTAGATTTCTTAAACTCAATCTTGCTAAAACTGAACTCATTGTCTCTCCTCCCTCTCAAACCTCCTTCCCCTCTGACCTCTCTATCACTGTTGACAACTCCTCCATCTACCCCTGTTCCCCAACTCTGCTGCCTAGGTGTCATCCTCGACTCCTCTCTCTCCTTTGCCCCTCACATTCACTCTCTCGCCAAATCCTGCCGTTTCCAGCTTCGCAACATTGCCCGCATTTGGCCCTTCCTCTCCCAGAATGCCACCAAATCTCTAGTCCACTCTCTGATTATCTCCCGCTTGGACTACTGCAACCTTCTCCTTATCGGCCTCCCCCTCTCTCATCTCACTCCTCTTAGATCTGTACTTAACGCCGCTGCTAGGCTTATTTTCCTGCTGCTAGGCTTATTTTCCTCTCTCGCCGTTCCACCTCTGTCTCCCCACTCTACCAAGCCCTTCACTGGCTCCCCTTCCCCTACAGAATCCTTTTCAAGCTCCTCACTCTGACTTACAAGGCCCTCACCAACTCCACTGCTCCCTACATCTCTAACCTTATCTCTATTCACACTCCCTCCCGCCCACTGCGATCGTCCAACGCTCGTCGCCTCTCTTCCCCTCTGATTACCTCCTCTCACGCACGTATCCAAGACTTCTCCCGCGCCGCTCCCCTCGATTGGAACAAGCTCCCCCGCTCCATCAGAACTTCCCCTAATCTGTCCTCTTTCAAACGAACATTAAAAACCCACCTTTTCCTAAATGCCTTCCAGTCTCATGCCTAAACTCCCACTGGTCGGCTTCCTCTCTTTCTCATCCCTTCTTCCCTTCTCCCCCTTCCTCGACTCCGTCTCCGTCTCTCCCGTCTCATCCATGTGTCTGTTTGTCTTCCCCTCCCTTTAGATTGTACGCTCCTTTGAGCAGGGCTCTCCTACCTCCTGTTTCCATCACTTTTAACTGCGCTCTCCAGCTACTCAGTTCACCTTCTCTCTGTCCCTCTGCCCTCTGTCTCCTCTCGCTTCTCTCCGCTCCCCTTAGTGACTCTTTACCTGTCATCCGTGCCCACCCTCTTGGGCCATATTTACCTGCCTGTACTCACTTTTCCCCTCCCTCCCTCTCTTTCTTGCTGTGCCTGAGCCCCAGAGTTATAGTGCTTGCTGTTACTTGTACTGTGCCATTGTTTGTCCTTGTACGGCGCTACGGATACTTTAATAAATAAAAATTAATAATAATAATAATAATAATTCCTCCAAGCTGCTCTCCCAATTCACACTCACAGTTGTCCCTACCGTGCGGTCAGATCACACCGCCTACTAATACTAATTCTCAGTAAACCATGTGATCTATTGGGCGTGCTTGGCGAAAACCTCCTAGTTTTCGCCTTCGGTATATCTGCCTAATATACCGTTTACCAGTTGGGCACCTGCCTCGTCAGACAGCAACTGACACTCTATTCAACAATAGATCACAACTTTATTGTATTGAAATCACAAAATCACACAACATACACCTTTTCTGCACAGAAAATCAAAGTTCCCAACAATAGTATTAACGTTTCAGAGGCTTTCACAAGTGATTATACTATGCATGTATAATAGCTATCAAAAAGATTGTTTGACCACGTGGCAAATCTACCGGAAGTTCATGTACGCTAAGCAAGAAATGCACATACGCTAAGCAATGCAAAACATTAAAAACGCAATATGACAATAAAAAGAAACAGTTCACTCTTTTGTCCCTAGATTCAAGTTAGCGCACCTTCAGATTATGCAAAACTGACATTCGGTTTCACAACACAGAGTAAAATTCAGGTTTTGAACACATTGCGTTCTTACCCGTATATGACGTGTCTCCACCCTTTGTTGCGGAACCGAAATCCGTTGGTCTTGCGTATCGTCCGGCACCGTAACCTCTGCCGCGAGCCCCCAAATTGTTATGCACGTTTTGTTGCTATCCAATAATGATTGTCGAATCTCGATTTGTGTTTCCAACGCACAAATATTTATTCTCAAAAAGTAGCAGAATAATTCAAGTGAAATAATAATAAGTACAGCCGTTACTTATCGGAGGCGCTCTGGATCCAGTGAACAGTCATTCAGGTCTGAAGTCTGTGGTCAAGATGACTGAACACTATATGAAAGCTACTGCTTATATGCAAACAAAAATACAGTAAAACAATGTAGATGGTATGGCTTGCTTCTATTGGTCCAGGCTTCAGGAAGGTCCAGGGGGTTGCAGATCATAGGTTAGTTCAAACTAAAGAATCCAAAGGTGGGGGTCATCTCTCCAGGGGATGTGCTCCTTTCTTCCTGCCAAGACTCCAGTTACAACTAGTCCATTAGCATTTTATAGTCAGCATCATATTAAAGGTTTATTCCCTAACATCAATAACTAGAGTATGCAATGTGCGATCTCTTCGCCGCATGCACCGGACAGCTGCTGATGTAAAGGGGATTAATATGATACCAGACATGACACCTTTCCTTTAACCTGTACCATATGTATTACTAATGTGCATATAACTTATAATATTACACATAAACACTACTATATTTCAACAAAAGTAACTATGTGTTGCAACTATAATTAATGTGTACTATTTACAAAGATGCGTATTGGTGCGAATGTGTGTAAATGTGTAAAAACCGCTATTGCCACGTGTTGTGGCTGCGTACGCCCTTCCACACTGTAGTGTGCAATACGCATCTTTTCAAACAAAGACAACCTAATCTGCTCGATATTAATTGAAATAACTTTATCCAATTTGCTGACTTCGACAGTGAATTCCATCACATTCCCTGTTTTGCTCACACAATAAACTTGGTGGTGCAGAGCTTTTTAAAAAATGACAGGGACGTGCAGGAGATGCTGTCTGTAGCCCGTAAAATATGTGCACATTTCTGGCATTCAGCAACAACATGTAGGAGATTGCAGTAGGTACAAGAGCAATTTAATTTGCCCTGCCACCAACTGAAGCAAGAGGTGGTGACAAGGTGGAATTCCACCCTGTATATGCTTCTGCAGATGGAGGAACAGCGAAAAGCCATCCATGCTTACTCCACAAGCCATGACATTGGGAAAGGAGGAGGGATGTATTTTACTCAAGCGCAGTGGAGAATACTTTCCGTGTTGTGCAAGGTGCTGAAACCATTTGAAATAGTCACCTGTGAAGTGAGTTCAGACACTGCTAGCTTGATTCAAGTGATTCACTTAATTAGACTTTTGGAAAAGCCGCTTGAGAAACCGAAGGAGGAGACTAAACAAAGCAATTACACTAAATATGTTGGACTTGTAGATTAAGTACTTTATTCGCTTTGCCTGGATCCAAGAGTTATCAAAATCTTGAAATCGGATCACTACATTTTGGCGACTGTGCTTGATCCTCGGTTTAAGAGCTATGTCTTCTCTTTGTTTCTAACTGACCCAGATCTGCAGAGATGCAAGGAGCTCCTGTAATGGTGGATTCCAGCGGTGATGAATTAATAATGTGTTAGGATGATGTACAAACTGATGAGGGCGAGGATGAAGCTGAGGATGATGACAACAACATCTTGCCACAGTAGAGTTCATTAACAACATTGTTATCTTAGGTGCCTTAAGCCCATTGTTACCTTGTTTTGTGGGGGCCCAAACAAACCAAGCACTTCAGTCACAAGGAGTTGCACTTTTGTGGCTGAAGTGCTTTGTTTGTTTACATTGTGCATGTCCTTTTTAAGATTCAACATAAAGGTGGGTGGGAGGGCCCAAAGACAATTCCATCTTGCACCACTTTAAATTTCAGCTACTGCTGTGTGCCAATGTTACCTACATGTGCTATATACTGTTGTGTGCTTAGCAAACATCTTAGACACCCATTGATAATGCAGATGACTCAGCACAACATTTTGACATCTGGTCTTGTCTACTGTAAAATAATTGACCAAAATTAGTGACACCTCTGCTGTAACTCCACCTGATCCTACTATCAACATCCAAAGAATGGTGGAGGATTATTTTTTATTTTTTTGAACAGTATAAAGACAACAGTTTTATTAACAAAGAACAATGTTGCTTGCAGAAGTAATGTAAGCATGGATGTCTAAAGAGACGTGTATATGTATTACCTTCCACTTTGCTGCTGTTTCATCAAGTGTTTGTAATCTGCATTTTACGTCAAAGGTACCTAACTATATTATAATTGGGTGGGAATTGGGGCTGTTTCAAAGCTCAGTAATGAACTTGCTTTTTGCTGGGAATTACAATGGCTCTGTTTAATGCATTATCTATGGCTTTTTTTAGTACATTATCTGGCACCCTGGATTGGTCTGGGTCTGATAAAAACACTCATCCCAGGGAGGTCAGCGCTCGCTGCCATGTATTAGCTGTAGAATTACCCCAGTTATCCAAGAAATGGGTGGAGCGATCAAATGAACCATAACTGGTTTCATGATCCAAGGACAATTCCATCTTGCACCACTTTTTTGTTCGTTTCTGCCACTGCTGTGTGGCAATGTGTCCTAGATGTGCTAGGAACTGCTGTGTGTTTGAGTCATTGCTCTGTTACTTAGCATCCAGCCACATCGCTGCAGTATTTGTTTGAAAGTGTATGTAAATAATATTGTGACCTGTGAGATGGTCAAAATTGACTGCAAATGACTTGAAATTAGTGTTATTGAGATTAATAATAATGTAGGGGGCAAAAAAAGCAAAAATACGTTATTTTAGGAAAAAAAATCGGGATCCAAAACCAGAACACGGGGGTCAGTGAACACCTCTACGCATAACCACAACTCACTCCTGGAATGTTGTTCCTCGTTCTATCAGACTCTTCTCCAGCCTACCATGCTACATATTATGTTATGTCATGTTATACTACTTGTGTCATGTGTATCCATGTTATTGTCACGGTCACTAGAGTTCTTGACCCAGCTTTCTGCCAGTTATCACTACTCTCGAGGCGTGGAGTCTAACGAAGCGACTGGTCTTCTCCAGGGACCCCCGCAAGAGGGTTTGGGTTTCTGCGGCGTCACTACGCAGGTCGCGGTCCTCAAGAGAGTGCAGCAGAGCAATTGAGTACAGCTTAATATAGAGATAGACGGTAATAATGATGCAATGATACTTAGGAGAACAATTGTATATGTATATATATGATGGTGTAACAACAACTGCCCGGGCAAGCAGAGAGATGAAACAGAACGGAATAAACAAACAGCAGTAATGTTATCCCATATGAGGCTAACAGAGTCAGTCCATCTAGAGAAATATAGCACAGCAATAGTGGTGAGCCAGAGGTAATTTCACGACTGACAAAATAGGAGATGGCCAGCAAATGTTTAAACAAAACGATAATAGAACAAAGTCAATGAATAATAACTTTACCACGGATGTAGCTGAGAAGTATCCAGGCAATGGGTGAGAAGCAACAGTCACTACAGCATACAGCAGGAGGCAGGTTTACCATGGATGTGGCTGAGAAGTATCCGGTCAACGGGTGAGATGCAGGTAGAAAACTCAAAGACCAGTTTAATGAGGCAGGAACGCTGAAAGTAAATGCAGCCACAGGAACAGCGAGCACAGCTGACACGAGGAGGTGAGAATCAAGATTAGACAATTAAGGAGGGGTCAGAGGTGCTTTAAATAGGGAAAAGGCAAATGAATAGCCAATACAATTAAAGGGAAAGTTATAAAAGACCCTCCAGGTTTGCACATGCGCAGAATCACAGTCAAGATGGCGAATTGCCGCGGTGCAGCACAGGCGCCGGCAGAGGGGCAATTGGCCTAACTCTAGGTCTGGAAGTCCGGTGAGTGACAGTTATGTTATGTTATGTAACGTTAAACAAAGTGTTTACCCATGTTATATTATGTTGTGTTCTACAACTTATTAGGCCTGATTCATTAATGAAAGTAAAGCAAAAAAAAGAGTATCCTATTTTTCCATGTAGCACACATATACTGGGTAGCTTTATTTTTACATTGAAATTTAATGTTGATCTAGGACATGCTCTACCCCATAGGTGGATCTAGTGACTCTTAGTAGTGAGCTGTGGGTCCTAGGGCAGGGAGGTGGGGAGGAGGGAACCGCGGCCCCCGACCCTCTTCATCTGCCTTATAGCGAGCCCCATTTTCTACATGGGCACCTGCCACACCAATGGTAGTTCCGCCAGTGCCCTACACCAACTACAAATCTACCCCCACATTTTAAATTGAACTCCCCTCCAATGCAATATGGTTTTGCCAAGGTGCAAAGTTACTCCTTCTTTTGCTATACTTTCCTTAATGAATCAGGCCCATTATGTTTATCCATGTTATATTATGTCATGTTTTTGTGAGGCCCTATATATAAACAATAATAATGCTTTTGGATCTATAACATACATAATGAATAATTCATCAAAGCTATAATTTTACTGAGAAAGAAAAAAAATATGTGTATGTAATATGTGTATATATAATGTAGAATACAAAAATAATTAAAATTGATTATTAGAAAAGATATAGTAAATGTAAAAAGTATTTAAAGAAATCATTTAGATGTTAATTAGAGAAAAAGGGGCTATTTTCTAGCTTTCAAAGCCAGGAGGGGTCGTCTTCAGCTGATAGAGCCAAAACATTTCCCTCTTCATTATTTTTTTTCCATATATGTCCACCTATTTATCCTAAAATGATCTATTAATAACTAAGACGTGATGGATCTGAAATATGCTTAGAGATAAAACCTCTAGATATTGAGTAAGAATCAACCTTATTCCTGACATTGCCTGCACGTCCTTGGATCCTTGGTTTTATCCACATGCTGTAACCCACATGTACGTTTTAGTAAATAAATAACTGATGTTGTTAACCAGTTCATGACGTGTTTTAGTAGAAATGTCTCCGCTTTATTACTACCTATTAACATTTATTGCTACTACAAGCAAATCTATTGACATTACTGCTGTTGTATTTATGAAATTTCAATGTTCACCTTTCAATAAGATATAGTTCATATCTAGGACTATTCTAAGCATACAAAGTGGTGATATATTTCAATGGCTTCTAGCGTTATAAAACACAATATCAGGCTTTTGGGGAAGTAGGTTGACCAATAATGGGTCCATTAATAATATATCCCAGATATCTTATCACGTTTCAGAACTTTACAAATATTCTTCTCACTACAAATAAACTCCATAATAAATTGAATGAATTAATTTTTAGGTTTTTGTTTATCCTTGTGTTCTAACAGTGCTTTTCTATTTAATGCCTTTGTCTTATTAATGGGCTGGCTAACAATCTCCTCTGGAAATCTTCTTACTCCAGGGGGTAAATGTATCAAGGTGCGATTTTGCAAAATCAGCGATTTTCTCGGTAGAGTTGAAACTCGCAGATGTATGAAGCTGAGAATTCATGTAAAATCGCCAGAGTTGTGCTTCTGTCAAAATCGCTATTTGCAAAATCGATAGAGATCAAACTCCCGACTGTTTGTCACTCCAGCTATACAAGTCTCAAATGTATGAAGCTGCGATTAAGCAAACTCAGGAGAGTTTGCTTTCAAACACGCCAGATACAACACGCTGCTTGCTAGTTGTATAAACACATCACTGTTACACTGGCCTGTCATACTGCCGGAGCGCCGGCAGCTGTAAAAACTGTAAAGAATAGATAAAAGTAGAAAAAAAAAAAAAAAGTGTGGGATCTCCCCTGTATTCAGTCTTAACCCTAGTGCTGCCAGACTACTGCTGGTTCCGTGAAAATCGGGGGAAAATTTTGCGTGGGGTCCCCCCTATTTTCATGGAATCAGCACTAGGCAAACCAACCGGGGTTGGAGGCACTGTAGCAGGGGGACACTCGGCAGGGGTCACCCTGCCATAATGACTAACCAACCCCAGATTGTTCAGCGCTGGGCTGGGTTCCCTAGGGAGTGGGGTCCGCCGAAAAAAACAAGCGGCCCCCCCTCAGGGACACACAGCTCAGTGCTGATAGCACTAGGGCTCTTCCTACACCACTGGGCAGTGGGTGTAGGGTAATAATGGCGAAATAAGAGTTAAAAAAACAAACCTAATGCAATGAACTAAGTTAATTGCGTATCGGAGCTTCTACACAGTAGGAGCTCCGATGCGCAATGAGCTTAGCTCATTGCGGTTGTTCTACTTATAGTATTAGGGGATTTTCCCACCAGTGTGGGAAAATCAGCTAATACTGTAAATAGACCTAGCGCAATGAGCTAAGCTCATTGCGTATCGGAGCTCCTACTGTGTAGAAGCTGTTTGCGGCGGCTCCTCCCTTTTTTATTTTTCTTCAAGCAAGCAAGAAGATTCGGGGATCTTACAAACATGGGGCCCCCCTGGCTGAAGAACTGAAGACTTCAAGCAACAATGGGCCCCCCCTGGGCAGAAGAAGTGAACAGATTTCAAGCATGGACATTTGGAAGTACAAATTTCTTTGGGACAGGGGCAAGCATGGACTTTGGATACAAATTTATTTTGGACGTTAGTGACAGTCATTTTTGGATTGAAAACTCCTGACAAGAGAAGAAACTTCATTGGTGAGTATAGGGTATTTATTATTTTGAATAAAATTATGTGGTGTAAATGAGGGTGTTTACTGTATTTATTGTGGGTTTATTATTTTTAATAAATGTTAGTGGTTTTAACCAGGGTGTTGTGGATTTGTAAACATTTTGTTTTGTGGAACTACAGGTCCCAGCCAGCCGTGGGTGTCAGGGCATGTTGGCACTTGTGGTTCTCCAAGTGCCAACATGCCCTGGCTGCCGTGGGTATGCTGGTGCTTGTAGTTATACAAGTAACAGCATGCCCACACTATTTAGGGCAACCTGGCTGGCACTTTTAGTTCCACAAAACAAAATGGCGTATGTTTGTTTTTTTAACTCTTATTTCGCTGTTATTACCCTAAACCCACAGCCCAGGGGTGTAGGAAGAGCCCTGGTGCTATCAGCACTGGGCTGGGTGTCCCTAGGGGGGAGGGCCCGCTCATTTTTTTCGGCGGACCCCACTCCCTAGGGAATCCAGCCCAGCGCTGAACAGTCATTATGGCAGGGGGACTCCTGCCGAGTGTCCCCCTGCTATTGTGCCTCCAACCCCGGCTGGTTTGCTTAGTGCTGGTTCCATGAAAATAGGGGGGACCCCACGCAAAATTTCCCCCCGATTTTCACGGAACCAGCAGTAGTCTGGCAGCACTAGGGTTAAGACTGAATAGAGGGGGGACCCCACGCTTTTTTTTTACTTTTATCTATTATTAACAGTTTTTACAGCTGCCGGAGCTTCAGCAGCTGTATGACAGGCAGTGTAACAGTGATGTGTTTATACAACACGCTGCTACAACACAGGAGAGTTAGCTAACAAGGGAGTGTTTTACATCACAACAAATTGCCAGAGATGACCAGCGATTTTGAAGATCAGGGTCAAAATCGCAGCTTGATATATTTGAGAAAATTTTGACTAAAATCGCAGGTTATCACCCGCGATTTGCCGCGATTTTGACACGCTGAAAATAATTGGACCTTGATATATTTACCCCTAGATCTCTGCATATATATAGCTAAATGTTGGTCCCTGTGTCCATCTGATTGCAGTTCCTTTTCATTTGGCAGCATTGTGAGTAGGTAATAACAAGTAGCTGTTAGTGTCTGCTGTAAAGTTCTGAGTCACTTAGTGTACTCCCCTTCTAGCACCAGTTTAAAAAAATTATATCTTACGTTTTTCAATATTATTTGTACATTTCAGACTATAATCATTATTCTAAATACAAATGTTATAAAATTCACCTTTCCATATATTTTAAATTTCATCAATGTATCTTTTATATAATGAAATATTCTCTAAATGTAACGTATTGTTGTAATTGAAATCTCTTGCTAAACTTTCCATAAAAAGATTAGCAAAACTAGGAGCAAAAACGCCCCCACTGCAGTCCCACAGAGCTGGAAATAAAAGATCTAAATACTTAGTCTTAAGAATAAATAAAACAAGGTCACAAATGAAACCCTTATGAACAGGACTTATATTATGGTCTGAATCCAAAAAGTTTCAAACTGCCTAAATCCCTTTTCCATGTTCAATAGATGAATACAGGGACTGTCCTTCTGCATTAGAACTAGTACGCTTCCCACCATTCAAAATCTTCTAAGTATTTTAAGCTCCCTTCTTTAATGGAGAATGGTGCCGCTGAAGATAGAATTCAGCACCAGGACAATGGGGTTTCTGGGTAATTAAATGAATTGTAGGGACTGTGGCTATTTGCACACAATGCTAACTTCATTACACAGACTCTGCACTGATATCTGATTAACATATAAAGCTGATGACTGTGTTCAGGGCCGGACTGGGACTAAAAATCAGCCCTGGCATTTAAAGCACACAGGCTCACCTGCTGTGGGCCCCATGCACTATATTGTTGCACGGTGATGCTGGCGCAGTGCACATTGCTGGTGCAGTACAACATGATGTAGTATAAGTGTGTGTGTTGGGGGGTATTTATTTCTCCTAATTACCCACAACATTACATTGTTAGCACCCCCATTACATCAATAAATAACCCCCCACACACACTCATACTACATGAATACCTACCCACATTACAGCGTCCAGCACAACCCCCCACATTACAGCAATCAGCATTACCCCCCACATTACAGCAATCAGCATTACCCCCCAATTACAGCAATCAGCATTACCCCCCCACATTACAGCAATCAGCATTACCCCCCCACATTACAGCAATCAGCATTACCCCCCACATTACAGCGATCAGCATTACCCCCCACATTACAGCGATCAGCATTACCCCCCACATTACAGCAAGCAGCATTACCCCCACATTACAGCAAGCAGCATTACCCCCCCACATTACAGCAATCAGCATTACCCCCCACATTACAGCAAGCAGCATTACCCCCCACATTACAGCAAGCAGCATTACCCCCTACATTACAGCAAGCAGCATTACCCTCCACATTACAGCAATCAGCATTACCCCCCACATTACAGCAAGCAGCATTACCCCCCACATTACAGCGATCAGCATTACCCCCCACATTACAGCGATCAGCATTACCCCCCACATTACAGCAAGCAGCATTACCCCCCACATTACAGCAAGCAGCATTACCCCCCACATTACAGCAATCAGCATTACCCCCCACATTACAGCAAGCAGCATTACCCCCCACATTACAGCAAGCAGCATTACCCCCCACATTACAGCAAGCAGCATTACCCTCCACATTACAGCAATCAGCATTACCCCCCACATTACAGCAAGCAGCATTACCCCCAACATTACAGCAAGCAGCATTACCCCCAACATTACAGCAAGCAGCATTACCCCCCACATTACAGCAATCAGCATTACCCCCCACATTACAGCAATCAGCATTACCCCCAATTACAGCAATCAGCATTACCCCCCCACATTACAGCAATCAGCATTACCCCCCCACATTACAGCAATCAGCATTACCCCCCACATTACAGCAATCAGCATTACCCCCCACATTACAGCAATCAGCATTACCCCCCACATTACAGCAAGCAGCATTACTCCCCACATTACAGCAAGCAGCATTACTCCCCACATTACAGCAAGCAGCATTACCCCCACATTACAGCAATCAGCATTACCCCCCACATTACAGCAAGCAGCATTACCCCCCACAATACAGCAAGCAGCATTACCCCCCCACATTACAGCAAGCAGCATTACCCCCCACATTACAGCATCCAGCATTACCCCCCACATTACAGCAAGCAGCATTACCCCCCACATTACAGCAATCAGCATTACCCCCCCACATTACAGCAAGCAGCATTACCCCCCACAATACAGCAATCAGCATTACCCCCCACATTACAGCAAGCGGCATTACCCCCCACATTACAGCAATCAGCATTACCCCCCACATTACAGCAACCAACATCACTCCCACATTACAGCGTCCAGCATTACCCCCCACATTACAGCAAGCGGCATTACCCCCCACATTACAGCAACCAACATCACTCCCACATTACAGCGTCCAGCATTACCCCCCACATTACAGTAAGCAGCATCACCCCCCACATTACAGCAAGCAGCATTACCCCCCACATTACAGCAATCAGCATTACCCCCCACATTACAGCAAGCAGCATTACTCCCCACATTACAGCAAGCAGCATTACCCCCACATTACAGCAATCAGCATTACCCCCCACATTACAGCAATCAGCATTACCCCCCCACATTACAGCAATCAGCATTACCCCCACATTACAGCAATCAGCATCACCCCCCACATTACAGCAAGCAGCATTACCCCCCACATTACAGCAAGCAGCATTACCCCCCACAATACAGCAACCAACATCACTCCCACATTACAGCGTCCAGCATTATCCCCCACATTACAGCGTCCAGCATTACCCCCCACATTACAGCAAGCAGCATCACCCCCCACATTACAGCAAGCAGCATTACCCCCCACATTACAGCAAGCAGCATCACCCCCCACATTACAGCAAGCAGCATTACACCCCCACATTACAGCAAGCAGCATTACCCCCCCACATTACAGCAAGTAGCATTACCCCCCACATTACAGCGTCCAGCATTACCCCCCACATTACAGCAAGCAGCATCATCCCCCACATTACAGCAAGCAGCATTACCCCCCACATTACAGCAAGCAGCATTACCCCCCACATTACAGCAAGCAGCATCACCCCCCACATTACAGCAAGCAGCATTACCCCCCCACATTACAGCAAGCAGCATTACCCCCCCCCACATTACAGCAAGCAGCATTACCCCCCACATTACAGCGTCTAGCATTACCCCCCACATTACAGCAAGCAGCATTACCCTCCACATTACAGCAATCAGCATTACCCCCCACATTACAGCAAGCAGCATTACCCCCCACATTACAGCAATCAGCATTACCCCCAATTACAGCAATCAGCATTACCCCCCCACATTACAGCAATCAGCATTACCCCCCCACATTGCAGCAATCAGCATTACCCCCCACATTACAGCATTCAGCATTACCCCCCACATTACAGCAATCAGCATTACCCCCCACATTACAGCAATCAGCATTACCCCCCACATTACAGCAAGCAGCATTACTCCCCACATTACAGCAAGCTGCATTACCCCCACATTACAGCAATCAGCATTACCCCCCACATTACAGCAAGCAGCATTACCCCCCACAATACAGCAAGCAGCATTACCCCCCACATTACAGCAAGCAGCATTACCCCCCACATTACAGCGTCCAGCATTACCCCCCACATTACAGCGTCCAGCATTACCCCCCACATTACAGCAAGCAGCATTACCCCCCACATTACAGCAAGCAGCATCACCCCCCACATTACAGCAAGCAGCATTACCCCCCCACATTACAGCAAGCAGCATTACCCCCCACATTACAGCGTCCAGCATTACCCCCCACATTACAGCAAGCAGCATTACCCCCCACATTACAGCAAGCAGCATTACCCCCCACAATACAGCAAGCAGCATTACCCCCCACATTACAGCAAGCAGCATTACCCCCCACAATACAGCAAGCAGCATTACCCCCCCCACATTACAGCAAGCAGCATTACCCCCCACATTACAGCGTCCAGCATTACCCCCCACATTACAGCAAGCAGCATCACCCCCCACATTACAGCAAGCAGCATTACCCCCCACATTACAGCAAGCAGCATCACCCCCCACATTACAGCAAGCAGCATTACCCCCCCACATTACAGCAAGCAGCATTACCCCCACATTACAGCTTCCAGCATTACCCCCCACATTACAGCAAGCAGCATTACCCCCCACATTACAGCAATCAGCATTACCCCCCCACATTACAGCAAGCAGCATTACCCCCCACAATACAGCAATCAGCATTACCCCCCACATTACAGCAAGCGGAATAACCCCTCACATTACAGCAATCGGCATTACCCCCCACATTACAGCAACCAACATTACTCCCACATTACAGCGTCCAGCATTACCCCCCACATTACAGCAAGCGGCATTACCCCCCACATTACAGCAACCAACATCACTCCCACATTACAGCGTCCAGCATTACCCCCCACATTACAGCAAGCAGCATCACCCCCCACATTACAGCAATCAGCATTACCCCCCACATTACAGCAAGCAGTATTACCCCCACATTACAGCAAGCAGCATTACCCCCCACATTACAGCAATCAGCATTACCCCCCAATTACAGCAATCAGCATTACCCCCCCACATTACAGCAAGCAGCATTACCCCCCACATTACAGCAATCAGCATTACCCCCCCACATTACAGCGATCAGCATTACCCCCCACATTACAGCGATCAGCATTACCCCCCACATTACAGCAAGCAGCATTACCCCCCACATTACAGCAATCAGCATTACCCCCCACATTACAGCAACCAACATCACTCCCACATTACAGCGTCCAGCATTACCCCCCACATTACAGCAAGCGGCATTACCCCCCACATTACAGCAACCAACATCACTCCCACATTACAGCGTCCAGCATTACCCCCCACATTACAGCAAGCAGCATCACCCCCCACATTACATCACACCCACATTACAGCAACCAGCATCACCCTCTCCTACATATTAGCAATACTAAGCCCAAACACACTGCAACATTGCCACCACCACGTCATCCCATACTACAGCAATACCACAAATTATACAGGCGCCACTGTAGGAAACCAATGTTCTTTTTTCAAATCTCCCACAAAATAGCAACAACAGAATACTTACACACATATAATTAACAGCTACCCTTTTCCCTCAATTAAATAGTAATGGCAGAATTTTCATGTATAATTCCAGACAAAATAAAACTAACAAATATATCAGAAAACACATAACTATTGACTGATCATCTAAACCCACACGGCCGCATTAAATGTATTTTCATCTACAGCAAAATGTCAGAGGAAAATATGTTTTTTACTACAGTAATTGGATATCTGTCTTTTCTACTCATTTTAAGTAGCACAGTATATAAATTAAGGGGGATAGAGGAGGTGGGTGAGAGGTAATTCAATGTGATCCATCAGTTTGATTAGATAGGAAACATTTAGATTATTTACCTGTAGACGTCTACCCCTTGACTCACCGGCAGGGCCAACAAGAGGAATTTTGGGCCCTGGCACAGCAACTTCTTTGGGCCTCCGACATAGTCAACAATGAGAGACTTGCCTTTGGCAGAAGTTCATATTATGCCACACCATAGTGCACCCAGGTCATATTATGCCACACCATAGTGCCCCCAATTCATATTATGCCACCATAGTGCCCACAAATCATATTATGTCATACAGTAGTGCCCCCAAATTATATTATGCCATAGTAGTGCCCCAAAAAACATAGTAACATAATTAATGAGGTTGAAAAAAAAGACACCAGTCCACCAAGTTCAACCTATTTTGGATTCTCCTGCGATCCCTCACTTATATTTGAAATTGATCCAGATTAGGTAACCGGCAATCTGTTTCAATCGGGAAAAATCCCTCCAGACCCAATACTGCAGTCCTATTTTTTCCCTGTATCAACTACTATCCTTCATTTTAATTAATGGTGGTATTCCTGGATACCCTTTCCCACTAAAAATATTTGTCTAACCCTTTCTTAAACATATGCCATACACAGTTGTGCCCCCAGTTCAAGAAAGGATGCACACGAGAAACATAATACACACGAGAAAATATATGAACTTACCTAATTATTGCATCCTGTGTTCTGTTCTCCTACTGGGCGTGGCGGGTGAGAAGGTAACCGCAGCTGTCAGCTCACACAAGCAGTCAGGAGCAAGGGACAGTGGTCAGTGGTCGAAGTGGAAATTTAGAAGTGGGGGTATGGAAAATATAAGTGAATAGAGTATGAAGGCTTGATTTTTTTTTTATATATTTTTTTTTAACACTTGTTCCCTTTCCATCCTTCATTACTACTTTTGTTTTATGGTGGCTGCATCCCTGACGTTCCCATTCCTAAGATGTCTCTTCCTTTACACTTTCTTTTACCTATGCCCCTGCACCATTGTCTTACCTGTCTATCTCACACATCCCTCTGCTCCATCTTCTCTCCTGTTCCTCTCACCCCTCTTCCTGCGCCACCTTCTCTCCTGGCACTCTCACCCTCACCCCTCTTCTTGCACCACCTTCTCCCTTGGCACTCTCAACCCTCTTCCAGTGCCACCTTCACCCCTGGCACTCTCAACCCTCTTCCTGGGCCACCTTCTCCCCTGGCACTCTCACCCCTCTTACTGCTCCACCTCCCCCTGTCAGTGTCACACTCGCTACCACGCGCGGAAAAATCCCCTTACCTGTAGACGTATATACGTATAAACCCCCCCCAGCGCGGAAAAACCCCCTCACGACTCGCAGCAATTTGTTACCCCCCCCACGGCAAATCGACCCCCCCCCCCCCGCCGCCCCCTACCCCCCGCGGCAAATCGACCACCCCGCTGGAAATCGACCCCCCCTCCCTTAAGAAAAAAAAGATCTTCAGGGCAGAACTAGAAGTACTGACAGCCGATAGGTAGGCGAAGATAAGGGAAAGGGGGGGGAGGGCGAAACTGAGCAGCAATCATCTGTGTGACATGTAGCAACGTGGCTGGTTCCTCCCCAGGAACCAGCCACCTTGCTACATGAAGCCAGTGAGTGTTGGGGCCAGCCATTAATAGGCTAGGTCCCTACATCGGCCCATCTAGCCAGCGGCCCTTCTGGCATTTGCCAGAAGTGCCAGTCCGGCTCTGACTGTGTTTAACAATATTAATCAGGTGGTTTTAATGTTGTAGCCGATAAGAGTGTGTGTCTGTGTGTGTGTGTATATATATATATATATATATATATATATATATATATATATATTTCTCCTAGGACATTGTCCTATATGTTCTAAAAGAAGTTGTTAATTATGGTAAAGTTAACCTGGGGGACTGATCTCTTAAAAGAAGGGAGTGTCTGTGGAATGGTTTGGTGAGGATTTGTGAACTGACCTGTGATTCTGTTTAGTGACCAGTGTTTCTAGGATACACTGGATAGTTAGGATTTGTTTTGCTGTTATAGTGCAAGTATGCAGGATATGTTTTTATATTATTGTTTGATTGTCCACAGCCCAGAAAGCACTGTGGAGTTGATGCATATAAAAGCCAGCCAGAATGGCCTGAGCCTACCTGAACAGGAGCTATCCATCACAACTGGTGTAGAAAAGCCTAGCAAGAAATGATCTGTACATATTATGTGAATTTTAGCAACTGAAAAGTTGGATGATTTTGTCCACAGCACCAGTGGAGTAATCAGGAGTGTAACTTCCAAGGAAACCCAGGGAAGGGTGAGTGACAAACCTTGTCCTGAAGTGTTTGAACCATAATGTTTGCTCCATATCTGTGAAGAGTTAAAAGTGATGCAAAGTTTAGTCATAATGTGTTAAATTACCAATATCATGTGGATAGTTTATCTGTGAAGAGACAGAAAAGAAACAATATATCTGTGAGCTGTTCAGTGGCTTGGGTTTTTTTTTTCCTCCTATTTCAAATAAAGCAAAGTTTTAAATTTGGTGAAAGTAAAAGTCTGGAAAGGTTTTCATGGAGTCGTCTGTGTTAAAAACTGTGTACGCTGGTAATTGTAGTGCCACCCCTGCTGGAGCAACTAAAGTGGTTTCAGAAAATTAAAGTGTAGCCCAGATTTTGAGAAATAGTCGTTGTTGCTACGCAGGTACATTTCTTGGGTAAAAGTGACTACAACGTTGCCTGCAAAATCAGATCACATGGAGGAAGTGATTAAGTGGTTGGTGCAGGCCAGTGCTAATAAGGCACAAATTAATGGAGGCCTTACAACTAATGGCAGAGAACATACAAAGGACCCAAATGCCAAAGGACCCCACTGCATATCATCTCGGTACCCATTGAAGGGGGTAAAGAGATAAAATCAATAGGGGCGACTGTTTATTTCCCTTTAGCGGTAGCCGGTGAAAGCAAGGAAGAAGAGATAGTGTTGGACATACCTGACTTACAGGTATCATGTGTTGATTTTATTACATCCCAGTTAAGACATTGCAAAAACTTTAACTCATGCACTCATCATCTCCCGCACCGACTATGGCAATTCCCTCCTTACTGGTCTTCCCAAAATCAGACTGTCAGTCTCTACATTGGTTGCCTGTTTTTCAAGAAAATCCAATATAAAATTCTTCTATTAACATACAAGGCCATCAACAAAATTGCACCAATATACATCTCCTCACTTATCTCAAAATATCTCCCAACTCGACACCTCCGTTCTGCACAAGATCTGCGTCTCTTTTCTACTCTCATCACTTACTCTCATTTGCGGTTACAGGGCTTTTTTCGGGCTGTACCCACTTTGTGGAATTCCCTCCCTTGCACAGTAAGACTTTTCTCTAGTCTTCAAAACGTCAAGCGTTCTCTGTGTCACGGGCACTAGGAGTCTTTGCCCAGGATATCACCAGATGTAGTCTTACCAGAGTAGTGTATACACACAGCGGTCCTCTGATAGCAGGGTGACTAGCGGAACAGGAGAATCAGCAGATGGTGAGAGGATGCTAAAGGAAAGTCTATGACTAGCAGCAACTGGTTATGGATTAGACAATATGAACACGAGGATCTTGATGGACGTGAAGACGTGAGGAAAGTCAGTGGTCTGCGTACAGCAAGTTGTACCACTGCTATAGTGAGAGGAGTTGTCCAGGAGTAGATAGGAGGTAGTGAAGTCAGTGGTCTGCGTACAGCAAGTTGTATCACTGCTTGTAGTGATAGAACTGGTTCCAGGTGCAAGTAGGTAACGGGGAAGTCAGTGGTCTGCGTACAGCAAGTTGTACCACTGCTTATAGAGAGAAAACTTGTAACTGGTGCCAATAGGAAACTGGGAGTCAGTGGTCTGCGTTCAGCAAGTTGAACCACTGCTATAGGTGAGGATAGGCACTAGTGTAGATGAGTGGAACATAGAAGGTAACATGGAGAGCACAAGGAACTTGATCCCAAATGGTATATACAATACAATAGCAAATGACAAGCGCTGCTTGAGAGATACAAAGTCACTACTGAGATCCAGGTCAAATGAGACAAAGTCTATAGCATCTATATCTTCTTAAGATAGAGGACTCCGTAGATGAGCAGGACGCAGTCCAAGCGGATATGCAATAAACTAGTAAAGTCAATAGAAGGTAAGCATACCGCGATTCAGTTGAGCAGGTTGTCACGAGAAAAACACAGGGATAGCTGAGCGGCTGAACGCCGACACGAGTAGAGGCCACAGGAGGGTGGTAGCGGTAATCCGTGTCTGTGTAGCACACAGGCAGAGAACTTGACACGAGTGGAGCAATGATGATTCATGCAGAAATCAGCAGGAACTGAAGACACGATGAAACACAGGAGAGTTGAAGCCGTCTGGAAACCGGCAATGTAATAGTCAGGAATCAGCTGGGACTGAAGACACGATGAAACATAGGAGAGTTGAAGCGGTCTGGAAACCGGCAATGTAGTAGTCAGGAATCAGCTGGAACTGAAGACACGATGGAACACAGGAGAGTTGAAGCGGTCTGGAAACCGGCAAGTTGAAGCGGTCTGGAAACCGGCAATGCAATAGAGAGGAATCAGCTGGAACTGAAGACACGAGGAGAAACACAGGAACACCTTCAGAGGCTCATGGGGAATGAGACTCCAAGATCAGGCAACGAGGTAATGATCACAGGTGGTTTAAATAGGGAGTGTTGCCTGATCAGCCAATTAACTAAAAGCAACAGGTCTGAAGGGTTCATAGAGGCTGCGCATGCGCAGACCATCAGGATGGCGGACGGCCACGGTTCCTAATAACAGGAGAAGAGGCACTCACGGTCCGGTGAGTGACACTCTGAAAACCCACCTCTTCATGCAAGCTTATAATATTCCCCTAGGGAGATTCTTAATCTCCCGAGGTTACCCTATTACCACCCTCTACACAGCTAACACAAGACAACAACCCTCTGACCAACATTGCTGTGTAACTGATCACACAACCCACTCAGTACTTTTACCTTTGCATTCTATCTGGTCCATTTTACAATATGATGTAGCACGTCCCCTTGTGTTTCAAACTGCCATTGTCCTATAGATTGTAAGCTTGTGAGCAGGGTTCTCTTACCTCTCTGTCTGTATGTATTACCCAGTATTGTTTTATTAATGTTTGTTCCCAATTGTAAAGAACTACAGAATTTGCTGGCGCTATATAAATTAATGATGATTATTTCAAAAACTGGGTAATATTTCTGGGAACTTCATACTGTCTTGTCTTTTTACATTATTGTCATAATATCCTCCAAAGTGTCCCTATATCTGGGAGATTCCTTTTTTACACTATTCCCTGTCTGTAACCAAACTACCATTTTTGTAGGGGCATTCTGGGTAGGGGGCATCTGCCCTCCAAGCTGTCACATAGTGGGTTACCTTCGGCTGGGCCAATTGCATTTTTCTTTTCTTTAAAAATGTTCCTAATAAGCTGCTGAGTTGAGTCTCACCCACCCGGGCAAAATTTTGTGAGCCAGTCTCTGCAGTTTTGTTTTAACTGTCAGTGCTGCAATTTTAAAACAATATTGTATACAGGTTTTATTCTTATGAGACATGACCCTTCCCGTTTCTGGTGAATACAACCCATTATCACACATCAGGCTTGTTTTTTAATCTTTATATACAGGCCAGCAGTGAAATGTTCATTGAGCAACGTAATTTTCAGCACTTAACTTTCTATAGGGTGGTTACATTACTTTTGGGGAGACTTAAATCCTAACCTTTACCATCTTCCTAGGTTTTACAGGGATTTATGAACTTGTAGCTGCTATAAAAAAAAAATGAAACAGAGAGATACAACGATCGTGAGACCTGCAATGGGTAACTTTATCCTACAGACTTGTATCCCTTCTACATCCCTCAGGATTGTTGCGTTAGTTGTGTCCCCTCTTCCAGGGCCTGATTAAGGGTTCAGGCCACTCTAGGCTAATGCGCACATAGCGCCCTCTCCCCTTCTACGCCAGGCTAATATACGGTAGATAAAAACAAACATTCTTAATTTAAACTCCGGCTTTCTTTACCCCCCAACCCCACCAATGTTTATGTTACTCTGTTTTAGAAACTTAGCTTCATGCGGCTTTTTAAAAGGGTCACAGAAATCTTTGTCACTCATTTAATTTCAATTAACAGAATGAAGACATGAACAAGAGCTACTGAAGAGGAGGGGGGGGGGGCTGCAACGTCTGTTGCCATCCTTGTCTCTCCTTCTCGCTTATCCTCAAACGCCCGTCCAAGGATGAATCAATGTCTTCAGCCTGTACCATGGCAATATGTCAAGATTAAAACCTCACTACATTTTTCTTTCATGTGTTCTTTTAACTTTGGATAACAACTATTCTGTTTTTTAGCAAAGAACACACAGATTCAGTGCTAGCTTAATCAAAAGGATCAGTAATGTTTGTCCCGATGACAAATTCTGAATGAGGTGTTTTGCACATAGATAATGCAGTGAGCCCTATGTGTTAGGACCTAATTGGCTATAGTTTAACTCTTATTTTCTCCCAATATTCAATAATTTATCTGGAACTACACAGTCCTTTCTGCCATTAGCTGAAAAGAACTTAATACGTTCCGTATGAAGCAAGATGGTTGTTTGCTAATTTTGGCTCAGCTCAACAGAGAGGTGCGGAATCTAAAATGCCTCCAGTCTTTGCCAGGGACCCCGGCAAGAGAGTTTGGATTTCACTGGGGGAAAGACGCAGGTTGCGGTCCTCAAAAAGAGTTAACAGTGAAGCAACTAGATGGAATAGAATGGTCAGGCGATCTGCAGGCAGGTAAGTACACAAGAAAGATCCCAGGAGAGGTCAGGCAAGCCGAGTCGAATCAGAGCAGACATAAGGTACAGTAGGGTGATCCGTAAGAGTAGTCATGCAGCCGAAGTCAGACACAGGAATCAATAACCAAACAAGTAGGAATGATCAGGAGCAAGTCAGGTGGTAGCCGAGGTCAAACACAGAAGTCAGTCTAAATGCTGGGAAGCAAATCAGGAAGCGCTGGAGTATGGGGACCCAATACTGGTACCAGAGCTATCTATAAATAGAGGAAGGGGGATCACGTAATTACCTGCGACGGTAACGTGACCAGCCGCCACCGAGTCCAGGAATAGTGTCCCGTTGCCTAGCAACGGTACACGTATGCACAGATCGCTTCCCTGGGGAGGCCGGAGCTGATGAGTCTGGTTGCTAGGCAACCAGACGCGGCCGCGTCATAGGAGCCAGGCGCCTGATAATCGTAAAGAGTTTTCATGTTGTGGGCACAATTTATAGTGCACAATTGTGGCACTTACAAGTGCCAGCATGCAAAGGAATGAAAGTGTCTTTTTTTTTGCGTGTAAACACTGCGGCGTCTGCCTGTGAATGATTGTTTATAGTTATGTATAGTTTTAGTCAGCCGTTATCTGGCTTTGCATATTTATGATCTCTTGAACTCTAAACTAATTCAGAGCTCTCTGATCTTTTTCTAGATATTCCTTATCTTTTCCTAACAACCATACTGCTAATGTAATCTGTTGGAACTTTTCCTTACCGCAGTTACAACTGTTTTCCTGGTTGACACATTTATTTTCTTAGCTAATATCTCTGTACATTCCTGTCTCCAAATCGTATATTCATAAATTTGTACCAGTTTAGATGGCATTTGGGTCCATTTATATTTTGTTAATCACATTTTGCTTATCAAGAGAACCATCCATTTTCAGCCGATGTACAGTATATCTAATGGGGAAACCGAGTTAAACATAATTACTGTATCTGTTCTGATCCAGAGCTCATTATTACTTTCTAAGGGGTACTCGCTTGTCAGGATACTCTCTGCCCAACAGAACGCTACAAAAAAACACCTTGGAAAGTAAAACCGTGATTCTTGTAGAAGCTCATCTTGCTATGTCTGTTTCTCGCTCAGAAATTGATGGTATCTTCCCCTCGTGACTTAAGAAAACAAACACACAGATTGTGAGTATCTTAGGAACTGACACTTTTAAAAACATACATTGTATGCAACAGGCACATGCATTGTAGCGCATTAAAATATTTTGGACAAGAAGCTCACATGAAAAACTAAACTCCATGGGGCACACACACCAAAAAAGGAACTGAAAATACAATTTAAGAAAAAGCAAATACATTCTCAAGAGCAGTAAGCTCACCTTGTTGCCACTGAGTAAGTTGCACACCTGCACTCTGCAGGATGTGGGTGATCTCTGTCCCAGAACAGATCAGGGCAAGAATCGCACACTTGTACGCAGTTCCAGCGGTTCTGTTCCTATAGTAACCAACACAGGGTGAAAGGGCGTATCCATCTGTCGAAGTCAGCAAATTGGATAAAGTCATTTCAATTAAAGTCGAGCAAACTTGGTTGTCTTTGTCTGAAAAGATGCGTACGGTACGCTACGACGTACAAGGGCACGCTACGGCGTGAAAGGGCGTACGCATCCACTACACGTGGCAGCAACAGTAATTGGTCTTTTACCATACATTCGCACAAACACGCATACTTATAAAATAGTACACATTAATAGTAGTTGCAACACATAGTCAGTTATGTCGAAATATAGTAGTATTTATGTGTTATATTAAAGTTACATGCATATTAGTGAAATATACGGAACAGGTTGAAGGAATCACATCATGAGTGGTATCATAATAAACCTCTTAACATTTTCTACTGTTTGGTTCACTCTGCGAAGGAATCGCAGAGTGCATACACAAGTTATGAATGATAGGGAATTATGAACTACTTAAGACTAAGGAATCTTGGCGGGAAGAGCCGAGCATACCCCCTGGAGAGGTGACCCCCTCCTTTGGATTCCTTGGGATGAACTAGCCAATGATTGACAACCCCTTGGACCTTCCTGAGACCTGGACCAATAGATGCAAGCTATACCATCTTCATTGTATTACAGTATTTCTGTGTGTATATAGGCAGCAGCTTCACATCTAGTGTTCAGACATCTTGTCCCCAGACTTCAGGATTGAATGACTGCACACTGGATCCAGAGCGCCTGCGATAAGTAACGGCTGTATTTATTATCACTTCACTTGAACTTATTATTCTTCTATTTGCGAATAAATCTTTGTGCGTTGGAAACACAAATCGAGGTTCGACAATCGTTATTGGTTAGCGACAATACGCACACAACACATCATGGACAGACCGTCCTATCAGAATCCATGATCTTCTGCACTGTGCCACTTTCTGCAGGCACATGTCGCACGGCCCTGGAGAGAGCTGCCTGTGGAGAGACCGTAAGAGAGAGTCAGCCATATTACAGTGCAGAGGACTGAGGGCTGCAGACACAACAGGAAATCTTCTGCTGACAGGTATACAAGACCCAAATAAATGGTTGCTGCATCCAACAAGCTGTAAGAGCCGACTAGTGAGAATCTATGTTGTTGCATCCAGTGATAATACACCCACAAGTTAGCAGTGGTGCCCTGTTAATGTGTTTAATCAATGAAGCATTATATCTCCAAATGGTTTTATCTTTCATTAAAGATGTCTTAGGTAACTTCTTCTGAAGAGGTCCTCTGCAGTGGTACACCAGGTCGGTCTTAACTGGGACTTTCGCAACACCCCCAATTCGCTTTAATAAAGCGTGTACAGAAGTTTGAATTACCTTTCTAGGATCCACAATCATTTTCCAAACATTGAAATAATCCGCTCTGTCCGGTTAACAGTGAACATACTGCAGGATATTGAACCCCGGCAAACTCTTCCATGATGAAATGTTGGAAAAGTGTCAGGCGCCGTCCCCGCACCTTCACTCGGTGCCGGGGACGGGCGCCTGTCTCCGAGTCGACGGGACGAATGACGTACTTCCGCCCGGCGGCCCGGCGCATGCGCGGGGGTCCGCGTCTTGTTGCCTAGCAATGGGACGCTATTCCTTTTACCTGACCCACGCTCTCCAATAGGGTAATGGCAATTCCTATATCAGAAAGTCTCTGGCACCATTAGGGTGCCAGAGTATTGTGGAATGGTTCCCCTGCTCCAGCGTCTCCTAGTGTTCAACTGCTCTCGGACTGACTTTCTGGCTCCTGACCCGGCTTGTTTGACATTCCCTTCGGATCTCCCTTGGGCATTATCCTCCACTTTGGCTTTGACCCCGGACCGTCTGACTTCGCTTTTGTGTGCCTCCTCTGTACTGCGCAGCCAGCCTGGTTCGCCTCCCTACTGTCACACGCCGGACTCCCGTTGTCTCTCCCGGGAGCCGGCGTGTGTGTCCGCTGATCCCGGAGGCCTTCCCCACCAAGACTCTCTTTTTTTTCACTTACCTGGTCCACGGTGCTGCAGCCATCCAGCGCTATCTCTCCCCGTCTTCCGTTCGGCGCTCAGTGGTTCTGCGCATGCGCAGAACTGTCTAACTGTTTTATGTGTTCTCACTGCTCTCTATTGGCTGTCCAATAGGAACTGCACTATATCTACCTCCTCTGACCAGAACTCAATGCTGGTTCTTTCAGTCAGTCCCTGACTTTAAGATTGGAAACAGCTACTGTGTTTTTGCTATTTCTTCAGCTCCCAAGCTACATCTCTCCGGGGAATTCACCTCTAGGTGGCTACGCTGCTGAGATTCCAGTGAAAGTACTTCCAAGTGGCGACACTATCTTTTCCTGCTAACCAGCTCCCTAGTGACTACGTCGCTGAACATCCCAGCTATATTCCCTCTCCCAAGTGGCAACGCTGCCAAACTTCCCGGCTAAACGCCGCTATCAAGTGACAGTACTACTTCTACCTGATTCTACGCTCCGTCTGTTGTGTTCGCTGAGAACTTCTCCAGGGGACCGCGACCTGCAAGTGGAAGCCGCAAAAGCCCATATTCCCTTGCGGGAATCACTGGTGAACACCTTTCACTTGTTAGACTCCGTGCCCCTCGCTGAAGTAACGTCAATCTCGGCTGAACTATCAGGATCCAGTTGAACTCTCTCTGGTATCGTGACACTAAGAACCAGCCATGTCAGATCCTGATAGAGAACCTTCCGCCAAGGACATGCTTCAACACTTGGTTGGAAGAGTGGAGCGTCAGGATGCAGTTCAGATGCAACTTTTGCAATGTTTGCAAACTCTGGCTACCTGTCTAGACGCATTACAGGAGGCCACGCCTCAGCCGGCTGCTCAACCGCAAGCAACCGAGGCTCCTTCTGCAGCCACTTCCTCTCTGCGTTTGCCTACACCCTCCAAATTTGATGGTGATCCTAACTCTTGCCGTGGGTTTTTAAATCAGTGCTCCATCCAATTTGAGTTATTACCTCAGAATTTTCCTACTTCCAGGTCAAAAGTAGCTTATATGGTCTCCCTCCTATCCGGAAAAGCCCTGGCATGGGCCTCTCCCCTTTGGGAACGTAATGACGATCTCCTCAATGATGTTTCAGCCTTCACCTCGGCATTCAGGAGGATTTTTGATGAACCAGGACGAGTGACATCCGCGGCTACCAGCATCCTAAGACTACGTCAAAATTCTCGTTCTGTGGCTCAATACGTTATTGAGTTTCAAACTCTATCTTCCGAGCTCCAGTGGAATGATGAGGCTCTTGTTGCTGCCTTTTGGCAAGGGCTGTCAGATAAGATCAAGGATGCTCTCTCTTCTCAAGAATTGCCACCCACCTTAGATGCCCTAATTTCTCTCTGCAACCGGGTAGATCTTCGGCTTCGGGAAAGATCGTCCGAGAAAGACCTTCCTAGACGGTCTACCTTTCGTCTAGCTCCTCGTTTTCAACCACCCACATCTACGGACGAGCCTATGCAACTGGGGCGCTCCCGTTTAACTCCGGATGAAAGAGAGAGAAGGATGAAGAATAAACTATGCCTGTATTGTGGAGATTCTGGTCACCTCCTGGCTGCTTGTACCCGGCGTTCGGGAAACGACAAACCCTAGTCTGCACTGGAGAGGTCAGTCTAGGGACTCTTGCTTCCTCTTCAACTTCTTTTCCAGACCTAACATGTTCTTTTCCTGTCACCTTACATTTACTTTCAGGGCCCAAGTCGTCCAAGGCCTTGTTGGATTCAGGAGCAGCCGGGAACTTTATGTCACAATCTCTAGTTACAAGACTGGCGCTGCCCACTGTTCCGCTGAAAAAGCCCATGGCTACTACTGGCATTGACGGTTCCCGTCTCCCTAATGGCAGTATTCTTAGACGAACAATAGATCTCCATGCAAGTTGGGGCCCTCCACTGGGAAAAGATTTCCTTTCTCGTTCTCCCACTGACCATCAGCCCAATCATCCTAGGTCTACCATGGCTTCATCTACATTCACCCCATCTGGATTGGCCTTCATCACAAATCACTGCATGGGGCCCTGCATGCTCTCGCCAATGTTTAACCCCGGTCAAGCCTCTCGGCTTCACACAGATTCCTTCAGAACCCACTACGGTTATCTTACCGCACCAGTATTCTTCATTTTCGGATGTCTTCTCTAAAGCCTCCTCTGAGCGTCTACCACCCCACCGAGCTTAGGATTGCCCCATCGATCTCATTCCGGGGAAAACTCCTCCTCGAGGCCGAGTCTATCTGCTCTCACTGCCCGAGACAGAGGCTACTACACTCTACATCAAGGAAAATCTGCAACGTGGCTTCATTAGACCTTCATCCTCACCCGCCGGGGCCGGGTTTTTCTTTGTGAAAAAAAAAGATGGAGCCCTCCGTCCTTGTATCGACTACAGAGGCCTGAACGCCATCACTATTAAAAACCGATACCCCATTCCATTAATCACCGAACTCTTCGATCACATTAAAGGTGGGAAAATCTTCACTAAACTCGATCTACGCGGAGCTTACAACTTAATCCGGATTCGCTCTGGGGATGAGTGGAAGACGGCTTTTAATACACGGGACAGTCATTACGAATATCTAGTGATGCCGTTTGGCTTATGTAATGCCCCTGCCTTTTGTCAAAGTTTTGTGAATGAAATCTTTCGTGATCTACTATATTCCAATGTAGTAGTATATCTGGATGACATCCTAATTTTCTCCAGGGACCTTTCCACTCATTGTCTACATGTGGCTGAGGTTCTTTCCAGATTACGCACAAACCATTTATTCTGCAAATTGGAAAAATGCATATTTGAGGTCCCTAAGTTGCCTTTCCTGTAGCTATTTGGTTTCTGGATCCGGTCTACAAATGGACCCGGGAAAAGTTCATGCTATAATCAACTGGCCCCAACCAACTACACTCAAATCCATTCAACGTTTCCTGGGTTTCTCCAATTATTATAGGCGGTTTATTGCTGGTTACTCCTCTGTTGTGGCACCTCTGACAGCTCTTACCCGAAAAGGGGCGACTCCGCAAAATTGGTCCTCAGAAGCATTAGAAGCGTTCCAATTTCTCAAAAGAGCCTTTTCATCGGCACCTATCCTCCAGCAACCCGATGTCTCCCTTCCTTTTTTCCTAGAGGTGGATGCATCTTCCACCGGTGTGGGGGCAGTTCTTTCTCAAAAAACTATTCAAGGCAAGTTCCATCCCTGCGCATTCTTCTCCCGCAAGTTCCTGCCAGCAGAGAGTAATTGCGCCATTGGGGATAAAGAACTCCTGGCCATGAAATTGGCTCTAACTGAATGGCGTTATCTTCTAAAGGGGGCTCGTCACCCAGTTACGATCTTCACAGATCATAAGAATCTACTCTATCTCCAGTCAGCCCAATGCCTGAATCCACGTCAAGCCCGCTGGTCCCTTTTCTTTACCCGCTTTGATCTGCGGGTCACTTTCAAACCCGGTATCAAAAATAAGAAGGCGGATGCATTATCCCGGGCGTTCCCAGAAAATTTGGGATCAGACACCTTGCTGGAACGTCCTATCCTGGACTCTAAATGCATTAAATTATTCTTAACTTCCTCAACTCCTATTCCCCCCCAGGGAAAAACATTTGTTCCTCCTCATCTACGGAAGAGTCTTCTTCACTGGTGTCATTCTTCACGATTTACAGGTCATCTTGGCTCCCGTAAAACATATGAACTACTCTTTCGACAGTACTGGTGGCCCAAATTCCACTCCGAAGTGAAAGATTTCGTGGCTGCCTGCCCTACCTGTGCTCAAAACAAAACCCCCCGCCAGGTTCCACAAGGGCTACTTCACCCTCTTCCACTACCTACCAAACCGTGGACCCATATTAGCATGGATTTCATCACTGACCTACCTCCAGCTAATAAATTTAATACCATCTGGGTTATTGTGGACCGTTTCTCTAAAATGGCACACTTCGTTCCACTCATCGGTCTTCCGTCCTCAGCATGTCGAGCTCAACATTTCATTAAGGAAATTTTCCGACTACATGGCTGTCCCGCTGAAATTGTCTCGGATCGTGGGGTACAATTTGTCTCAAAATTCTGGAGGTCCCTTTGTCATCTTCTTG
This sequence comes from Mixophyes fleayi, assembly GCF_038048845.1. NCBI lineage: Eukaryota > Metazoa > Chordata > Amphibia > Anura > Limnodynastidae > Mixophyes > Mixophyes fleayi. Next base: position 131,829,896 of record NC_134410.1, on the reverse strand, counting down.
GTATCCGTCTGAAATTCTCTTCCGCATATCATCCCCAAACCAACGGCCAGACGGAGAGGGTCAATCAAGATCTTGAAACGTTTCTCAGGATATTTTCCTCAGCCAACCAGAGTAATTGGGTGGATTTGCTACCCTGGGCAGAATTTGTTCATAACAATTCCTTTCACGAATCCACATCAACCACTCCGTTCTCCGTGGTATTTGGAGGCCATCCTCGTATGCCAGAATTTTCAGCCCTCCCTCCCACCCAAGTTCCAGCGGTTAACACTCTCAGGACTTTCTATCCATCTGGTCTCGAGTTCGGTAGGCCCTTCAGAAATCCTCTACTCGCTACAAGCTGGCGGCAGATAAAAAACGCAGAGCTATTCCTCTTTTGAAGGTTGGCGACAAGGTGTGGTTATCTACAAAGAACATTCGTCTTAAAGTGCCCTGTATGAAACTTGCTCCTAGCTACATTGGTCCTTATAGGATCATTCAAGTAATCAGTCTCGTTTGTTTTAAGTTACGGCTACCACCCACTCTACGTATTGCCAATGCCTTTCATATTTCCTTATTGAGACCACTCATTATTAATCGATTCACTGTTCCTGTCACATCTACCACTCCTCTTTCTCTCCAACAAACTGATGAATTCGAGATCAGCCATATTCTGGATTCCAAAAGTTCTAGAGGAACAATCAAGTATTTAGTGGACTGGAAGGGGTATTGTCACTCACCGGACTGTGAGTGCTTCTTCCCGTATATTTAGGAACCGTGGTCGTCCTCTATCCTGAGGGTCTGCGCATGCGCAGCCCTTTCAAACCCTTCAGTACCTGTTCCTTTAACTTAATTGGCAGATCAGGCAACACTCCCTATATTAAGCACCTGTGGTCAATACCACGATGCCTGATCTTGGAGTCTCATTCCCCATGAGCCTCTGAAGGTGTTCCTGTGTTTCCTCGTGTATTCAGCGCTGCTGATTCCTGTGGTTTCCAAACCACTTCTACCCCTGTGGTTTCCAGACCACTTCTACTCCTGTGGTTTCCTAACCACTTCAACCCTCCTGTGTATCATCGTGACTGTTAGCTGATTCCTATCCGCTGCCTCCGTGCACTACAGTCTTCAAGCCACTTCAACTCTGCTGTGTATCATCGTGACTGTTAGCTGATTCCTATCCGCTGCCTCCGTGCACTACAGTCTTCAAGCCACTTCAACTCTGCTATGTATCATCGTGACTGTTAGCTGATTCCTATCCGCTGCCTCCGTGCACTACAGTCTTCAATCTCCTTCAACTCGCCTGTGTTTCATCGTGACTGTTTGGCTGATTCCTATCCGCTGCCTCCGTGCGCTTCAGTCTTCAGCTCATCTCATCTCTCCCGTGTTTCCTCGAGACTGCTACAGCTGATTCCTATCCGCTACTCTCCGTGCTCAACAGTTCCAGCTCAGCTCTGCTCTGCCGTGTTTCATCGTTGCTGCACCTGCTGGTTGCTATCCGCTACCTCCGTGTATCTGCAGAGTCCTGCTGCTGCTACTTCTCAGTTCTACTCGTCCTACAACAGCTGACCCGCTCTCCGTGCTTCTTCGTGTTCCCGCTGGTTTCTACTCGCCAGTCTGCATCGGATCTGCGCCTCACTGTTTTCATCTCATCTAGATCATCGCTACTCTTCAGGGTCCTCCAGGAGTCCAGTCCTACATACTACTGCTTCCTGAGTATTTGTTCCCCTGCTGGTCTACCTACCTGTGCGCTGCACCTACTTGATTACCGCTTCACCCCTCCAGGGACTTCGCATCCTGCCGGCCTCCAGCCGTTCAGGTATCTCTGCACTCCTGTCTGACAGCCTGCTTCTGAACCACGGTATGCATACTTCTCATTGACTGTGCTGGTGTATTGCATATCTTGCTGAACTGAGTTTGTTCTCCTCTGGAGTTTACTATCCGCTGAGACTATTGCCATCATTGACTGTGTTATCTTGTGCCGGTTTACCTCAAGTGACTTTCTATTATTGCAGTGCTGTTCAGTCATTAATATATTGTGCATTTTATTGTGGATCAAGTTTAAGGTGCCCATGTATCCCCTGTATTGCAGTCTCTCCCCGTGCTCCTCCTCACATATATATTCAGTGGTACAACTTGCTAGAGGCAGACCACTGATCCCTGTTTCCTGTGTCACCTGTTCCAGTATCCTCTCACATAGCAGTGGTACAACTTGCTAACGCAGACCACTGACTCCCCGGATACCTCCACTTGGATTTCATTCCTTCACTCAGACAGCGGTACAACTTGCTATCCGCAGACCGCTGACTCTCATCACCTCCTCGTTTCTGTTGGACATTCCTCCTCACTATAGCAGTGGTACAACTTGCTACCGCAGACCACTGACTACCCTCACGTGTCCTTTGTCCATACAGTTCCTCGTGTATTACTACATCCATATTACCAGTGCTGCTAGTCATAGACCTTCCTGAGCATCTCTATCATCTACTATTTCCTGTTCCGTGATCACCCTGCTACCAGAGTACCATATTACCATCTATACTGCTCTGGTAAGCCTATCACCTGGTGATCCCTGGGTAAAGACTCCTAGTGCCCGTGACAGGTATGGCCCCGAAGAGCGCTCCTGGGTATGGGCTGCAGACATCTGTGATCCTCTTCTGCTAAAAAAATTTCACTCCAGATTTCCGAAGAAACCAGGTCCTAGGTGTTCGGTGCCCACCTCTAAAGGGGGAGGTACTGTCACACGCCGGACTCCCGCTGTCTCCCCGAGAGCCGGCTTGTGTGTCCGCTGATCCCGGAGGCCTTCCCCACCAAGACTCTCTCTTTTTTTTCACTTACCTGGTCCACGCTGCTGCAGCCATCCAGCGCTGTCTCTCCCCGTCTTCCGTTCGGCGCTCAGTGGTTCTGCGCATGCGCAGAACTGTCTAACTGTTTTATGTGTTCTCACTGCCCTCTATTGGCTGTCCAATAGGAACTGCACTATATCTACCTCCTCTGACCAGAACTCAATGCTGGTTCTTTCAGTCAGTCCCTGACTTTAAGATTGGAAACAGCTACTGTGTTTTTGCTATTTCTTCAGCTCCCAAGCTACATCTCTCCGGGGAATTCACCTCTAGGTGGCTACGCTGCTGAGATTCCAGTGAAAGTACTTCCAAGTGGCGACACTATCTTTTCCTGCTAACCAGCTCCCTAGTGACTACGTCGCTGAACATCCCAGCTATATTCCCTCTCCCAAGTGGCAACGCTGCCAAACTTCCCGGCTAAACGCCGCTATCAAGTGACAGTACTACTTCTACCTGATTCTACGCTCCGTCTGTTGTGGTTCGCTGAGAACTTCTCCAGGGGACCGCGACCTGCAAGTGGAAGCCGCAAAAGCCCATATTCCCTTGCGGGAATCACTGGTGAACACCTTTCACTTGTTAGACTCCGCGCCCCTCGCTGAAGTAACGTCAATCTCGGCTGAACTATCAGGATCCAGTTGAACTCTCTCTGGTATCGTGACACCTACGTTCCTGCCTGATTCCTATACCGTCCAACCTCTGGCCAGTACAGCACCCTTTACCTGCACCACTTCACTGGTGGCTGACCCAGAGGGCCACGACCTGCATACTCCTGCAGCTAATTCCAAACTTCCTTGCGGGGGTCCCTGGTGAAGACCAGGGGATAAAAGTATCAAACTGCGAGTTTGCCAGCGTGTTGAAATCGCGGCAAATCGCGATTTTTTTTAAAAAAGACTGGAAATGTATCAAGCTGCGATTTTGAGACTCATGTTCAAAATCGCTGGTCATCTCTGGCGATTTTGAGCGATGTAAACACTGACGAGTTTAGCTAACTCTCCTGTGTTTGGCAAACCCATCACTGTTACACTGCCCTGGTAAAAAGTGAAAGAACAGATAAAAGTTAAAAAAAAAAAAAAAAGCGTGAGGTCCCCCCACTATTTATGTTTAACCCTAGTGCTGCCTGACTAGTGCTGGTCCCGTGAAAATCGGGGAAAAATTTTGCGTGGGGTTCCCCCGATTTTCACTTTACCAGCACTAGGCAAACCAGCCAGGGTTGGCGGCACTATAGCAGGGGGACGCGCGGCAGGGGCCCCCCTGCCATAATGACTAACCAACCCTAGACTGTTCAGCACTGGGCTGGATTCCCTAGGGAGTGGGGTCCACTGAAAAAACGAGCGCCCCCCCCCCTAGAAAGAACCAGCCCAGTGCTGATAGCACTAGGGCTCTTCCTACTACCCCTGGGCTGTGGGTAGTAGGGTAATACGGCGGTAAATAGTAGAAAAAAAATAAACTGACACCAATTTTGTTTGTGGAACTACAAGTCCCAGCCAGCCAGGTTGCCCTAAAAACTGTGGCCATGCTGGTGCTTGTATAACTACAAACACCAGCATACCCACGGCAGCCAGGGCATGTTGGCACTTGGAGAACCACAAGTGCCAACATGCCCTGACATTCCTGGCTTGCTGGGCCCTGTAGTTCCACAAAGAAAAAAGTTAACAAAACAACAACACCCTCATACAAATCACACATATTTATTAAAAATAAAAAACCTACAATAAAGACACTAACAACCCTCTTTTTAACCACAACTATTTAATAAAAATAAAAAAAAACAAATACTTACCAATGATGTCTTCTTTCTTGATCCAAAGTGTCCTTGCTTACCCCAGTCCCTTATTATTTATACTTCCATCTTGCCGGCTTGCCCCAGTCCCAGCCATTTGTACCTCCATAAACGAATCTGTGCCAACTAGAACACTTCACCCAGAAGGGGCCCATATTTGTAATATCCCGATTCTTTAGTCTTGATTGAAGTTAAAAAAAAAAAAGCCAGGAGCCGCCGCAAACACCTCCTACCTAGTAGGAGGTCCGTTCCGCAATGCTCTTACGCTGTTTGCGTAAGAGCTAAGTACTGTATTATGGCATTTTCCCACGCTAGTGGGGAAATCACATATTACAGTATTTAGCGCTTACGCAATTAACGTAGCGCATTGCGCATGCGCTATGCTACTTGCGTAAGCTGTAATACAGTAAATACAGCTTACGCAAGTTGTTAGTGTCTTTATTGTGGGTTTTTTATTTTTAATAAATATGTGTGATTTGTATGAGGGTGTTGTTGTTTTGTTAACTTTTTTCTTTGTGGAACTACAGGGCCCAGCAAGCCAGGAATGTCAGGGCATGTTGGCACTTGTGGTTCTCCAAGTGCCAACATGCCCTGGCTGCCGTGGGTATGCTGGTGCTTGTAGTTATACAAGCACCAGCATGCTGGTGCTTGTAGTTATACAAGCACCAGCATGCCCACAGTTTTTAGGGCAACCTGGCTGGCTGGGACATGTAGTTCCACAAACAAAATTGGTGTCAGTTTATTTTTTTCTACTATTTACCGCCGTATTACCCTACTACCCACAGCCCAGGGGTAGTAGGAAGAGCCCTAGTTCTATCAGCACTGGGCTGGTTCTTTCTAGGGGGGGGGGGGGCCCGCTCATTTTTTTCAGCGGACCCCACTCCCTAGGGAATCCAGCCCAGCGCTGAACAGTCTAGGGTTGGTTAGTCATTATGGCAGTGGGACCCCTGCCGCGCGTCCCCCTGCTATAGTGCCACCAACCCTGGCTGGTTTGCCTAGTGCTGGTAAAGTGAAAATCGGGGGGACCCCACGCAAAATTTTTCCCCGATTTTCACTGGACCAGCACTAGTCAGGCAGCACTAGGGTTAAGCATAAATAGTGGGGGGACCTCACGCTTTTTTTTCTTTTACTTTTATCTGTTCTTTCACTTTTTAACACTGCCAGGGCAGTGTAACAGTGATGTGTTTATACAACATGCTGCTATCAAGCAGCGTGTTGTATCTGGCGTGTTTAGAAGCAAACTCTCCTGAGTTTGCCAACTCGCAGCTTCATACATTGGAGACTTGTATAGCTGCAGTGCCAAACAGTGGTGAGTTTGATCTCTGGCGATTTTGCAAGTAGCGATTTTGACAGAAGCAGAACTCTGGCGATTTTGTATGAAAACTCAGCTTCATACATCGGCGAGTTTCAACTCTCCCGAGAAAATCGCTGGAGTTACAAACTCGCAGTTTGATACATTTACCCCCAGGAGTGCGTTTAGATTCCGCGCCTCCGGGTTAGCTGTGCAAATACCAGTAAGTGGCCTCTATGTAGAACCGTGACAAAAAGTTTCCATCAGTGGCTACGGTTTGAGGGAAAATGTGATTTTCAATCAGGAAAATCCCCACCCCTGGGTTCTGTTGTTGAAGACTTTCCACCATGCTGTCCCACGTCTAGTGTTTTAATGGCAAAATTATTTCATCAATATCATTCAATAGCACAAACTTAGTCCTGTACATATTCTGATAGATGTAGTCATTGAGTGTTGCCAATTGACCATAATCCCCAATATCCTTAGCATCAACAGAATAGCACCATGCTCAAGTGGGTCTACGGTACCGCTGAATTGGCCATGGTATGGCCTCTAAAACACCCTCTGCGATGTAGTACTGCATAAATTTTTCTACCTGTGAGCTGCAGTTATTAAGGTAGATCATGACCCGTTGGGCCACCAATATCTGGTACATCTCCATGCTCTGTAGGAATTGGCCCGCTCCCTGCGCTCGGCCAATGACCGTCGCCTCTCCTCCACTCTGATCACCTCTTCCCATTCCAGAATCCAGGACTTTTCCAGTGCAGCCCCCCTTCACTGGAATGACCTCCCTCGCTCCATCCGCCTCTCTCCCACTCTGTGCTCCTTCAAACGTGCACTCAAAACTCACCTCTTTCTCAAAGCCTACCATCCCATCCACTTAACCCCTATCTCCTCCGCTCATTCTCCCCTCTCTCCTGTTGCCTCAACCGGCTCCTCTTGTGCCTGGTCTGTCAACCCTCCCTTAGGATGTAAGCTCGAATGAGCAGGGCCCTCTTCCCTCCTGTCTCCTTACCCGTTCTTCTGCTCCGTGTCTATTGCATCTGCCTGCCTGGAGTTTCTGAAGTATTGGTACTTTTTGTTTATTGTTCTGTATTGTTATACCCTGTATAGTCTACTGTTTGTACTATGTGCGGCGCTGCGGACACCTTGTGGCGCCTAACAAATAAATGATAATAATAATAATAATAATAATTGTAAGACGTTACTGTAATTCCAATACATGGTGGAAATGCAGACAGTTGAGTTGGCAGAAAACAGTTTCACGTCCCGATTTTGTATCTGGAACAGAGGTAATTGTGTCATGTTTCCTGAAGGAGACGTATGAACAGATAGGTACTTGGCGTGGCAGACTGGTGGCTTCATACACACCAGGTCTGTTGTACCGTAGGGAAAGTCGAACCGATCAGTGTGTACGTCTATCTCAGCTTTGGAAGCCTCCACAGATTTGTTTACGGTGTAACAAAACCAACAGTATAGATCCTTCACCTCTTCATGATGAATAATGCGAAGAATACGAACCGCACTTTTATTGTGTACTCTGTTGTCGAAATACAAGAATAAGATAAATGTCCGGTTACCTCCTCGTGGTGTAATAGTATCTGTGGATAGTTTACTTCCACAACAGGCACACGGTGATCTCCACTGAGTAGTCAAGATTCTGGTATATAAAAATCACAGTAGAAAGTAGGCAGCCAGTAATAAAGACATCCATACTAGGATTTTCCTTGGGAATCAGACCATTGTACAGGAAATGGAACAAAACAAACAAGATAGGAAAAAATAGGGAAAAAACAAGAACACACATAATAAGAAAAAAGGATAAATGTTTAGAACAGACAACTATTCATCTCCGAAAAACAGACAAAAAGTACCCCAAGACTTGGATCTGAGGGAATTATCTGGGCACTGAAATAGGTGAGTAAATTCGAAATAAATCTAACGCTCACTTAATACTCATATATTGAATCAATCAATCAATCAATCACACAAGCAAGCAAAGGGTTAACTCTTCACACCTCCAGACTGTTACACAATTGTAAAAACAAGCACACACAACTTGTTAATGAAATGTATCAACAAATCACACACTGGCATTCAAAGGGTTCACTTGGCCCTGCTATTTTTTTCTTAACAGGCTAATGCAGTGGTTCCCAAACTTTCTCAATTCGAGGCACCCTTAGGGTCACCATAATATTTCCAAGTCACCCCTAAGCCAAAATAATTACCGGGTAGTCCCGTTTATAAGTAGTTGGGTCAAAATGACGTAAGATGTATTTAGGCCCCTTCACCATCACATTGTGCCCCTTCATCATATCACTGCGCCCATTCACCATATTACTCTGTCCCCTTCTTCGCCATCTCTCTCTGTCCCCCTTCAGCATCTCTCTTTGTCCCCCTAGAGCGTGTCTCTCTGTCCCCCTACAGCGTGTCTCTCTGTCCCCCTACAGCATGTCTCTCTGTACCCCTACAGCGTGTCTCTCTGTCCCCCTATAGCGTCTCTTTGTCCCCCTTCAGCGTGTCTCTCTGTCCCCCTTCAGCGTGTCTCTCTGTCCCCCTTCAGCGTGTCTCTCTGTCCCCCTTCAGCGTGTCTCTCTGTGCCCCCCTTCACTCTCCTTTACTTACCTTCTTTCCTGATGTCCTCTCTGCTGCTGCTCCTCACTGAGGCTGACAGACGTGATGACGTCGCGCCCGGCAGTCAGTGAAGAGGAGGAGCTGGATGATTGGTAAGTTTTGTTTTTTGTTTGTTTTTTTTCTCTTCTTTTTCTTGCTAGGGCGATCACGGCTCCCCTGTGACAGCGCCGCGGCACCCCAGGGAGCAGCGGCGCACACTTTGGGAACCGCTGGGCTAATGGATTTGTTAGAGTATCAAGGATGCAACATATTAAATTATAGATTTAATATACAAAAGTACAGGGCATACAGATATAAAAAAAAGTTAATAAGCAATTAATAGATTGAGATAACATACACAAGCAAAACAGTTTAAAATAAAAAGATTTGATTCAGCGTGTCACTTACATGAATGGCATACTCTGAGAAATTGGCAAGGAAGATGGAGAGCTTATCAATGTGAATTGATTTCCCAAAAAGTCTGACAACTTGCTGTAACTGGTCTCAGCTTTTTAAAGACACTTCCACACCTCTTTCTACCCCCAGGGGGTAGTGGCTGTGACACTTTTTTCAATCCCCATTTGCATGTTGCCTGATTTACTAACCAATTCTACTATGTGACCTAACTTTTCTGTGGAGTGTCACACAGATCCAATTTTATTATTAATAAATCCCCTGTGACTGTCCATCTTTTGATACCAAACATGATGGAAGTATGACAATGTGACTTACATTTTCTAAAGATATGTGATTTTAGCTGTTCCCGGATACCACACGTACCTGTCATTCACAACCCCGGTGTGATTTCTGCTCCTCAGTATGTAGTGCCACCCGGATTTCCCAAAATATGAACTATGAAAACATTTTCCTTTAAAGCTCATATTTCTATATACCTGTAAAGGCCTTCAAAATGCTGCCTTGGGCTGCAAGGATGTCCAGCTGTGACCGGTCCCACAAAGTCTATTCAGGAGTCCAAAAACTAACTTGTGTCAGGACATATCTCACAGTAAGAGCTCTGCTACAGGTGACATGGGGCCTGATTCATTAAGGATCTTAAATGAAGAGGATCTGTCACTCACCGGACCGTGAGTGCCTCTTCTCCTGTTATTAGGAACCGTGGCCGTCCGCCATCCTGATGGTCTGCGCATGCGCAGCTTCTATGAATCCTTCAGACCTGTTGCTTTTAGTTAATTGGCTGATCAGGCAACACTCCCTATTTAAAGCACCTGTGGTCATTACCTCATTGCCTGATCTTGGAGTCTCATTCCCTGTGAGTCTCTGAAGGTGTTCCTGTGTTTCTCCTCGTGTCTTCAGTTCCAGCTGATTCCTCTCTATTGCATTGCCGGTTTCCAGACCGCTTCAACTTGCCGGTTTCCAGACCGCTTCAACTCTCCTGTGTTTCATCGTGCCTTCAGTTCCAGCTGATTCCTGACTATTGCATTGCCGGTTTCCAGACCGCTTCAACTTGTCGGTTTCCAGACCGCTTCAACTCTCCTGTGTTTCATCGTGTCTTCAGTCCCAGCTGATTCCTGACTATTGCATTGCCGGTTTCCAGACCGCTTCAACTCTCCTGTGTTTCATCGTGTTTTCAGTCCCAGCTGATTCCTGACTATTGCATTGCCGGTTTCCAGACCGCTTCAACTCTCCTGTGTTTCATCGTGTCTTCAGTTCCAGCTGATTCCTGACTATTGCATTGCCGGTTTCCAGACCGCTTCAACTCTCCTGTGTTTCATTGTGTCTTCAGTTCCTGCAGTCTCTTAGGATGCCGAATACTTTTCATTGTTCTCTCCTAAAGTCTGCTATCCCTGCACGTAAGTCTAGGCTCCGTTACTTACGGAAATGTCAGCCTGTCATTCTGGAAGGTCACAAGAAATTCTTGGTGGAGAAGATTCTGGACTCCAAAAAGGTCCAGGGGGAAATCCATTTCTTAGTTCAGTGGAAAGATCGTGGCCCGGAGGAAAGATCTTGGATTCCGTGGAGACGCCTGCACGCCCGCAAACTCATTGAGGAATTCTTCAAGCAATTCCCTGGGAAGCCTGGATGTCGGGGTGCCTTGACCCCTCCTCAAGGGGGGGGGGCACTGTTACGAGCTGTGGCGGTGCCCAGCCACAGCGACTCTCTCACAGGCGTACCGGCCATCGCTATGAAGACCGGGACGTCACTTCCGGGGCTCGTCCCGGCCTTTGCCTAGGCAACGGTCGGGACACTGAAAAAGAGAGCGCCGCGTCCCAGCAAAGGAGAACTGCTGGGCGCGTGCGCAACTAAGTAACTTGCCTGCCGGTTAATTCTGTATAATTTGTCCATTAGGCATAGGCTGGGGGCAGTTTCAGAGCTAGGCTCTGATTGGTCACACTGTGTATTCAAGGCAGGGAGGGCTTAGCCTCCCTGCCGGTTATAGCTTCCTGCTATCTGTTTGCTGACTTGCTCTGCCCTTTGTCCCTAGTCTGTGATTCTCTGCCTGATTACCTGTGTATGACCACTTGCCTGGATTTGGACCCTGCTGTGTTTCTTGTGACCCCAACCCTGACGTGATTACCGACCTTCCTGTTTGCCCGTGACCCCTAACCTCGGCTTGGTTTATCGGATTTGCTGTCTGCTACCAGCCCTTGACCCGTGCCTGGACCTCACTCCGCTTTCCTGGGTTCTCCCCAGCCGGTACGCACTTCACAACCCTCTGTCAGTTTGCGGCCAAGTCTGTCCCCACCAATAGGGGCTCCAGTGAACACCTGACTGGCAGAGTAGACTCCGGGTAGTGCAGTATCGGCTTGGGGGGTTCTTAACACCAGTCAGTGTGTCCCAAAACGCTTGTATATGCGTATAAGTAATTTGTTAAACATTGTGATTTAAGAATAAAGGGCAAGAGACTAAGGCAAATAAACAAAATAACTAGTTGCAACGTTGAGTGCAGTTAGCGAAGAAATGCAGAGTCAGGGGAAGACTGGGCTGGGGGACATAGCGTAGTAACTGGGGCTGGGTCACTGAGCCACCTGCACTTTTTTCTCTTTAAAATAGGCTGCCGGGTCAAGTCTTGCCCCCCGGGCTAAGATTTGCCAGCCCTCCGCTGGTTGTAGTATATGTAGCTGGTTTCTGGATGTCTTCAATTTTTCATTGTTTCTTCAACTGTGTTGTTTAACTGTATTTTCTAAATACTTTGTGAGAAAAACACTTAAACACACTGTCCTCCAATGCGTCTTTCCCCTTAGACTGAATGCTAAGATATATTGAGGCCGATTTCAGAACATGTTACATTTGTCCTAATTGGTCAGCTGATCGGAGAAGGCAAAGGTAGCTATTGGGCTTATTAAGGTTAGATAAGGCAAGGCCAGTGTTATAAAAAATGTTTAATTGATCAGCAACTCGACACAGGTTATAGCAATAGATAACAAATTCCTTTTGCACACTTTTAAAAAAAGCACAGTTGCACAGATGAGAAGTATAAATTAATGAGATGAGGTTCAGATTAGGAGAGGGTGAGAGTTGCAGCAGTTAATGTACATACCTGGGGATAAAAAATATGAAAGGTGGTTAGGTGTTATATTGTTTAACTGTATTTTCTAAACACTATGTGAGAAAAACACTTAGTGCACAAAACAAGCATCTATCCCACTAGTCTGTTTCCATATATTGGTGAAAAGTAGGTGTAAATTATACATTATTTCACAGTCCCCCTGTTGTCACTTTATCTATCTATCTATCTATCTATCTAAATAAATATCTATCTATCTATCCATCCCCATCTCAGTGGTACCAGTGATTCTGTACAAATATTTGTGAGTATTTTAGAACACGTGGTCAAACATTAATCCAGTTTTGAATACTTATCTATGGCAACATGATTTTTCAAGTGTAGATTAAATGTTAACAAAAGGGAGAAAATTATTTATCTAAAAGTGCTCTCTCATTCTCTCCTGCGAAATTACGCGGAGATGTAAAAAACATTCCCCTGTTTGACTGACAACAGGAAAAATGTGTGTGTGTGTGTGTGTGTGTGTGTATATATATATATATATATATATATATATATATATATATATGCACAGTTGAAGTTGCATCTAGGTCTGAGTGAGTTGCAGATGTGTCCACTTAACACTTCTCTAACACTTGCGTCCAACTTGCTAACATGCACAAAAAACTTTTATTTTAGATGTTACAAACGCAATTGCTAGGTAGTATAATTTAAACTTGAACAACCTAGCTAATACAGCAGCAAGAACTTTCCAACATGTGTACAATTTTTTTCTATCTTTGCTACAACACTCTTGGTAAATCCTAATCTGTGGCCAAACAACTCCCAAAGTCTCAATAAGCATTCAGGTGTTTGGCACCATCTGCTGTGTACACATGCATCTTACCACCCTCAAATAGAGCCGAATTTTACACTATATTTGCGACTACGTCTCAGTCTGAATCTGTATGCAGTTGCTCGTACACGCCCTTAATGTACATTACAACAGCCTGTACTTCCCCCGTCACGCCTCTTCAGGCATAAGGAGTCCTATGTGTCAGAAGGTCGCAGGTCTGAATAGCAGCAGTTGTGTATGTTCATTTTCTGAGTGTGCACAGCACATAAAAAGGATCTATTCTGTTATCCGCCAGAAATACCATCTGCAACAGCCGGGCACCTGCGCAACTTTTCAATCCATTCTTTTTTCCTGCCAATCTGTTGTCTTCAGGTCCGCACGTGGACTTCTGGTATTCTACAGTAGTCAATGTCTTGATTCCTGATATGGGGAGAAAAACAAAAACTCTTCTATGAAGACTTCCCCTTCGAGAGTGATTAATTGTTCCCTCCCACCCTCTGATGGTTTATGATTTAACGCCAGGGTCATTCCGGGATTTTCAGATATCATATTTTACTATAGTTTGCGAGTGTTATGGACTGAATTTCACATTATTTCAACAACTGAGTATTATTCTGGGAACTTCAAACTGTCTTGTCTTTTTACATTATTACCACAAAATCCTCCAAAGTGTCCCTATATCTGGGAGATTTCTTTTTTGACACTATTCCCTGTCTGTAACCAAACTACCATTTTTGTAGGGGCATTCTGGGTAGGGGGCATCTGCCCTCCAAGCTGTCACATAGTGGGTTACCTTCGGCTGGGCCAACTGCATTTTTCTTTCCTTTAAAATGTTCCTTATAAGCTGCTGAGTTGAGTCTCACCCACCCGGGCAAAATTTTGTGAGCCAGTCTCTGCAGTTTTGTTTTAACTCAGTGCTGCAATTTTAAAACAATATTGTATACAGGTTTTATTCTTATGAGACATGACCCTTCCCGTTTCTGGTGAATACAACCCATTATCACACATCAGGCTTGTTTTTTAATCTTTATTTACGGGCTATCAGGGAAATGTTCATTGAGCAACGTAATTTTCAGCACTTAACTTTCTATAGGGTGGTTACATTACTTTTGGGGAGACTTAAATCCTAACCTTTATTATCTTCCTAGGTTTTACAGGGATTTATGAACTTGTAGCTGCTATGAAAAAAAAAATCAAATGGAGAGATACAACGATTGTGAGACCTGCAATCAGCAAGTTTATCCTATAGACTTATATCCCTTCCTACTAAGGGTTCAGGCCACTCTAGGCTAATGCGCACATAGCGCCCTCTCCCCTTCTACGCCAGGCTACTATATGGTAGGTGAAAACAAACATTCTTAATTTAAACTCCGGCTTCCTTTACCCCCCAACCGCACCAATGTGTCATACGCCAGGGACCCACTAGCCGCGACCCTGCTCACTTACCCCTCCGGCACTCCGACCGATCTCCGCTGGCGGCCGCCATCTTGAACGGATCTGCGCATGCACAGACCCGATTTCTGTGTTAAAGCCTTTCTCAGTCTCCTATTGGATGAGGGATTTCCCTCCACTATTTAAACCTGCCTCTTTCTCTCCTCTGAGCCTGTTCTTAGGTTCAGTTTGGATTCTCCTAGTGGACGTCTCCTCCAGTCTTAGCTTCCCTGCAGTCCGCAAACCATCATCATCATCATCATCAGTTATTTATATAGCGCCAACATATTCCGTAGCGCTTTACAATTGGGGACAAACGTAATAAACTAATAAACAAACTGGGTAAAACAGACAAAGAGGTGAGAAGGCCCTGCTCGCAAGCTTACAATCTATGGGACAATGGGAGATTGACACATGAGGTTAAGTATACATTTTGCATCTTGGCCCAGCCAGACTGCAAAGGTAGGGTGATTCATAAGCTAAATGATCCTGTCACACAATAATGTTGGTCCGGGGGTAGTTGTCTTGTGTGAAATTGTGTAACAGGCTAAAGGTAGTGAGGTTAAGATGGTGGTTGAGGAATATTATACGCTTGTCTGAATAGGTAGGTTTTCAGAGAACGCTTGAAAGTTTGTAGAACAGAGGAGAGTCTTATTGTGCGAGGGAGAGAGTTCCATAGAGTGGGTGCAGCCCGAAAAAAGTCCTGTAACCGGGAATGGGAGGATGTAATGAGGGTGGATGAGAGACGCAGATCTTTTGCAGAACGGAGTTGCCGAGTTGGGAGATATTTTGAGACAAGAGAGGAGATGTATGTTGGTGCAGCTTTGTTGATGGCCTTGTAGGTTAGTAAAAGTATTTTATATTGGATTCGGCAGAAGACAGGCAGCCAGTGTAGAGACATACAGAGTGATTCAACAGAGGAATAGCTATTTGCAAGGAAAATCAGTCTTGCCGAAGCATGCAAAATAGATTTTAGGGGTTTGAGTCTGTTTTTGGGAAGACCAGTAAGGAGGGAATTGCAATAGTCAATGCGGGAGATGATTAGTGCATGAATTAAGGTTTTAGCAGTGTCTTGTGTGAGATATGTGCGGATTCTGGAAATGTTCTTTAGATGTATGTAACATGATTTAGATATAGAGTCAATGTGGGGAACAAAGGATAGGCGTGAATCAAGGATTACACCTAGGCAGCGAGCTTGTGGGGTGGGATTTATGGTCATGTTATCAACAGAGATAGAAATGTCAGGTATGCTCTTGTTGGCGGGTGGGAATATTATTAACTCTGTTTTAGAAAGATTAAGTTTGAGTTGACGAGAGGACATCCAAGATGAAATGGCAGAAAGACAGTCAGTTACACGGGACAACACAGATGTCGAGATATCAGGAGAGGATAGATAGATTTGGGTATCATCCGCATAGAGATGATACTGAAAGCCAAAGGAACTTATTAGATTTCCAAGAGAAGCGTCATAGATAGAGAACAGCAGAGGACCTAGCACCGAGCCTTGTGGTACTCCAACTGATAGGGGAAGCGGAGCGGATGTGGCTCCAGAGAAATTAACAGTGAAAGAGCGATTAGAGAGGTAAGATGAGAACCAGGATAGAACTGTGTCTTGAAGACCTAGGGATTGCAGCGTTTGTATGAGAAGAGAGTGGTCAACTGTGTCAAATGCAGCCGAGAGATCAAGGAGAATTAGGAGAGAGTAATGGCGTTCAGTCTTAGCAGTGATCAGATCATTAACAACCTTGGTCAGCGGAGTCTCTGTGGAGTGTTGAGAACGAAAGCCTGACTGAAGAGGATCCAACAGGTTGTTTGCGGAAAGAAAGCGTGTGAGGCGAGTGTAGGCAAGTCTCTCTAGAAGCTTGGAGGGGCAAGGGAGCTGAGAGATGGGACGGTAATTTGAGAGAGAGTTTGGGTCGGAGTTTTGTTTTTTTAGAATAGGAGTAATCACTGCATGCTTGTATAGTGATGGAAAGATGCCAGTAGAGAGTGAGAGATTACAGATTTGAGTTAGAGGTGAAATGAGCACAGAAGACAGGGATCTACCAATTTGCGAGGGAATAGGATCAAGAGGACAGGAGGTAGAGTAGGAAGATAAGAAGAGCGTAGAAATTTCCTCTTCATTTGTGGGGTCAAATGAAGAGAGGGTGTCAGAGGGTAGTGGGAAGGAAATGAGCTGATGGCTTGTTGAGGAAGAGGATACCATTTCTAGTCTGATCTTATCAATCTTGTCCTTGAAGTAGGTAGCAAGATCCTGAGCACTGATAGTAGATGGAGGGTTCGGGGTGGGAGGATTGAGAAGATGATTAAATGTATTGAAAAGGCGTTTGGGGTTAGAAGCCTGAGCATAGATAAGAGATTGAAAGTATGTTTGTTTTGCAGTGTCCAGAGCATTTCGATAGGAGTGGTAGACAGAAGTATATGTGAAGAAGTCATTAGAGCTTCGAGATTTACGCCAGTGACGTTCTGCTTTACGGGACAGTTTTTTGAAGATTTCGTGTTGCTTTGGTGTGCCACGGTTGACATCGAAGTCGACGTGTAGTATGAAGTGTCGCTGGAGCCACTTGATCAAGGGCCGTTGCTAAGGTTAGGTGAAAATGAGGTACTGCCATCTCAGGGGATGAGAATGTAGAGATAGGGGAGAGAAGGTGTTGGAGAGAGGTGGAAAATTGTTGAAGATTAATAGAATTCAGATTTCTACAAGTATGAGGAGGCTTGGTTGAGTTAGACAGTAGAGAGGTTAGAGCAGTGGGGGTGAGAGTGTAGCTGATAAGGTGATGATCCGAGAGGGGGAAGGGTGTATTAATAAAGTTAGAAACTGAGCATAGTCTAGAGAAAACAAGATCAAGGCAGTGGCCATCCTTATGAGTAGATGATTCAATCCACTGGGAGAGGTCAAGTGAGGATGTTAGAGAGAGTAGTTTGGAAGCAGCTTTGGAAGGTGGGTTATCAATGGGGATGTTGAAGTCACCCATGATGATGGTGGGGATGTCTGAAGATAAGAAGTGAGGGAGCCATGCAGAGAAATCCTCAATAAATTGTTGGTGTGCTCCAGGGGGACGATAGATCACCGCAACACGTAGGGAGAATGGATTAAAATGCGAATAGCATGTACTTCAAAAGATGTGAACGTGAGTGATGGGACATTTGGTAGAACTGTGTATGTGCACTGTGGGGAGAGAAGTAGTCCAACCCCACCTCCTTGTCTGCCTTCAGGTCTGGAGGTGTGGGTGAGATGGAGGCCACCATGTGAAAGTGCTGCAGGTGAGGCAGTGTCTGATTGCATGAGCCATGTTTCTGTTATTGCCAGAAGGTTGAGGTTTTTTGAGAGGAAGAGATCATGAACGGAGGTAAGTTTGTTACAAACAGATCGTGCATTCCAAAGGGCACATTTAAAGGACTTGGGAAGAGAGGGTAGACAGGTGATGTGTTTGAGGTTTGCTATAGAACGGTAGTGTTCTGATGTATGTGTGTGTGAGGAGTGTGGGGGACCTGGATTAGGTGATATATCACCAGCTAATAGAAGCAGAGTGAGCGAAAGATAGGCAAGGGGATTGTAAGATGTGTGGCCTTTTATTTTCTGGCGACAGGTGGAGGCTGTACTTGTTAGAGATAATAAATAGGACAACAGTTCATGGGTGTTAAATAGAGGTGAGTGGAGTAATGCAGGTGCAATATGAACAAATTTGTGTGTTGGTGGAGGGTGAAAGATGACACAGTCCTAAAGATCATGCCATGAAATGAGACTAAGAAAAGCAATTTGTGAAACATTGTGAAAAAAGGGGTAAAAGCAAGGATATTTTAAGAATTACCTCTTAGCAGTATTCCATATAAATAGACAAGTAGTGCAGAAATAGGCTGTGGCAGATGTTGCTTATTGCTGGAAGTTAAATCAAGTCAAATGTAGTCCAATGTTTGTCCAACTGTGTTGTCTAACTGTGCATTTTCGTCCACTTTGTGAGAAAATCCCACTTAGTGCAGAAATCACACACGTCTAACCCCACATACGTCTCCCCATAGAATGAACCACTCCAGACTTCACAGCTCTCAACCATCCCTGCGGTCATCCTGCAATCCGCAGACCACTCCAGGCTTCACAGCTCTCCGCTATCCCAGCGGTCATCCCTGCAGTCCTGCAGACCACTCCAGGCTTTACAGTTATCTGCTATCCCAGCAGTCATCCCTGCAGTCCGCAGACCATTCCAGGCTTCACAGTTCTCCGCTATCCCAGCGGTCATCCCTGCGGTCATCCTGCAATCTGCAGACCTCTCCAGGGTTCACAGCTCTCCGCTATCCCAGCGGTCATCCCTGCAGACCGCAGACCACTCCAGGCTTCACAGCTCTCCGCTATCCCAGCGGGCATCCCTGCAAACCCGCAGACCATCACAGCTCCACGCTGCTCCGCTATTCCTACGGTCATTCCTGGAACCCACAGATCTCTAAACTCACTGAACTCCGTGGATCCTGCCCCACTCCCAGAGGACCGCGGCCTGCGTGGCGGTTGCCGCGAAGTCCATACCACCTTGCGGGGGTTCTCGGTGAAGGCCAGCTGCTACGTTAGACTCCGTGCCTCTGGTGAGTGTTAGTATTGGCAGGTCAGGGGTGTATCCCAGGTAACTGTGACACATTGTTTATGTTACTCTGTTTTAGAAACTTAGCTCCATGTGGTTTTTTATAAAGGTCACAGAAATCTTTGTCACTCATTTAATTTTCATTAACAGAATGAAGACATGAACAAGAGCTACTGAAGAGGGGGTGAGGGGGCTGCAACGTCTGTCGCCATCCTTGTCTCTCCTTCTCGATTATCCTCAAACACCCGTCCAAGGATGACTCAATGTCTTCAGCCTGTACCATGACAATATGTCAAGATTAAAACCTCACTACATTTTTCTTTCATGTGTTCTTTTAACTTTGGAGAAAAACTATTTTTTTAGTCTCTTATTTAAAAATGAGTTTCAGTTTATATCACTCCATGTCACAATTTTACACCCACCAAAATTGCCCCCCCCCCCCCCCCCCCTAGACAGGATAAACAATTAATGCACTTAAGCCATTTTTTTTTCAAAACAAGAAAAAGACAGTCTTCATTATGTAGATTTTGCTGCTTTAGCCAACACCACGGGACTGAGGATATACATCTTGCACTACCTGTTATGCTGCCAAAAAAAATTAGTGACCAAATGTAGTTATGTCTGACTTGGCCTTCCTTTTATCTCTATCCATACCAATTTAATGACTAACAAATCAATTTAACAATCACATCAGTATTCATTTTACTGTGGCACAGTCACTTTTAATGATCTATGTTGTATCTTAAAAGCATTCTCATGTCTACCTGCTACTTCCAAAATCCTTTACTGTGCACTTAAGAATAGAGGGGATTCGCCATACCCCTCTAAACCACTTAAAACCACTTCTCCAGGTCCTGATTACGGGGTGTGTACAGCCTAGGCCAGTGTTTCCCAATCTCAGGTACCCCTAACAGTCCATGTTTCCCACCTCTCCTTGCTGGAGCACAGGTGTATTCCTTACTGACTGACACATTATAATTATATCACCTGTGGATCTGTTACAATCTACTGGCCCTGCACTTTGCAACTCAGTGACTTCCCCTCTGCTTCTGAAAGTACAGAAACCCCCAATTCCTTCCTACCACAATATTTCATATTGGTTAAATAAATCGTTTAATATTTTGAGCATATCTATTACATTGTTCCTTAATATTTATAAAATTATTATTACACATATTAGGCCTCATTTAGGGGGTGATTCAATCAGGGCCCTCTTAAGAACCTCTTGGGCCCCCGGGCACAGCAGTGCACCGGGGCCCCTAAATATACAAAAATAAAAAAAAAATGATTATATATATGGGCCCTGCAGCCCAGGGGGGCCCTCCGGAGGCAGGAAAAAAGAAAACCCTAAAAAAGAAGAAGAAAATACTTACTGTGCTGTCAGCTGGTGATCCGGCTCCCTCCCTGGTCTCCTCCTCCGTCGCGCTCCGCAATTGATGTCGGGCGGGCGTGATGACGTCACGCCCGACATGCACTGCCAGCGCGACGGAGGAGGAGACCAGGGAGGGAGCCGGATCGCCAGCTGACAGCACAGTAAGTATTTTCTTCTTCTTTTTCAGGGTTTTCTTTTTTCCTGCCTCCGGAGGGCACCCCTGGGCTGCAGGGCCCCCGGGCACCTGCCCAGCGTGCCCAATGGGAAAGACGGCCCTGGATTCAATTAGATGCAAATGTTTTGGTTTTGTGTTCTGCATAAAATTTTAGCAAGTGAGAAAAAAAAAGCAATTCCAATGCTTAATGCTTAATTTCCTAAATTTTGCTCACACTTCCTAAGGTAGTGAAGAGTTTTCAAGTTGTGGGCACAATTTATAGTGCACACTTGTGGCACTAAAAGCGCCAGCATGCAAAAGAGCACAAGTGTCTTTTTTTTCTTTTTGTGTAGACACTGCGGTGTCTGCCTGTGAATGACTGTTCATAGTTATGTATAGTTTTAGTCAGCGGTTATCTGGCTTTGCATATTTATGATCTTTTGAACTCTAAACTCCAAGTTTAGATTGAGCTATTATCTAATGGAGAGCTATCTCTGATCTCATTCTCTTTTTCTAAATATTCCTTATCTTTTCCTAACAACCATACCGCTAATGTAATAATCTGTTGGAACTTTTCCTTACAGCAATTACAACTGTCTTCCTGGTTGACACATTTATTTTCTAATATCTCTGCACGTTCCGGTCTCCAAATAGTATATTCCTAAACTTGTACCAAGTTAGATGGCATTTGGGACCATTTATATGTTTCACATTTTGCTTATCAAGAGAACCATCCATTTTCAGCCGATGTACAGTATATCTAATGGGGAAACTGAGTTAAACATAATTACTGTATCTGTTCTGATCCAGAGCTCATTATTACTTCCTGAGCGGTAGTCTCTTGTCAGGATACTCTCTGCCTAACGCTACAATAAAACACCTTGGAAAGTTAAACTGCGATTCTTGCAGACATTGCTATGTCTGTCTCTCGCTCCGAAATTGGTGGTATTTTCCCCTCGTCACTTAAGGAAACAAACACACAAATTGTGAGTTTATTAGGAACTGGCACTTTCAAAGAAACAATGTATGCCTCAGGCACATGCATTGAAGGGCACTCAAATATTTTGGCTAAGAAGCGCACACGAAAAACCAAACTTCATGGGACACACACACCCAAAAAATACTGAAAATGCAATTTAAAAAATCCAAATACATTTTCAAGAGTGTCCGAAACATAGAGAATGTACAGTTATGAGGGTTAACCCATCAAATAATTGTGGGGAATAAGGCCTAAATCATAGCTGCAGTGTTTATTTAATATATCATTTGAATCCATTGATAAATCGAGCTACTATGGTTTAAAATGTGAAGTCAGAAGGACTGTTGTATGTTTATTTGGTGGCTCTGCACATCCTGGTGTTAGAAGATAGCAGTGTCACCTGTGGCAGCTTCAAAGGCCCATGCAGTGAGCTATATCCTGACACAAGTTAGTTTTTTGGACACCTGAATAGACTTTACATGTGTTTGGGAAATGAATGTCTCATTGTGATAATTCCATCATGTTTGGTATTTAAATGTGCGGGAGATTATTGCAGGGGGATTTATGTCTCTGGGATATATTTGTGAAGAGTTACTGTGACTAGATCACTTATAAATAACTTATGAAATTTAGGGAATAGTGCAGGGCGCTTATTTATATAACTGCACATGCACTTATTTTTGATATTGTGTATATTTTGGTAAGGGAAATCTTTAATTTCTGAGACCAGGGGGAGAAAATTAGTTTTTTTTGTTTTAACCTCTCTAGAGGAAATGCCTTATTTCTGATGTATATATCTGATACAATAAGCCTTTGTTTAGAAAGCCTTTTGTATATCTTGGTGTAAGGAAATGTCTTGTTTGGGGTTTACAACTTTTCCTGGGGAATTATTTTCTTTGGAAGAAGTGTGTATTCTGCAACTCTTGGAAGAAAGGACTCATGCTAATCTCATGCTAATTAGAACTTTTGATGTGTGAGGGTCATAGGAAGATGTAATTAGACTTGCTATCCAGTGTAAGATGCATGATTTCACAGCAAGGTTTTAAGATATCACAGATACGCTTAAATATTATTAGCTTTGCAATCCATATAAATCCATGTTTGTGTAAACACATTGCATCCGGATTCTAAAAAATAGCCTGTGTCCAAATCAGTATAAAAAGCACCGTCTTGTACACTGAAATGTATCATTCTGATGTTCCATCTGACCTGACAACTGATACCTTTAATCAGTGGAACTGTCCTTGTCAGGGCACCTAAGCAAAATAAAACATCACTCTTTTCTTCAAGACCCTGCTTGACAACTTCTTATATATTGCTGTAATCCTGTGACCTGCAGATTAGACCCTAAATCTAATCCGTTCACCGGCTGTTCCTGAGGTTGGACCCAGCTCTCCAGCACCACCGCTCTGCTGCTATCCAGCAGCTGGCCAGTGTGATAGGCCAGGGGGATTCATCCACAGCACCCTGATCCATAGTAAGCTGTCAGGGGTACCAGCCCAAGTGTAAAAGCACGGGAGTACACTAGTAGCGACAGTCACCCAGAAGGAACGTGGTTCTGGGCGCCATAAAGGAGTCCAGTGGTGGCAGCAGACTTCTCCTACTGCGGCAGGAGAGGCGTATTCGGACTAACGAAAGGGGACGTTGGCAAAGTAAGCCCAGCTGGTTCCCAGCAACAACAGACAGGGTGGCACAGGCGGTCCATCCTGTCACAGTTACCAAAGGTCAAAACTTTTGGAATATTTTTGAGCAAACTATAGTGACACCCAGGGGACATTCCTGCCTCCCTATTAGCATCAACACTGCCCCTGTGAAGGCCATGCCATTTCACTGTGGTTAAAAAACCTGTGTTGTGTAGGGGCACAATTTCAGTGTCAGTTTCTTGGGCATCAGTCTAATTGAAGGACTGTCCAACTTTTCTGCCTACCCACAGGCAAACAGATTATTATACGTAAGTTATGCTCTGTACTTTCATCCCATTTATATGTCAAATCTTTATCTAATTGTTTTTTTATTATCTGTATGCATTGTACTTTTGCATATTAAATCTAACAATTGAATAGTTCTGTCCTTATTGCTCTAAACAAATCCATTGCCTGTTTAGAAGAGAGAGATTGCTTGGCTGGGTTAACTCTTTAGATACCAGCGTGTGAAGGGTTAGCTGTTTAACTACCAGAGCACCGAGTGTGTGCAATTGCATAATTAAGTCATGGGTTTGCTACAGGCCTTATATATAGCTGGTGGCACTTGGCGGAGAGGTGTGGAAGCAGGTGTCTGTGTTGGGAAAGGGACCAGTAAATCTGTAGCCTGAGAAAAAGAGGGGAGTGTGAGGTTTAGGCTGGAATCCAGTAAGCTTCCAAGTCATGAGTGCGCAGAGGGCAGTTTGTGACAGATAAAGGGGTTCAGGAGCGGTTTCCTGACAAAATAAAAGTGATATATTGTATGACTATTGGAAATTATGATAAGATATTAGATCAGGGAGTAGCCAGAGGGGCCTATCCCTGACAAAGAGCAGTAAGCTCACCTTCTTGCCACTGAGTAAGTTCTACACCTGCACTCTGCAGGAAGTGGGTGATCTCTGCCCCAGAACAGATCATGGAAGTGCTGTCAAATCACACGCAGTTCCAGCGGTTCTGTACCTATAGTAACCCACACTGGGGGAAGGGGCGTATCCATCATGGACAGACCGTTCTATCAGAATCTATGATCTCCTGCACTGTGCAACTTTCTGCTGGCACATGTCGCACGGCCCTGGAGAGAGCTGCCTAGAGAAAAGCCTGTGGAGAGACAGTAAGAGAGAGTCAGCCATATTACAGGGCTGAGGGCTGCAACAGGTATACAAGACCCAAATAAATGGTTGCTGCATCCAATAAGCTGTAAGAGCTGACTAGTGAGAAGCTGTGTTGTTGTATCCAGTGATAATACACCCACAAGTTCCAATCTGTCACTGCTAATGTGATTTACACCAAAATCCTTATTGTACCGATAAAGAACACTGGCCAGCCAGTATCTGTGAGGACTGTTGTGTAGGTATCAGGACCCCTAGCTTAGAGTTTACCTCGTAAAGAGAGAGAGCCTGTGACGGGGCAGAGACCATTTCAGCATACTTACCAACTGTAGGTTAATCCCGGGAGATTGCGGAGAAGTGAATTACAAGAGCGGAGGGGGCTGGGGTACTCCAATCCCGGAATTTTGACCCAGCCCCGGCAATAAAATGAGATTGCATGGGATATGTCTTACTAATAATAAGTAGTATGAGGATGAAGATGGTAATTTGAGCAGTGTTCCCAGCATATAGTACTACTTGGTAATGAGAAGTATAATGTTCCTTGAAGAAGGATAAGGGCAAATACATTTAAACTGATGCGGGGACAGTCTTACCTAAAGCAGGCAGAGACTTAGAACTTCCAGGGTCATACAGACCAATCTCACTTCTAAATACTGATTACAAGTTGTTGACAAAGATTTCAACAGAGTGCCTGAAAGTAATATTAGCATGTATGATACATGGCCATGACCAGACTGGATTTATCTGGGGTAGAAACTCTGTTTTATACTGCATTATATTTCCTAACATTTCATATATTATGCAAATGTTGCCTATAAGCATTGGTAGAGGAGATGCTCTCAAGTGTACACCCCTCGTTAGTAATTTCATTTGGCAACAGAAAAAGCCTAGAATTGCACGGCATAGATTATATCTGCCAAAGCGGAAGGGATGAGTGAGCTTCCCAGATATTGTGGCCTTTAAGAGAGTGGTGATGTTTAGATACTGTCACAACCTGCCTCCTGCAGATCCTGTTTGCCAGGAGCTATGTTGGACTTTCTGGATATATATATAATTTCATCCCTGCAATCTGTGTTTAAGTATGTTCATCCATGCTGCTACTACTACTCTGATCATTATTCTGTGAATTTCATCCCTGCAATCTGTGTTTAAGTATGTTATAGGAAACTGTTATCTGTTTAAACTTAGGTTGGCACAGTCTTTTATTGCTGCCTAATTTATGATAGGTATCTGGCCTCCTCTATCCTTTCCCACAAATGTTTTCTTTTCCTTTGATTAGCTGACCAATTAGCACATCTGTAGTGTATTCCTAAATTAGACTGACTACATCTTAGCTTCATTCTATGGGGAGACGTATGTGATTTCTGCACTAAGTGGGATTTTCTCACAAAGTGGACGAAAATGCACAGTTAGACAACACAGTTGGACAAACATTGGACTACATTTGACTTGATTTAACTCCCAGCAATAAGCAACATCTGCCACAGCCTATTTCTGCACTACTTGTCTATTTATATGGAATACTGCTAAGAGGTAATTCTTAAAATATCCTTGCTTTTTGCTTTTACCCCTTTTTTCACAATGTTTCACAAATTGCTTTTCTTAGTCTCATTTCATGGCATGATCTTTAGGACTGTGTCATCTTTCACCCCTCCACCAACACACAAATTTGTTCATATTGCACCTGCATTACTCCACTCACCTCTATTTAACACCCATGAACTGTTGTCCTATTTATTATCTCTAACAAGTACAGCCTCCACCTGTCGCCAGAAAATAAAAGGCCACACATCTTACAATCCCCTTGCCTATCTTTCGCTCACTCTGCTTCTATTAGCTGGTGATATATCACCTAATCCAGGTCCCCCACACTCCTCACACACACATACATCAGAACACTACCGTTCTATAGCAAACCTCAAACACATCACCTGTCTACCCTCTCTTCCCAAGTCCTTTAAATGTGCCCTTTGGAATGCACGATCTGTTTGTAACAAACTTACCTCCGTTCATGATCTCTTCCTCTCAAAAAACCTCAACCTTCTGGCAATAACAGAAACATGGCTCATGCAATCAGACACTGCCTCACCTGCAGCACTTTCACATGGTGGCCTCCATCTCACCCACACCTCCAGACCTGAAGGCAGACAAGGAGGTGGGGTTGGACTACTTCTCTCCCCACAGTGCACATACACAGTTCTACCAAATGTCCCATCACTCACGTTCACATCTTTTGAAGTACATGCTATTCGCATTTTTAATCCATTCTCCCTACGTGTTGCGGTGATCTATCGTCCCCCTGGAGCACACCAACAATTTATTGAGGATTTCTCTGCATGGCTCCCTCACTTCTTATCTTCAGACATCCCCACCATCATCATGGGTGACTTCAACATCCCCATTGATAACCCACCTTCCAAAGCTGCTTCCAAACTACTCTCTCTAACATCCTCACTTGACCTCTCCCAGTGGATTGAATCATCTACTCATAAGGATGGCCACTGCCTTGATCTTGTTTTCTCTAGACTATGCTCAGTTTCTAACTTTATTAATACACCCTTCCCCCTCTCGGATCATCACCTTATCAGCTACACTCTCACCCCCACTGCTCTAACCTCTCTACTGTCTAACTCAACCAAGCCTCCTCATACTTGTAGAAATCTGAATTCTATTAATCTTCAACAATTTTCCACCTCTCTCCAACACCTTCTCTCCCCTATCTCTACATTCTCATCCCCTGAGATGGCAGTACCTCATTTTCACCTAACCTTAGCAACGGCCCTTGATCAAGTGGCTCCAGCGACACTTCATACTACACGTCGACTTCGATGTCAACCGTGGCACACCAAAGCAACACGAAATCTTCAAAAACTGTCCCGTAAAGCAGAACGTCACTGGCGTAAATCTCGAAGCTCTAATGACTTCTTCACATATACTTCTGTCTACCACTCCTATCGAAATGCTCTGGACACTGCAAAACAAACATACTTTCAATCTCTTATCTATGCTCAGGCTTCTAACCCCAAACGCCTTTTCAATACATTTAATCATCTTCTCAATCCTCCCACCCCGAACCCTCCATCTACTATCAGTGCTCAGGATCTTGCTACCTACTTCAAGGACAAGATTGATAAGATCAGACTAGAAATGGTATCCTCTTCCTCAACAAGCCATCAGCTCATTTCCTTCCCACTACCCTCTGACACCCTCTCTTCATTTGACCCCACAAATGAAGAGGAAATTTCTACGCTCTTCTTATCTTCCTACTCTACCTCCTGTCCTCTTGATCCTATTCCCTCGCAAATTGGTAGATCCCTGTCTTCTGTGCTCATTTCACCTCTAACTCAAATCTGTAATCTCTCACTCTCTACTGGCATCTTTCCATCACTATACAAGCATGCAGTGATTACTCCTATTCTAAAAAAACAAAACTCCGACCCAAACTCTCTCTCAAATTACCGTCCCATCTCTCAGCTCCCTTGCCCCTCCAAGCTTCTAGAGAGACTTGCCTACACTCGCCTCACACGCTTTCTTTCCGCAAACAACCTGTTGGATCCTCTTCAGTCAGGCTTTCGTTCTCAACACTCCACAGAGACTGCGCTGACCAAGGTTGTTCATGATCTGATCACTGCTAAGACTGAACGCCATTACTCTCTCCTAATTCTCCTTGATCTCTCGGCTGCATTTGACACAGTTGACCACTCTCTTCTCATACAAACGCTGCAATCCCTAGGTCTTCAAGACACAGTTCTATCCTGGTTCTCATCTTACCTCTCTAATCGCTCTTTCACTGTTAATTTCTCTGGAGCCACATCTGCTCCGCTTCCCCTATCAGTTGGAGTACCACAAGGCTCGGTGCTAGGTCCTCTGCTGTTCTCTATCTATACCGCTTCTCTTGGAAATCTAATAAGTTCCTTTGGCTTTCAGTATCATCTCTATGCGGATGATACCCAAATCTATCTATCCTCTCCTGATATCTCGACATCTGTGTTGTCCCGTGTAACTGACTGTCTTTCTGCCATTTCATCTTGGATGTCCTCTCGTCAACTCAAACTTAATCTTTCTAAAACAGAGTTAATAATATTCCCACCCGCCAACAAGAGCATACCTGACATTTCTATCTCTGTTGATAACATGACCATAAATCCCACCCCACAAGCTCGCTGCCTAGGTGTAATCCTTGATTCACGCCTATCCTTTGTTCCCCACATTGACTCTATATCTAAATCATGTTACATACATCTAAAGAACATTTCCAGAATCCGCACATATCTCACACAAGACACTGCTAAAACCTTAATTCATGCACTAATCATCTCCCGCATTGACTATTGCAATTCCCTCCTTACTGGTCTTCCCAAAAACAGACTCAAACCCCTAAAATCTATTTTGCATGCTTCGGCAAGACTGATTTTCCTTGCAAATAGCTATTCCTCTGTTGAATCACTCTGTATGTCTCTACACTGGCTGCCTGTCTTCTACCGAATCCAATATAAAATACTTTTACTAACCTACAAGGCCATCAACAAAGCTGCACCAACATACATCTCCTCTCTTGTCTCAAAATATCTCCCAACTCGGCAACTCCGTTCTGCAAAAGATCTGCGTCTCTCATCCACCCTCATTACATCCTCCCATTCCCGGTTACAGGACTTTTTTCGGGCTGCACCCACTCTATGGAACTCTCTCCCTCGCACAATAAGACTCTCCTCTGTTCTACAAACTTTCAAGCGTTCTCTGAAAACCTACCTATTCAGACAAGCGTATAATATTCCTCAACCACCATCTTAACCTCACTACCTTTAGCCTGTTACACAATTTCACACAAGACAACTACCCCCGGACCAACATTATTGTGTGACAGGATCATTTAGCTTATGAATCACCCTACCTTTGCAGTCTGGCTGGGCCAAGATGCAAAATGTATACTTAACCTCATGTGTCAATCTCCCATTGTCCCATAGATTGTAAGCTTGCGAGCAGGGCCTTCTCACCTCTTTGTCTGTTTTACCCAGTTTGTTTATTAGTTTATTACGTTTGTCCCCAATTGTAAAGCGCTACGGAATATGTTGGCGCTATATAAATAACTGATGATGATGATGATGATGATATATAGCCTGCAGTACCACCATACCACCAAAGAGGCCACTGTGGCACTTGAACTGTTTCCTTTCCTTTTCCTGAACTAAGCTCATTTGCTCAGGATGATTTTCGCCTGTATCCAACCCTGCAATCCGCAGGCTACTCGTCTCACCACCTTTCCAGAGGTTTCCAACCCTGCAATCCGCAGGCTACTCATTTCACCACCTCTTCCAGGAGATATCCAACACTGCAATCTGCAGGCTACTGTTACAACTCTTCCTGTGTTTTGTATCTAGCAGCAGTACCTTATACCACCAGAGGTGCTGCTGTTCTGTTCCAAACTCTTCAGCATGACTGAAGGAGTTAATCTTCTTGCCTGAGGCCTAATTGGAACTGCACCTGTCACACTGCTTCAAATACCTGCCTCAAGCTGTGCTCTGTGCAGTTCATCCCGTTTGTTCCTGGTTGCTGCTAACCTGCTCCTGTGTTATTTGATATATACCTGCTGGACTGAACTTCTGTGTATGACCCCTGCCTGTACCTTGGACCTTGCCTGCTTGCCTGAGACCCCGAATCATTTGCCTGTACCTTGGACCACGCTGTTTTGCCTGTTGCCCTGACCTTTTGGCCTGACTTCTGGACCTTGATTATTTGCTTGTGTCAGTTACTTTGCGTGGACTCTGTTTGCTTCCTGGACAGACTTTTGCATCCTGGAACTGGGTAACTCACCATTCTTATCCCTGCATTCAAACTACATTAGCATTCTGTGGAACCTGTTATTTCTGTGTACCTTCCTGCCACACCTGTTCATGTTTATGTTGGGAGTTATACCTGTTTATGAAAACCTGCATGTTCATTGAACTGAACCCTTGCTTATATATTTTGCTGGAATAAAGACATTTGTATTATACTTCCATGGCTGCTTGCTGAGTTTACTAGGAATCGTAACAGCTACTCATCTCACCACCTCTTCCAGAGGTATCCAACCCTGCAATCTGCAGGCTACTCATCTGACCACTTCTTCCAGAGGTATCCAACCCTGCAATCCGCAGGCTACTCATCTCACCACTTCTTCCAGAGGTATCCAACCCTGCAATCCGCAGGCTACTCATCTCACCACCTCTTCCAGAGGTATCCAACCCTGCAATCCGCAGGCTACTCATCTCACCACCTCTTCCAGTGGTATCCAACCCTGCAATCCGCAGGCTACTCATCTGACCACTTCTTCCAGAGGTATCCAACCCTGCAATCCGCAGGCTACTCATCTCACCGCCTCTTCCAGAGGTATCCAACCCTGCAATCCGCAGGCTACTCATCTCACCACCTCTTCCAGAGGTATCCAACCCTGCAATCCGCAGGCTACTCATCTCACCACCTCTTCCAGAGGTATCCAACCCTGAAATCCGCAGGCTACTCATCTCACCACCTCTTCCAGAGGTATCCAATCCTGCAATCCGCAGGCTACTCATCTCCCCACCTCTTCCAGAGGTATTCAACCCTGCAATCCGCAGGCTACTCATCTCACCACCTTTCCAGTGGTATCTAACCCTGCAATCCGCAGGCTACTCATCTCACCACCTTTCCAGCGGTATCTAACCCTGCAATCCGCAGGCTACTCATGTCACCACCTCTTCCAGAGGTATCCAACCCTGCAACCTGCTGGCTACTGCATCTCTCCATCAGTATTGCCTATTCCGCTGTTAAGTGTCAGGATCTGCCTGCAGCCCCTTGCAGTACATAATGCTTTGCTTGGCAGCCCCTGCCTTTTGACTTTATTAGTGTGTATTTGCAGCAGTACCTCTGATCACCAGAGGTGCTGCTATCTTGCTTTTCATGTTTGCATTAGAGGTTAACACTTTCTCCAATTATCCCATGCACCTGGGTGTGGTTTCTTTCCCTTATATATACCTGTTCCTCCCAGCAGTCATTGCTGGTTATTGTTGTCATCCTGATGTCATATCATGTTGTTACACCCTATGATTCTTCCTCCTGCATTGTTCCTGTGATTCTACTGCATTCGGATCTCATCATTCATTCTGCTGACCTGTTTCATATGTGAACCTGGGACTTACCTGTGCATTTCCCTGTATCTGCTGCCTGGAATCTTCCCTCACCTTCCATTTACCTGCAACTGCTGAATATCTGGTATTTCTGCAAACTTATGATTTCATCACCTGTTTATATTTGCCAGCAATAAACATCGTTTGTTCTTCAACTATTCATGGCTCTTTAGCTGTATCTCTACGTTGTATCGTGACAGTAATCGTGACAGTATAACCAGCCCAAAAAACAGCTTAGGAGTCAGGTGAAAGTTTTTTATTTCTGGGACCTTTTCTCTGCAATCAAGTTTTCATTTGTTTTTTGCAACATGTCTGTTTTACCAAACTTGGAATTGCCACTGCTACAAACTTTACAGATGGACATTATCTTGCTTCGCTCCCAGCTGGCTAAATTTTCTACGTTGCTTTTGGACCCACTCAGGAGACTGTCAGATTCTGTCCCTCCTAATTCAGAAGCTGCTGCTCTGTCTCAATCCACCTTCTCTGCTGATGAACCTGTGCAAGCAGCACCTCTTAAAAGTGCTTCTACGAATTTGCTGTTTTCTAAGAACTATGGGGTAACAAATTCCCAGTTCACAGGTGGTCCACGCCCCCATCTGACCAAAGAGGAACGGCGTCGCAGAATAACAAACAAGTTGTGTCTCTACTGTGCCAGCAATGCACATTTCTTGCAGGACTGTCCCATCCGTAGACCACGTCGGCTTACTGAACCATCTCCTGTTGTTTCCTCTCTGCACTCCAAATCTGTTTATGCTCCAGCATTCCTGTTCTCTGCGAAGAGACCCAATCTGCCAGCTCCAGCCGCCTGTCCTGAGGCGCCAGCTCCAGCCGCCTGTCCTGAGGCGCCAGCTCCAGCCGCCTGTCCTGAGGCGCCAGCTCCAGCCGCCTGTCCTGAGGCGCCAGCTCCAGCCGCCTGTCCTGAGGCGTCAGCTCCAGCCGCCTGTCCTGAAGCGCCAACTCCCTCTGTCTCCTGTTGCGAGGTGCCAGCCGCTGCCTCCAGTTCCGAGTCTTCAGCCGCTGCCTCCAGTTCCGAGTCTTCAGCCGCTGCCTCCAGTTCCGAGTCTTCAGCCGCTGCCTCCAGTTCCGAGTCTTCAGCCGCTGCCTCCAGTTCCGAGTCTTCAGCCGCTGCCTCCAGTTCCGAGTCTTCAGCCGCTGCCTCCAGTTCCGAGTCTTCAGCCGCTGCCTCCAGTTCCGAGTCTTCAGCCGCTGCCTCCAGTTCCGAGTCTTCAGCCGCTGCCTCCAGTTCCGAGTCTTCAGCCGCTGCCTCCAGTTCCGAGTCTTCAGCCGCTGCCTCCAGTTCCGAGTCTTCAGCCGCTGCCTCCAGTTTCGAGTCTTCAGACGCTGTCTCTCTTCCTGAGCTACAGCCTGCTCCAGAGGGGGCGCTGCCCTTAAAGCCTGCTCCAGATGGGGCGCTGCCCTTAAAGTCTGCTCCAGAGGAGTTGCCAGTCCATGCGGTCCAGCCCGAGTTGCCAGTCCATGCGGTCCAGCCCGAGTTGCCAGTCCATGCGGTCCAGCCCGAGTTGCCAGTCCATGCGGTCCAGCCCGAGTTGCCAGTCCATGCGGTCCAGCCCGAGTTGCCAGTCCATGCGGTCCAGCCCGAGTTGCCAGTTCATGCGGTCCAGCCCGAGTTGCCAGTTCATGCGGTTCAGCCCGAGTTGCCAGTTCATGCGGTTCAGCCCGAGTTACCACTTGGTGCTGTCTGCCCTCAGGCTTCTCAAAGTGCTGTCTGCCCTCAGGCTTCTCAAAGTGCTGTCTGCCCTCAGGCTTCTCAAAGTGCTGTCTGCCCTCAGGCTTCTCAAAGTGCTGTCCCTGCCAAGCCTGCCGCCCAGTCCGGGCCTGCTGCCAAGCCTGCTGCCCATTCCGGTCTCCTGTCAAGCCTGCTACCAAGCCTGCCGCCCAGTCCAGGTCTCCTGTCAAGCCTGCTGCCAAGTCTGTCGCCCAGTCCGGGCCTGCTGCCAAGTCTGTCGCCCAGTCCGGGCCTGCTGCCAAATCTGTCGCACAGTCCGGGCCTGCTGCCAAGTCTGCTGCCCAGTCCGGGCCTGCTGCCAAGTGCAAGTCATCCTTTGCTGAGAGTGCCAAGCCTGAGCTGTTGCCTTTCTTTGAGGGGCACATTTCCCAACTTGGTGCCCTTCTGAGATTTGCTGCTTCTTATATTCCCTCCATACCTGAGCTTGTTAACAACCCTAAGAGACAGGTACTGTTCCTAATTTCGTATTTTAGAGGGGAAGCTTTGGAATGGGCAAACCCATTTATTGAAACGGCTCATCCCGTCCTATCGGGCTTATAACTGTTCATTGAGGAAGTAATCAAAAAGTTTTCTCCAACCCCTGCAGTGCCATCTTGTGGGTCACCTGTGCTTTCAGCAACACTACTCAGCACTACAGTCCGAGAACTACCTTTGTGCTCCACCCAGTTGGCTCAGGCCCCAATTCCGAAAAAGTCCCGTAAGAGAGGTGGTTCTGCAGTGCTTGAACTGGCAGCTGGCATGGTCTCCTTCGCCTTTCCGCCCATGGACGAGGACTTTTCTGCCGGGCCCCCTATTGTGGACTATGATTCCGACGAATTTAGATATTTTTGGTAATCGGGCGTCTGGAATCCGCCCTAAGGGGGGGGGGGGGTACTGTCAGGATCTGCCTGCAGACCCTTGCAGTACATACTGCTTTGCTTGGCAGCCCCTGCCTTTTGACTTTATTAGTGTGTATTTGCAGCAGTACCTCTGATCACCAGAGGTGCTGCTATCTTGCTTTTCTTTTTAGGGGTTAACACTTTCTCCAATTATCCCATGCACCTGGGTGTGGTTTCTTTTCCCTTATATATACCTGTTCCTCCCAGCAATCATTGCTGGTTATTGTTGTCATCCTGATGTCATATCCTGTGATTACAACCTGTGATTCTTCCTCCTGCATTGTTCCTGTGATTCTACTGCATTAGGATCTCATCATTCATTCTGCTGACCTGTTTCATATGTGAACCTGGGACTTACCTGTGCATTTCCCTGTATCTGCTGCCTGGAATCTTCCCTCACCTTCCATTTACCTGCAACTGCTGAATATCTGGTATTTCTGCAAACTTATGATTTCATCACCTGTTTATATTTGCCAGCAATAAACATCATTTGTTCTTCACCTATTCATGGCTCTTTAGCTGTATCTCTACGTTGTATCGTGACAGTAATCGTTACATTAAGAACTGTGGTTATATTACTGCCTTACCAGTTATTGCATCCTGAACCTGTATTACCTGTCTTTCTAATAAACCACTTAGTTCACTTACTTTCTCCGTGGACTTTCCTTGGGAACCCTGACAGATACATTTCGGATTGGTTACTGCGACTTCACAAACAGGGCTTTGGAAGAGGAAGTATTTTTTTCCCATGTTCCTGCTGCTCTTCTTTATCTTTCTAGGTCTGATGTCCCCTTTTCTGTATTCCCAAATATTATTTTTAAAGACACCTCTGCTGCCTGGTCATTATTAAAAAATTGAATGACCCGAAATTCACTAAATACCTACCATTGTGGGCAATACTGAGTTTTCCCCTTATTATCCAACCAGATGTTCAAACTTTAGAGGGAAAATGGTATATTATTAGTAAAGGATGTTTAAACCCAGGAGGATTGATATATACTTTCCAACAATTGCAGAAAACACACGTACTTCTCCAAACTCATTTTAACTTTATTTACAAATTCATTATATTCTAAGCAAACAGAGGAATGTTTCATGGGTCCAGGAGGCTCCCCTAGAGAACCTTGAATCATTGCTGGGTTTATTCTGTATCCATAAATTTAAGTTCTTATATTCGGAATTGATAATTACTGATATGACACGTCTATGGTCGAAGGTGTGGGAATCTTGGAGACGGGATCTTTGTCCTCCAGATGAAATACTAACTTATATGGAATATTCAATGAAGGCGCTAAGGTCAGCAAAGCTTCATGAACTTCATTTGAAAACAATAAATAGAGCATATATTGCACAAGCCCAGAGAAAGCATATGGTACCCTCTGAATCTCGTAGTTGTCTCAAGTGTGGAAAACATGAAGCTACTTTCATACATAATTTTGGACTTGTCCGAAGATTGTTACATTTTGTAATAAAATAATAAACTTTCTTAATTTCACCTTCCATTTGCGCTTATAACCTCATTGTGAAACATAACTTGTCGCCTGATTTGACAACTGGAGGAAGGAATTATCCGATAGCAAATTTTCCCTTTTCTCACGATTGTTTTCACACTAGCAAAGACAGCCATCTTGAACAAATGGACCTCACAGCTCTCTCCAAATGGTGTGATAGA
This sequence comes from Mixophyes fleayi, assembly GCF_038048845.1. Taxonomy (NCBI): domain Eukaryota; kingdom Metazoa; phylum Chordata; class Amphibia; order Anura; family Limnodynastidae; genus Mixophyes; species Mixophyes fleayi. Next base: position 131,794,361 of record NC_134410.1, on the reverse strand, counting down.
CGTTCTACGTTTTCTGATATGGAGTTAAAGGTTTTTATAACAAATGGGGAACATTTATTGTAAATTTAGACTATCAAACTCATACTCATATTATGAAGATGTTTGAAGGAACTTAATGGTTTCTCATAAGACAGTTATAACATTGTATGCAGACTTAGTTCTCTCTGTAACTTGGGTCCATGCCTTAACTGATCAGAGCAGTTTGGGCTGCACGAGGGGGACCTACACAATATTAGGAAGGTGGTTTTCATGTTGTGGCTGGACGGTGTATACCCCCATATTAACTTGTTATGCTTTTAGCATTTACCTTTTCAACCCTGATTAATAGTATTCTATATGCATGACCACCGGACAAATATACTGAAATTACAGGTATTTTCCTGCTTTGATATGTAGCATCGGCTAAGTTAATGCGAATATTAATGTGTGTTATTTTATAGGATGACTTGAAGTATTGAAAAATAATGGGGAACTGGGTTTAATTAAATTGAGCAAAATCCAATTGACCGCAATGCCAGTGTCAGCGCTGTTCTGTGGTCGTTACCAATCAGAGTGAGAAGTAAGGGAGCCCCCCACCCCCTGGGCCTGATAGCTGTGTGTACTGGACATCAAAATTAGCTGTAGCTTGTTGTCTGATAACAATGCTCCCAATGTCTCCCCGATTCCAGCACTTGGGGGTGTCGGTACTTGAACGCTGTCCTGGGCTCAATCTCTTCTAAAATTGGCTTTTGTTTCCTATTATCCCCTGTAGTAAGCATGGGTTCAGCTTTTTCTTGGACCCACACAAGAAGGGGGGTTAACACCACTAAGACCCCCACTACCCACCTCTGTGCAGCCTACCGGCAGCTGTAAACCATACGCTAATATCTAAGTAATTTAAAGAGGTCTCTAATGAGTCAGGAAAGACTCCTATTGTTCTATGACACGAGCGTAACTTATTATCATCACCTTATAAAGTAGATCCAGGTGGAACGCTGCTTCTAGTACCCGACCTCCTCTCGTTTCCTCCTCTTTCTATATTTCTGGTAATTGATGATATTCCTATTTCTTACACCTTGATTCCCATCTTTTTAAGAAGCACAAAGCCTTCTGTAAACTCTGATCAGGAAGCCAATCTGCCGTGAGACGTTAAAGTCCCTTCCTCGTGTCCCTGTCCTTTGTTTCTCTGCAGCTTTCTCCCATGTTTCTATTTTTGTTTAACCACTTTCAAAATAAAGAATACTAAGAAACAATGGAAAGGAAGGGTTTGTCCATCATCGATCTGCATCCTTGGAAATTTTCAAATCATTCTGTGATTATTGTAATCGGAACATAATCTTATAACTTTAAAGTATCAATTCCATAAAAAAAAGTGATGTGAGGTTTTTTTTCAACATAAATCACTGAATCACTGTTGCTTTTTTCCCTTGGTTTGTTTCTTCAGACTGCTATTAATAATGTATTAGTCTTTAGATTTTACACATTGTAATGTGACTACATATGATGTAATGAGCAGAGAGGCTTTGGCATGTCCTTCCGTCCCTCTCAGCTCTGTTTTCACTGTGACATCCTTCTTCTCCCCCCTCTGACTTTTTGATGGCCATCGTTGTTTGCCCTCCGTTAGTGGCGGATCCAGGAGGGTGGCCACTTGCTCCCCTTCCCCCAGTGCCCACTACGTATATCTGACTGACGGCAGAAAGGCAATCAGAGGATCCTGCCCAGGTCGCTCTGACCATGGTTTAAACACAATCGAAGCGGCTGTGTAATATCTTCTGCCTTTCTCAGCTGCCAGGTCCAATCAAAATGATTGTATCATTCCAAACACATACAAATTAATATTATTAATATACACACAAATCTGAGGATCTTCTCCACAAAATCAGAGGTTTATTTTTACCCTCATAGAAAATCTAAAGACTTAATACCGCTAGTCAGAGTGAGGTTTTCTCCCTGATAGAAACGGGTAGAAATACCAAGTCTTTGACTATAGTGGTAGAAACTCTAATGACCATTTTCTTGGGTTATTATGACTGTAAATCTATTTGGCTTAGTACCTTGTTAACGTTTCTAATCAATGAAGCATTATATCTCCAAATAGTTTTATCTTCAATCAAAGATGTCTTAGGTAACTTCTTCTGAAGAGGTCCTCTGCAGTGGTACACCAGGGCGGTCTTCACTGGGACTTTCGTAAAACCCCCAATATGTTTTAAAACTGCGTGTACAGAAGTTTGAATTACCTTTCTAGGATCCACAATCATTTTCAGAGCATTGAAATAATTCGCTCTGTCTGGTTCACGGTGAACATACTGCAGGATATTGAATCCTGGCAAACTCTTCCATGACGAAGTGTTGGAAAAGTTTCCATCAGTGGCTACAGTTTGAGGGAAAATGTGATTTTCAATCAGAAAAATCCCCACTCCTGGGTTCTGTTGTTGAAGACTTTCCACCATGCTGTCCCACGTCTGGTGTTTGAATGGCAGAATTATTTCATCAATATCATTCAGTAGCACAAACTTAGTCCTGTACATATTTCGATAGATGCAGTCATTGAGTGTTGTCATTTGACCATAATACCCAATATCCTTAGCGTCCTTAGAATAGCGCCATGATCGAGCAGGTCTAAGATACCGCTGAATTGGCCATGGTATGACCTCTAAAACACCCTCTGCAATGTAGTACTGCATCACTTTTTCCACCTGTGAGCTGCAGTTATTAAGGTAGATCATGACCCGTTGGGCCCCCAATATCTGGTACATCTCCATGCTCTGTATGAATTGTAAGACGTTACTGTAATTCCCAAACATGGTAGAAATGCAGACAGTGAAATTGGCAGAAAACGGTTTCACGTCCTGATTTTGTATCTGGAACAGAGGTAATTGTGTCATGTTTCCTGAAGGAGACGTATGAACGGATAGGTACTTGGCGTGGCAGTCTGGTGGCTCCATACACACCAGGTCCGTTGTGCCGTAGGGGAAGCCGAACCGATCAGTGTGTATGTCTATCTCAGCCTTGGAAACCTCCACAGAGTTGTTCACGGTGCAACAAAACCAACAGTATAGTTCCTTCACCTCTTCATGATGAATAATGCTGAGAACACGAACTGCACTTTTATTGTGTACTCTGTTGTCGAAATACGGGGATATGATAAATGTCCGGTTGTCTCCCAGTGGTGTAATAGTATCGGTGGTTAGTCTACTACCACAACAGGCACACGGTGATCTCCATTCAGGAAACTGAGTCCTCAAAGGTTTGTTATATAAAAATCCCAGTAGAAAGGAGACAGCCAGTAATAATGACATCCATGCTAGGATTTTCCTTGGGAATTTGACCATTGTATCTGGAAATAGAACAACTAAGAGAAAAATGAGAAAATACATGATAAGGAACAAGGATAAATGTTTAGAACAGACAACTATTCATCCCCCAGCTTTCTACTCCAATATTATGTTCAGCCACTAGGTGGTGCTACATGTTAATAGCAGTACCTGCCAATGACAGTAACCCATAGAGTGGTGCTGATCTACCTGCCAAGCTGGAATGTCCAATCAGAGCATGTCAGTTAAGATGCTGTGACATCACTGGTCCTGCCTCTGGTTATGAATTCACCACATCACACAGTGCTCACAGGCCAGCCTGTCATTCCCACTCACACCTCCCTCCTAACATGACATCTACCACAACAGGGTGAAAGAGAATTATAGGCAGCTTATCAGGTAGATCATTCAGCTTAATAATACACAGCCCTTTATATATAACGGTGGCCAATACTGACTTGCTCTGTAAGTGAAATATATTATACAAGGAGACACAGGAAAAAGCATCTTTCTGCAACTTGTGTGACCCTGTGACTCAGTCGTCTGTATGATGACGAGAGATTCCTAGCAGAGATCAGTGAAACTTTTAAAACTGCATCTTAAAGTATTTGTCTCCTTTCCGCGTTTAACTGTAAAATTTCCCAAAGACAGAATTTGTCCTTATGTTGTCTCACTCATACCCCAACCACATCACACAGCAGAACAATCTGATTGGCATTGCCTCTTTAGACTATAAATTCTGTAAAATGTGAACTTACAAATACAGTGCAGTGCATGGAAAGGAAGCGCATAAGAGGAAGACGAAGATTTGTATCACCGCAACATCGCACCTCAGCAATATGGCCTTTTCCATCATGAAACCTCTCATCACTAATTATAGGGCTCATTTACAATTTGCACTGAACCACAGCAACCAATTAGCAATTGTTTTTTATCTGTCTAGTGCAAGGTAGAGAATGAAAGGAAGTGACTGATTGGTTGCTGTGGTTTACTGCAAATTTTGGCCCAATGCAATGTTAGTAACTGAGCCCATCACAGAGGTGTGTGCACCCATTTTATCTCTTATAAAAACTTCCATAAACATTTGTAGATAAGATTTTTGAATCTCCCAACTGTACAGATGTAGGTGGGACAGTCCTAGTTTTAGTTCTGGCTTCCCCTGATATGTGCAGCAATGCAGGGATATTATTAGGGAACAGGAGCTGCCTAGCCCTTCTGAAGAGTTAGGTTTCCCCCGGGGATTTGACAAACCCCCTCATAAAGAGGGCACACCACCAATGTGGCCACTTTTTGTTGTTTTGGCAATGATGATATGTATAGGGTTTTGTACACGCTAAAAGCAAAATACTATAATTTCTAAGCATTATTGATCTACCAATAAAGTAAATACCAGAAATTTAGACATTTGCATCAGGAAAGTTGTCAGTTTCATAGAGATGTCCCTCACTTTGCTGCTCCTTAGTCTTCTCATTGTAGACACACCCCCGAGGATCCTCCTCAAGTCTAACATATTAGTCTACCGTCATATCATCATTTACCTGATGTGTCTTAGACAGATGTTCAGTCCAATATGTGTTTTGTTATATATTAGAAAATCAACTATATTTGATTCTTACCGTTTGTTTTAGCAGAAAATCTTTTTATTAGATTGTTTTATTTGACCTAACGTCAATGTTTTGTCTATTCACCGCGCAGCAGCACATTCTCTGGCAGAAGATTCGGTCCCACCCATATACACATATTCGACCCAAATATTACAGATCCAACGGGGCACGGTTAGCGTAAGAAAGCACCGAAAGGCTACATGTCACATATACTGCATCTGTGCATTTGTTCTTATTTCTTATAATTGTCAGTGTAGTCACCCTTCAGCAGATTAAGGGCCTGATTCATTAAGGAACGTTAAAGATGGTATGTGCCTTATTTTACATTCAGTTGCACTTTGGATGGCCAGAATTGGACTATAAGCCAGTGAATGCAAGGACATCCAATTCATCTTCAGACACAAAGGGCACTTCCAATAGCCTATAATTTATGGGCGGAATGGGGTTGGGACCGGGCATATGTACATAGTCAATGTACAGAAAGGGCGTGCCAAGCTCAGCAGCAGCGTCCAATTCAAACTGTGGCTGTCTCTAAGGAACGTGTTTTTCTGCCGTATCACTTGCACCAGCTACAGGTCAGGTAACTGCAGAGCGATAGTGATGATGGTCACGTATGCATGCCGTTCTACGTCCGGGCCCGGGTGCGACTTCCATTTTCAACGCCTAAAGTTGACACTGGCCGCCAAGTATTATGCAGCAGCATACTAGTAGCCATCTCTCCCTGAAAGCTCCTCCCATTGTCCAGTAGAGGAGGAGCTTCTATTAAAAAGTAGAGATGAGCGGGCTCGGATTCCGCTAATCCGAGCCCACCCGAACAGTGTGGATCCGAACGGGATCCGAGCACTGTTCGGATATTTCCGGCGGGCAAACAAATGAAAATGAGGCTCTGTCGTCCAAGTCTCGCGTCGAATCTCGCGAGGGGTGGGAGGGAGGGCCCAGAACAATTCCATCTTGTACCTCTTTTTTTGGGCATTATGTGCTCAAGCTACCTCCGTGCAACCTTTTGGCCTAAAAACAATATTGTGAGGTGTTCAGAATAGACTGGAAATTAGTGGAAATGATTGTTATTAAATGTTATTGAGGTTAATAATAGCGTAGGAGTGAAAAAAACCCCCACAAAACTGGTTTTTAGCACTTTTTATGTTTTTTTCAAAATAAATCCGAATCCAAAACCTTAAATCCGAACCAAAACCTTTCGTCAGGTGTTTTGCGAAACAAATCCGAACCCAAAACCTCAAGCAAATCCGAATCCAAAACACAAAACACGAGACACCAAAAGTGGCCGGTGCACATCCCTATTAAAAAGGCGTTACCACTAAACGTGATGAACATCTAACAAGAGCACTGCTCGTAAGGCAATTGCTCAGGGTTGCCGCAGATGTACTGCACAATTCATCATAGCATTGCCCCTCTGTGCAGGTTTGGACACCAATGGAGGAAGTGGGTTATTAGGGCTGTTCCAATGCTGTATGCAATGTAAATAGGGACAGTAGGCACTATGCAACATGCTTCTAGACCAATGCTGTGCAGTAGGTGGAGCAGAGGCCCAGCCACCATGCGCACTGGTCCGTCCCCTTGCTAGGCAACAGGACGCTTTCTTCGGCACTCGCTGTGCCTGATTATGCTGACCGAATCATCTGCCTCATGTCTCTATTTAAACCTGGCTCTGGCACCATTAAGGTGCCAGAGTAACAGGTTCCTGCCTCTAGCTCCCATTGTGTTTTGCTCCTTTGTTGTGACCCGGCTTCCTCAATCATTCGCCAATTTCTGCCTCCCAGTTGTGACCCGGCTTGCTGACCATTCTCTATTCTGTCTGCCCCACTGTGTTCCTGCGACCTTGGCTTGTTTGACGATTCTACTGGATTCTCCCTCTGTACCACGCATACCGATTGGCTTGACCCGGACCGTCTGACCCTTCTTTTCACTACACCGGCAACTGACTAATAGGACCGTGACCTGCGTACCCTGTGCAGCGAAGTCCAAACCTCCTTGCGGGGGTCCCTGGAGGGGTACGTTAGACTCCGCACCTATCTGCTCAGTAGCGCCTTTACCGGTTAGTGTTCTTCTCTATTCGGCACTGACACAATGTAAGGGGCAAGCCAAGACTGTGTACTCTTTATATACACACTGCATTCTTTACTACACTATGGTGCTAGCTGTCCTTCATGGGCTTACCACACCCCCTCTTGTAGTTTGGTTACACTTCTCTAGGGGCTGGCCACGCCCCCTCTGGTGGGCTCTCACCATTGTATTTCCCCTGTGGGCCCTTCATGCCCCAGTATGACACTGTGTGTATGGATAGCTCTACTCAGGCCCTGTATAATGTAACACTCAGTTGTCCTCTTACATTTTATGTGTGGACATTTGTAATTGGCAATAGAGGTGGCAGTGTTGAAGATTATGAAGGGTCCCAATTTAGATTTTGCAACAAGGTCCAAGGGCTCTTAGCTATGAAACTAACATAGCTGCAAACTGTCTCTAAGTCTGAGAAATCTGTCCCTGGAAATTTTCTGCCATTGGAAAGGCCCCTATTTCTCAGTATTGACCAAGTGTACAATGCACAACACAATTCCTCTTATTCTGTATATGTAGCAGCTTTCAGCAGTTCTTATTAGCTGGGCTTCATACATATATATTTATTGAAGACTATTTAAAATCACACAGTAATTTGTTTACCCAGTAATGATCTCACTGTAGGGTTTGTAGTACACCAATGTCTGTGCAACGAGCTCAGATACAGCTCAGCATCAAGTGACAACAATGACAAACTGTGGGGAACTATGTACTGATGGAGGTAGCTTTTAGTTTGCTGTTTTAGGCCGGGCAGTCTGGCCATCCCGACATGGCAAACCTCAATGTGCCATGCCCGCCCTTCCGTGTAGCATGACCACACGTTCCTCTCCTGTACTTCATCTAGCGCAGGTTCACACGGTTTCCTGGTTCCAAGGTTATAAAAATGGGGAGGAATGCTATGCAGTCATGCTGCATGTACGTACCTCCCAAATATCCCGATTTAGGGCTCTTACCCACATACCAATGAGGCAGCTTTGTCCTGTGGGTCAGAAAGTTGGGAGGGTGCGCAGCAGAGCGGTGGGGAACAGGTGCTGTGTGTGTGTGGGGGGCGGAGGTAAGGGGCATCCTAGTGTATTAGAAGCAATAGGCATGCCCTGAGGGTGTGGCCACCCCCCCCCCTTCCATTGTGATCACAACCCGTTTGAACAGATGCACCGGTGGGAGGTATGTCACTCAGGCAAGTAGCATGCATATTACTAATAGCAGTACAGCCACGCAGCATGCGTACTTACCGTGTCCGGACTTACACAATTATCCACAGATAACGCTCAATAAAAAAAACACCAGATAACTAAGAGAAGAAAAAATTACCAGCACCGGGCAATATGTACTGAAATACACCAAATATATATATATATATTATATATATATATATATATATATATATATATATATACACACACACCTAACATTAATACATAACAACACTATAAACTGATGAATTTATCAATACCACTATAAGACCAACATCATATATTTCAATGACTCTTTGTAGAAGTGGTGCACGTGGTTAGGGCCCTTCAATTGCTTTTTAACACCAAATAAACCGATGATCTTTTGGATTACACGTTCTCTTTCCTCTACTGAGAATACATTTTCTTTTATTTCCTTCAAAAACAGCTTATATTTTTAGCTCGTTGGACCTTATGAATAGTCACTTTATTAAGTGGTTGCAGACCTTCACAAGAAGAGGTTAGTAAAACACTATTTGTGTAGTTTTCCTAAAAAACTGATGATTTTTTATAGTAATTCAAGTAAATAGGGATCAGTAAGATGTGTCTAAGTAACTGCTGATGTTCTCAGTGTCAGTGATGTAATGGTGGAGTTATACTGATCTGTGTCTGCTGAACTGTTATTGTACAACTCCAACTTGTCTCTGTCCTCTCACACTGTCCTCAGTACATAGCTCAGTCTCTGTTGTGTATTCACAGATCTCTCTACTGCTTAGTCATTTTCAGCACTTTCCTTTTTACTCAGTCTCTCTTTTTCTTGCTTCTTCTCTTCTCCCGTTTCTATCTGCTTACATATAACCAGCGTCGGACTGGCCCACAGGACTACCGGTAAAATTACCGGTAGGCCCGGCTACCTTACGGCCACACCCCCTTTTAGATGTGGGCGGAGCTTACCTGGAGGCCCGTTGTTCACACCAGGGTGCTCGCATTCCTCTCCGGCGTCTCCGCTGCTGCGGATGACTGGCTGTCACTGACAGCCAGTCATCTGTCACCTTTCACATGCGATCACAGCTGCGATCATGTGACCCGCACACTCACCCTGTCAGCTGATGTTCCCGCGCCGCTGAAGGGAGAAGATCAGAGAGGCTGCATCAATCAACTTTTGGGTAAGTATACTTTAACCAGTTGTTTATATTGTTTGTGCTAAAAAATCATTTATGTATTGCAGTTTTTTATCTTGATAATCTGCTCTCTTTCACTCTGTCCTCCTCCCCTGCTCCTCCCCCACCAAAAGCTACCCTCACCAGACGCAACCTTGAAGCGATTGACCCCATCTCCTTCTCCTCCTCTCTTGATTCTCTCCTTTCCCCCATTCCCTCCCTGGCCTGCCCTGACCAAGCGTCCTGTCTCTACAACCACTCCCTAACTACTGCCCTGGATGCTGTCGCCCCAGCCTCTCCCATTCACCGACTCCGCCTCATTCCCCAACCTTGGCACTCCAAACTCCACCCGCTTCCTCCAAAAATGCTCTCGCACTGCAGAACGCCTCTGGAGGAAATCTCGCTCCCTGGCCGACTTCCTCCACTTTACATTTATTCTCTCCTCATTCTGCTCCGCCCTCTCCCTCGCCAAACAAACCTTCTTCAAGTCCCTCATCTCCTCTCAGTCCTCTAATCCCCGCCGCCTTTTTGCCACCTTCAACTCCCTCCTCTCTCCCCCTCCCCCTCTGGTTCCGCTGTCCCTCTCTGCTGCTGACTTCGCCACTTTTTTCTCTTCTAAAATTGAAGCCATCAGACTTAACATCTCCGCTTCTAAACCCTCACCAGCTGTCCTCATCGCTCCACCCCCATCCAACAATCAACTCTGGTGCTCCTTCTGCCCCACATCAGGCGAAGAAGTCCGCTCCCTTATTCTTTCCTCTCCACCCTCCACCTGTCCTCTCGACCCCATCCCCTCCAACCTCCTTCGCTCTCTCTCTCCCACTGCCTGCTCCTACCTGGCACACCTTTTTAACCTATCACTCTCCGGTGTAGTACCCTCCTCATTTAAACACGCTCTTATCTCTCCGATCCTCAAAAAACCCAATCTTGACCCCACCTCTGTCGCCAACTACCGCCCCATCTCACTTCTCCTCTACGCCTCCCAACTACTTGAGCGGATAGTCTGCTGTCGCCTCACCAGATATCTCTCAGACAATTCCCTCCTTGACCCTCTCCAATCTGGACACCGTTCCCTCCACTCCACTGAAACTGCCCTGGCCAAAGTTACCAACGACCTCCCTTCAGCCAAATCTAAGGGTCACTTCTCCTTACTCATCCTCCTTGACCTCTCCGCGGCATTTGACACTATGGACCATCCCCTCCTTCTGCAAACTCTTCTCTCTCTCGGCCTCTCCGGTTCCGTCCATGCCTGGTTCTGCTCCTACCTCGCTAACCGCACCTTCTCTGTCTCCATGTCTGGCTCTTCCTCCACCCCCTCCCCACTCCCAGTAGGCGTCCCCCAGGGCTCTGTCCTCGGCCCTTTACTCTTTTCGCTATACACTTCCTCCCTTGGTGCGCTCATCTCCTCCTTTGGTCTTCAGTATCACCTGTATGCTGACGACATTCAACTCTACATCTCTTCTCCTGATCTCTCTTCCTCCCTTATCTCTCGCGTATCTGACTGCCTCTCTGCCATCTCCTCCTGGATGTCCTCCCGCTTTCTCAAAATTAACATCTCCAAAACTGAATTCATTGTCTTTCCACCCCCCAAACTCCCCTCCCACCACAACCTCTTGATCGTTGTTAACAACACCACCATCTCCTCTGTTACCCAACTCTGTTGCCTGGGTGTCACCCTTGACTCCTCTCTCTCTTTTGCCCCCCATGTCCAATCCCTTGCCCAAGCCTGTAGACTCCAACTTCGCAACATAGCCTGTATCCGACCCTTCCTCTCACAAGACGCCACCAAAACTATCATCCATGCACTCATCATCTCCCGCCTCGACTACTGCAACCTTCTCCTCACTGGCCTCCCCCTCTCTCATCTCGCCCCCCTCCGCTTTGTACTCAATGCGGCTGCGCGACTCATCTTTCTCTCACGCCGCTCCTCCTCTGCTTCCCCTCTCTGCCTTGCCCTACATTGGCTCCCCATCCCCTACAGAATCCTCTTCAAACTCCTTACCACCACTGTGAGGAAACGGGGTACTACTGGACTGAGAACTTTGTATTCATCACCCGTTTCTCACGGTTTATTGTACTTTTTAATCCTTGGCCCAGTCTAAGTATATACACGAGAGCATTGGTGTATTATGTGTATTATTATTTCATGTTATTGGATACATTTTGCCCATACTATTACCTGTGATATTGTATGTAGTATAAATAGAAACAATATTGCCATACTGTGTGAAAATATCAGAAAAACAGCAGTCATTTTGCTTGTGCTAGCTAATATAATTACCATTTGTCTCAAATGTGTATTGTATGGGGTGCAGCTGAGATGAGGTTTGTTATCAGAACAATGTCTGAGTTAACTAGCTGGCAGCCCATGTTAATTAGCTAGGTCAACAGATAACCTGAGAGGTAATGAGGTTAGAACTTCTACTCATATGCAATGTGCCTCCACAGTAATATATTGGTTGAAATAGCATGGGGAAATGTATCAATATGTGTCAATATAAATGTAATTGTATCAAAAGGTATCACAGACTTATATTGTGTAACCCTGCTGATATCATGTGTCAAAAGTCTTATTGTTCCATGTAAGCGTGCAGTGTCATTCCTTGATGTACTATTGTAACCCCATGTGTAGTGTATCCAGCCAAAACAGCTAATTGAGTCAAGCCATTCTATTGTCTAATCAAGGTAACAGGGACAGTATTATCTAGCAGCTAAATTGTTGACTGGGAGGCCCCTTCTGTAAAGGGAAGGTTGGAGACATTTGACCCTATTTCCTGGGTACAGAGAAAATAATATAGGGCGAGGAGAATGCCAGGGGGGATGCTAGTTTGGAGGATCCTGGTGTAGAAGACATCAGTGAAAAGGACTCTGGGCCAGGAACTGTGGTGCCGCTGGAGGGAACCCTACCAGGACAGGGTTGGTGTGAGCTAGTAACCCAGGCTAGGAGACACCATAACTGTTTTGCTAAACGGTAGTGGTAATATTGCGGGAGGATAAGACCCTGAAAGGGACAGAGATTATGACTTTGGAGTGCTGACTGCAGGAGGCTGCTGGAGGATACGTGCTACCATTTACCCTGTAACTTGTGAACGTCTTGTGGTGTTGTGCTGTCGTAATAAAGTCTTATTTTGGATATATCTTGGTCTACCCGAGTGAGTTGAATCCCACAGAGGGTAACTTCCATCCCAGCTAAGGGTGGTATCCTCACATTTGGTGGCAAGCAGTGGGATCACTCGGCCCGGTGTTGCAAGAACCGGGAAGGCTGCAAGGGACGCAAGCGGTTGCAGTCCAAGGGCCTTGTAGGTAAGCTCGTTTGAGCAGGGCACTTCTTCCCTCGTGTCTCCACACCTGTTCTTCTGCTCCGTCCTTACTCCATTTGTCTGTCCCGGAGTTTCTGAAGCACTGGTACTTTGTGTTTACTGTTCTGTACTGTTTACCCTGTATGGTTTACTGTTTGTACTATGTACGGCGCTGCGGACAGCTTGTGGCGCCTAACAAATAAATGATAATAATAATAATAATAATAATAATAACACTGGATTACAATGTTATTAGTATTGGTTTTGATATTAATTTAGCTTTGTTGATCATTACACACACCCAGTATTAGATACACATTACAGTCCAAATAGGTGCGTATGTTTGTATTCTTGTGTGTCCCACTTCCCCCCTGATTTGCGCCCATCCCATAAAACCCTGTAAATTTTCATTTTTTTGAGTACTGTCAGGATACTCTACCCCCTGGGAACAGTGGCAGCATCACCCTCTTCACCTTCTTTTTATTTTTACCAGAAAGTACTAAGGTAGCGGTCATCGTAAAAAGTATATGGGGTCTCCCATTACATCTGTTCTCAATAAATATATATATATATATATATATATATATATATATATATATATATATATATATATAATGTGTGTGAATGGAGAGGACTATTGCAGGCATAATATGAATCGGGGACACTTGCGTGGCGTAACATTGTGGGCACTACCGTGTGGCATAGCATTGTTTTGGGGGCACTACTATGTGGCATAGGGGGGCTGCCTATCTATACTAAACTATAGGGGGGCTGACTATACTAAACTCTAGTGAGGGGGGGATGCACAGAGAACACTATAGGGAGGGGGTGATGGGACCTTTAATGCTGAGGTGGTTTGGGTCTATAATTGAATGTGGGTGCTGTTGATTTAATGGCAGGGATGGTTGGCATTTCTAAATGTACCCATTATTTTTTCCAAATAGGGCCCTCAACATTCCTGGATCCAGACAAGCCGCAACTAAAGAAACCAGCAGCCACAGGTGGTAAAAGTGACAACAACAGGTAGGACAGTCTGTCAAATGTTCTGAGTCTAGTGCAGGCTTGGCTAACTTGTGGTACTCCAGATGTTGTGAAACTACAAGTCACAGCATATCCTTACAGCAATAAGCTGCTATATATTGGCAAAGCATGCTGGGGCTTGTAGTTTCACTACACTAAGGCGCTAGCTGTCTTTCGTGGACTGACCACTCCCCCTCTAGTGTCTGGTTCCGCCTCTATGATGGCTGACCACACCCCCTTTGGTGGGCCCCTAGTGTTGCATTCCCCGGTGGGCCCTTCATGCCCCAGTCCGACATTGCATATAACTGTCTGAATTCCATTCTGTCCCTATTTTTTCGCTCTAAGTTTAACCAGACACAGGGATCACTGTCACCGGCCCTGAGTATCACACTCCTCTCTATCACCCCAGGCAACCAACAATAACTCCCAATTGTCACTTCTCCCTGCAGAAATTATTATTTTTATTTTTTTTAAAATCTTTATAAACACAACAATTAACATATGTAACCACATCGAACTAGGCAGGTAGATGAGCATAGCCATGAGCACATAGATACACCCCAGGCTACTCAGGTTTTGGGGTATCACAAAGAGTTCCCATCTTCCTCCAAGATCACTCATAAAAGTGAATATCGCTGGCGCAGGAGAACCCAGAATTATGAAGACAAATATACAGAATTTGCTGGCGCTATATAAATAAATGGTAATGTTGATGATATACTGTGTATTACTAGTGCAAATGTGTCAATATACATTATGCAAATATTTCCATTCACTTATTTATGGTGTGAAAAACTCAAAAATCCAATGAAGAAACCAGAAAGTTGATCACGGATTAATGCCTTTGTCTCACCTTACATAGGTCAGTGGAAATATTTGCATGATGTGCATTGACACATTTTCACTATTTTGGGATTTACTAAGCAGCTTCTAAGTTTTAACAATAAAATACAATTTAGTGACCTAAGATGTTTCATTTTAAAACCAGTGAGAACATCTTGTAATGTTTGTAAATTATACAGACACCATAGCAATAGATTGGCTCCAATAAAATGGCTCCTGCAATAAGGACACAATAGATTGTTCCTATAGACTGAATCTGCTGTGCACCTGTGGAATCACTGTGATCATGTGGGACAATCCCATCAGCATACACAGCTGGGGAAGGATGTCAGGTCAGGGGAACTAGTGAGTGATACTACAGGTTATTTACACATTGGAAGGAGGACACTTCTGGCAACTTGATCTCTACTAAGATGTGAGTTTACTGTATTTATTAGTCTTATGTTGTGATGGTTACTATATATATATATATATAGTAAAATTAAACCAATTATAGTGTGTGTGCGGGGGCCAAAGTGCAATTATGGTGCTTAGCAGAGGGTCAGACCTATAATGTAGGGTGTAAATATAATGTACCTCAGGGTGAAAAAAGGGGGTGGGGTTTACTGATGAAGGGCCACAGTTCATCTATGGGACTGAGGTGCAACATAACTAATTCCTCCAGTTATCTTTGTAACAAAGGCATGGGGATTTTTAGAAAGTCAGTGTCATTTTCTAGTGGTCTGGTATTACAGTCCTTCTGTGGGAACCAACTTTTTGTTTTTTTAATATATATTAATAGGTGTTCTCCAATTAATTTGAACATAAATGCCTCATTAATATCATATATGTTAAAGTTTTAGCTCATGAAAGGAATTAATATGTAACTTTGTTTCCCTCACAGTAAGCTGTTACTTTCTGTTATCAGTTGTTATTGCTTTAGGGGGGAGGAAACAAAAGAAAACTCTGCAGGCAGCACCTGTATAATTTACAAGAACCTTTTATACCTGATTTCTAATGCAAACAACAATATTTGATGTGGAGGTGACCTGTAACTCTCCAGGTTTTGCTTCCACTGCAGCGCAGGATGTAAATCTATAAATAGGATCAGGGATTGAATAGTGTAAAGCAAACCTCCCCCCAGGCTGTCAATTAAATTAGTCCATGCAATAAGAAACACATGATTTACACAGGTTCTGTGGCTGCAGACCAGGTGAGACAATTCCCTCATGTACATCTCACCTGTGTCTGTTAATAAATGGATGAGCTGACAGCACTACATACTGATAGCACTGACAATGCTCCTAATCAGATTAGTGACTGGTTTTATTCAGAACGTCTGATAAACTGGCACTGTGGCCATTCTTGTTCATTTGTTTGGGGTGTTACTCCTGTGACTGACCTCAAGGTGGCAGTGTTTGCCTATACACAGTGTATATGTATTTATACAAGTATCACCTGCCCGTGATACTGTGTCAACTTTGTATTTAAAGACTTGTCATTTGGTGTTAACTGCAGGGCCGTCTCTTCCATTGGGCACGATGGGCAGGTGCCCGGGGGCCCTGCAGGCAAGGGGGGCCCGCCCGAATCCTTGCGGTCACATCAGCGGTGATCCGGCTCCCTCCCTGGTCCCCTCTTCCGTGCTGTGCTCGCAGTGAATGCTGGGCGTGATGTCACGCCACTGCAACCACAGCACGGAAGAGGGCAGAAGAGACTCAGCGGCGCGGAAAATAGAAGAGGATCGGACTTAAGGTAAGTTAAGGGGGCCCCTATATATATATATATATATATATATATATATATATATATATATATATATATATATATATATATATAAATGGAGGAGGAGGCGCACAATAGTGTAGTATATTCGTATAATATTGGGATCACACAAGAACCCACAGTAGGACCGGAAATACAGAATACAAGTTACAGCTTATTCTCAAACAGAGTCACAGTGGGTGAACTCGCAGTATTTCCATATATTAAACACCCAGGACACACTTATGCATATGTATGCGTACCAGATAGCAAAACTTTTAAGCTTTGTGTACGTAGATATCCTTCATCTGGTCACAAACGGGTCACACGACTGGATACATAACTGTCAGCCTGCAGTTGTCTCCTCAGTGAAGGCTCAGTGAAGAATGGCACCTGTTCCAGTGATAAAACTCGTTATTCTCGTTGAACTAGGTCCCTATTTCTAATGGTACCATGCTTTTGACCAGTTGGTTTCTAAGGTTCTGTCTTCTTATAAATACATTTGGGTTTTTCTAGTAGGATTTCTTTTATCTTCTCGTCCCCCAGTAATATTCCCCAATGTTTTTTAATGATGTTCTCAAAGGCTCATGAATTGTGACTAAATTTAGAAATAAAGGAAAGTTTTCCCTGTTTTGTGTTTATAGACTACATACTGTTGATGTCTCTCTTCAGTATACTATCTAACGCTTCACATTCTATCAATAAATAAAGACACTGACACAATGCTTCGGTGTAAGGTCACAGTTTATTGATTTTTATGATGCTTATGGTGGCGGTGAAAGCCCTTGCAGGTCAGCTATGAACCAAAATCAGTATATGGCCGTCCGGCACTCAACTCTGTTACCAGGACTCCTCGCTACAATTTGGCCGGTGCTAAAATCTGGCATCGGAGTGACTACTCTCCTTTTGGACTCACACAAAGAAGGTCCAGGGATCCCCCCACACAATGGAACCATGAGCCGAATACCTTCCTTTGATAGGTGTACCCCATCCCATCTATGCAGGCGATCCTGCTCCACCATGATTAACAGTGATTATCACTAACCCCCCCCCAAAGACCTATACCTATAACTATATTGGACGAGGAACAGTTGGGATTGTTAACCAAGTCCTTCATGATGTGGCTAGCGATATTGCTCCTCCGCGAAAGTCTGGGAATCGCATCTGAACAGTATAAATGTACCATGGGCAATTTACTGTGAATGGTGCACAGAACATCCCTAATGGAGTTCAACAAGTCAAGCGATTTAACTCTACCTTTGTCATTCTCACCTAAGTGAAGGACATCAGGGGAACCTTTGGCATGTACTTCAGCAGAGAAGTAGCAAGGCCACCCAAGCCATGCCTCTTCTTCCTAACCACCGTACATTTATGTTTTGTGAGGGGGCTGACCAACCGCAGGCCAGCTCGTGACCGATCACCTAAATCCGTATTGTTCTTCCAGCTGAGGGGAAAAAGAAACAGGCTCATGTGAATCTTGGGTACTAGACTTACCAGCACTACCCTGCATGCCACACCATAGGCAGCCGTACTGGGGGGAAATAACAGTAACCCATATGAAGGTAAGCAAACCTGAAAACCCCGGAGGCACATTACTAATCAGTAGCCCTGGGATACCAATGTGGGGGGTGAAGGTCTACCAGGGCCGACTACATTCAGGCCTGATATGACTTGTATTCATTAGACGTCCATCTGCCCAGAGCTTTAATCGCATCGATGGAAAGACCTTCCACGGCTGCAGCAGTAGATGCCCCAACCCGGAAGGAATGGGTGCCGTAGAAAGCCGGGTCTAATGCACTCTTAAACAGTGCATCAAACTGAAATTTGGTGAGATGGGACACGATGGCATGCACCAACCAGATTTCCCCCTTGAGTGGTCCAACACCCTTAACTTGAGAGCACAGCCAAATTGGCCAAATGTCCTTCTCCATATGAGCCGTGCTCCGCATCCAATGTTCATGGCCACTCTGATCTGTCTTCAATCTGAGAAAATCCCATTATCAAGTGCTATTATGTGCCTAGCTGCTTGCACTGCTCCTATATGATGTTTAGTTTGAGTGACCATCTTGCTAACTCTAAAGGCGCCAAAGAAATCAAGCGAAAAGGCCACGCTAAACAATAATTCCTCGTATCCATCCGTAGCCAGCGCGCCCAAGGCAGAAATTATTTGCCACAGAATATGTTTGTTTTTAGGCCTTCTGGCATCCTTTACTGCCGGGCGCAAAAGAGACCAACTCTTAAGTGCATTTGAGATAAAGAAACCTTTAGTTAGGTCTTTCAGCCCTCTTAAGTATGCCCTGAAGCCTATTGACCCTGATGCTTCTGTATGCAGCTCTGTCAGCTGGACACCACTGGGGCAGCTAGACTCTAATGTCCCCCTTTATCTCGTCAGATAGCAGCAGACACAAGGGGGGTCATGTGAACTCTCATGTGGCCAATTGTAGTTTCTGAGAAAATATTCTGCCCATGGGTATGACTCAGCAGGCAAAATTGAGAGCCTAGCAAAGATTGTACTTGGTGCAAAGGAACTTTTTAGAGAGCCCAGCAATAGCCTAATCAAAGATTCCATTTTGGCTATTTTATACCTAGGCAGTCGACAGCAACCAGCCATTTTGTCAATCTCAATGGAAACCCAGGAAAGATAAGCAGGTGCACGGACCCTCTGTTTTATTGTGTGCTACTGGGATGCCAATTGTCACATGGCATGGTGCCGCGAAAAGCATATCTGCACATACGTGTATGTTGGAGTTCGCAGGACCTATAAATCGGAAATCGTCCAAGTAGTGGGCGATATTGGAATTGCATGTTCCTGAATGTACACACCAGTGCAGGAAGGAGCTAAACCTCTCGAAATAAGAACATGATACAAAACAGCCCATGGGGAGGCACTTGTCTACATAATAATAGTTGGGCAGCCAGAAGCCCATATAGCATAAGAAATTTGGAGGTACGGGCATAAAGCTGACTCAATGTCAAGTTTAGCCAATTGGGCTCCCCTTCTGAAGGCTATAATCAACTGCAGGGCCTCATCGAAAGATTGATGGGTACCCGAGCTATGCTCTGAAATGGTGTCGTTAACCGAAGCGCCCTGCGGGTGGGAGAGGTGCTGTATTAGCCTGAACTTGCCAGGTGCCTTCTTTGGGACCACCCAAAGAGGGGAAATGATTAACTCGGGAATAGGTGGTGTTGGGAAAGGACCTGCAATGCGACATAAGCTGATCTCTTTCCGGACTTTATCGGCCAACACGTGATGGAAAAACTTCGCTGAGCGCAAATTCCTCCCAAACCAAACCGTTTATGAGAATTCTAAAACCTTAGCCATTTGGCCAGCTCTTGACACCTTATTGGAAATGGGGCTTTAAGCAGCAGAACCTCTGGGGCACTCTTGAGCAAGATGTGTACCTCCTACATTGTGTGCAGGAGTGCTTATAATTGCATGATGCACCCCTTGCATATTTGCCTTCATTCAACGTGAAACACCTGTTTTTATGCGGCACTGGAATACTATGTGCGCCGGAGACCTCACAGGACAGCTAGCAAGCGCGGGTACACTCCCAGGATGCACCATGTCCATCCAGATTTCCACATCTTTAAATTTGAATGGAGTGTCATCTTGTCCGCTAACTTACCTCCTAAAGTGCTCATCATATGTTCGCAAGATGACTCCACCATCACTCATGTGCATGCTGTGAATTTAATAAAGGTATCGCAAAATTCCTGAGTCCAGACGCCCTTGTCATCAAGTGTGAAGCTGCAAATATGAAGAAGCCCTGTAGCTAGTTGGGGAAGGAAAAGTTTCTCCGCCCATACTTCTGCGTCCCTTCAAAGCCATCAGTTGTTTTTTTGGCCATTTCCGTAGGGAGAACCTGTCTATGTACACGCTCTTATGTATCCTGTCCTTAGTGCTAGCCCTAATCCTGTGTAGCGGCACTGTATTAGAAGGCACTATGTTGCCGGCTTGGGGAAACCGGCTCGGATTCCCCAGACACGGGAAGAATATATGGAGAAGCTACAAGCAAGTCCCCCTGTTATTCTATTGGCTGGAGCATGCAATGGACTTAACCCCTAGTAGGTAAGTGCATGACTTGGCACAAATGTGATGCGTTTATAATCGTTCAGGTTATGGCCTTACTTGTCATAGTTTCTGTTTTTGGAGCGAACAAACTCTCTATGGCAGTAATTCTGACCATAGTTTGGGCTTAATCTACTAATGACCCACCATAGTCATGTTCAAGAAACCTGTTTTTCAGAATCTCTGCTTGTATGTATTCTAGCTGTCATTTTGTAGAATGTACTAAATAAATGTTAGCTAGAATTTGGTTGCTATAGACAACACCTCCACTTTTTCAAATCTGCAGTTTAGTAAATATACCCCTTGGTCTTGATTTTATTGTTTTTGATGTAAATGTCGAGAACCAAAAACACAACTCTTGTGGTGCTGACGTTAGCCGTGAATCTTAGGTTAAGGTTGTTCGTGTTAATATGCCGGACAAAGAGATTGAGGTCATCCCTGGAATCAGTCCTTATACATAGTATATCATCTGTGTATCGGTGCCACCCTAAGATGTCATCAGGAATGGGTTGGTACGCCATATGGTGGTATTTTCCCAGCAGGGGTGTATTCAGGGGGGGGGGGGGGGCGATCTGGGCGCCCCCCCCCCCTCCTAGCAGAGGCTTGCTGCCGGTGGCTGCACACTATGTGCAAGTTCGTTCGGCAGAGACAGGCAGGGAGAGTGTGCTGCCCGGCTGCTCTGATTGTGTTTTAAACACAATCAGAGCAGCCGGGCAGCACACTTTACCTGCCTGTCTCTGCTGAACGTACCTGCACTAGTGTGCAGCCGCAGGCAGCCTCAGTTATGAAAAGGGGGCGTGGACTAAATCGACCCCCCCCCCCCCCCCCCCCCCTCCCCTTCCTCTTAAAAAAAATAATCTAGATCCGCCCCTGTTTCCCAGTGGATCATGAACAGGTACACGTAACCGGGTGCGAATTTCGTGCCCTTAGCTGTTCCTCGAATCTGTCTATAATGCCCACCATTGACTAAGAAGTAATTGCGTTCTAATATAAAAAGAATACTGTCCATGGTGACGTTCATTTGTTCCGTTTGGGATGTCAGATTAATTTTCCAGGATGGTTCTGACATTCTGCTTTATGGTCAGTTATAGTATAGAGTGAAGTGACATCACACGTCATCAGTGTATAGCCTGCATTAGGGCAATAGATCTCGGAGAGGTAAGATGAGACACCCCATCCCGTGACTGTTGTCAGGAAGCTGATACTGCACTACAAGGTACAATTAGTATCCAAGTGATCTCTGCGCTTTCTTTGAGGGGCTGACGTTTGTTTGAACTCAGCTTTTCAGTCATTTCACTGTATTCGGACGTCTGTTTGGGCTTCATGGTGTGCAAGAGAAACTATCAACCATTTCACTAAATTACCACAGTGCAAATACTTGCCCTGCTGATAACGCTGTCACGGGACTTATTATATTTTACTGACTGATATATTCTTGGATCTGCTACTTACAGGTATTAATAAGGGCACTTTTGTTCTCGTGATCATATTTTACCTTCCATACGCAACAATAAATAAGGCCTAATACGGCACTTACTGGATATATGCTGAATTATTGGTCTGGTTATAGTTTGCTGCTCTGGTTACATTTATCTATGTTCGTTTGGCAGTTCTGGACTACAGATTACGGTGTAACTTATGTTAATAATGGCAAAGATGGGGTCCGCGCTCCTAAACCTATGTATGAGCAGCCAAAAGGAAGTGAATGGGGCTAGTCCTACTCCCCAGAATTGTAATGGATAAATCAGGTATTCCCAGGCGCAAATGTATAAAAGATAATGGTAATGTTAGTGTGTTGTGAACAATCGGCTAAATGCCTGATTTATTGTTCACAGTAAAATGACCAGTATTTAGTGTGCTGGTGCATGAAGAACAATGTAAAGTGTTTAAGACACAGAGAGTCTGTGGCTAATGCAAAACTATGTATCTAATGCACAAGAGGATAAAACAAAACCAGAAACAGAGATAACTGAATAGCTGTTCCAGATATTGAGGTACACTCCAGAGCCTTGTGCCAATGAGTCCAGTAGTCCTTATGACTGTATGTGGATTAATTCAATACACAAAGGTTGCACTGGGATTTCATTGGTATAGACAGTAAGTGTGATCATGTGCAGTGAGTTCATACACTTACTGTAGGACGGTAGTGTTGAGTAGCCACTAGCCTAGATTCGGAGATTTCGCCCAGAACAGTCCTGGTCCGGATTCTGGGTGTCAGCGTGCAGCTGGACCGCTTTCCCGGGTCTTCCAGTGGAGCGTTGTGTAGTCTTGGCCGACCGCCCCTCCTCTCTGTACAGCTGGATGTCCGCATCTCTGAGTTGCCACGGGTAATGCGCATGCGCAGAGGCGCAATTTCAGTGTAGTGTAGAATACAGAACGATGATGCTCATGAGCTTAGAAATGCATGTTGTACATCAGTCCTACGCGTTTCGCCCACGTGGGGCTTCGTCAGGGAGAGTATGGATGCATCATCGTTCTGTATTCTACACTACACTGAAATCGCGCCTCTGCGTATGCGCATTACCCGTGGCAACTCAGAGACGCGGACATCCAGCTGTACAGAGAGGAGGGGCGGTCGGCCAAGACTACACAACGCTCCACTGGAAGACCCGGGAAAGCGGTCCAGCTGCACGCTGACACCCGGAATCCGGACCAGGACTGTTCTGGGCGAAATCTCCGAATCTAGGCTAGTGGCTACTCAACACTACCGTCCTACAGTAAGTGTATGAACTCACTGCACATGATCACACTTACTGTCTATACCAATGAAATCCCAGTGCAACCTTTGTGTATTGAATTAATCCACATACAGTCATAAGGTCTATTGGACTCATTGGCACAAGGCTCTGGAGTGTACCTCAATATCTGGAACAGCTATTCAGTTATCTCTGTTTTTGGTTTTGTTTTATCCTCTTGTGCATTAGATACATAGTTTTGCATTAGCCACAGACTCTCTGTGTCTTAAACACTTTACATTGTTCTTCATGCACCAGCACACTAAATACTGGTCATTTTACTGTGAACAATAAATCAGGCATTTAGCCGATTGTTCACAACACACTAACATTGCCATTATCTTTTATACATTTGCGCCTGGGAATACCTGATTTATCCATAACTTATGTTAATAAATGCTTTTTGTTGTATATGTCTACTATGAACAGTTATACCATTTAAATCACGTTTCTTCTGCCACTGAGGGGCCCCAGAGGGGGTCCAGCCACACATCTATTGTCTCCTTTTTGCTTCCTGGGTTTTTCAGTATTTTTTGTAACCGCTGGAACAGTCTATTTCAAGGAAATAACGTAATACATGAAAGATCTAAATATTGAATAGATCCCAGTGGAGGGCGGAAAATGTGCGCCATCAAATCAAGAGTCCAACCTCCTACGACGGCCCCTTCTAATTAAACAAAACATTTAAAAGTTTCTCTGTAAATACAGTTCTGTTCACCTCCATTTATTATTATTATCCTTTATTTGTTTGGCACCACAAGGGTTTCGCAGCGCCGTACACAGTACAAACAGTAGACTATACAGGGTACGACATTACTGAACAATAAACAATAAATACCAAACTTCAGAGGCTCCAGGCAGGCTAATGCAGTAAGTACGGAGCAGAAGAACAGGTATGGATACACGAGGGAAGAGGGCCCTGCTCAAGTGAGCTTACATCCTAAGGGAGGGTGAACAAGACTCGGGCACAAAGGGAGTCAGTTGACGCATAAGGGAGGGAGAAGGGACCGGGAGGAGAGAGGGGATAATGGGTTAGGTGGATGGTTGGTAGGCTTTAAGGAAGAGGTGAGTTTTAAGCGCTCGTTTGAAGGAGCTAAGATTGGGAGAGAGACGGATGGAGCGGGGGAGGTCGTTCCAGAGAAGGGGGGCTGCACGGGAGAAGTCCTGGATTCTGGAGTGGGAAGAGGTGACCAGGGTGGAGGAGAGGCGACGGTCATTGGCCGAGCGCAGGAAGCGGACAGGAGTGTGAATGGAGAGGAGGTTAGAGATATAGGGGGCAGTTGCCTGGGAAAGAGCCTTGAACGTGGTGGTCAGGAGTTTGAAAAGGATTCTGTAGGGGATGGGGAGCCAGTGTAGGGCAAGGCAGAAGAGGGATGCGGAGGAGGAGCGGCGAGAGAGGAAGATGAGTCTTGCAGCCGCATTGAGAATAGAGCGGAGGGGGGCAAGGTGGGAGAGGGGGAGGCCGGAAAGGAGGAGGTTGCAATAATCGAGGCGGGAGATAATGAGTGTGTGGATGATGATTTTGGTGGCATCCTGAGAGAGGAAGGGCCGGATGCGGGCAACATTGCGAAGCTGGAAGCGACAGGCTTGGGCGAGGGATTGAATGTGGGGTGCAAAAGAGAGAGAGGAGTCGAAGGTAATGCCCAGGCAGCGAAGTTGGGTGACAGAAGAGATGGTGGTGCTGTTGACGGTGATAGAGAGGTCATGGTGGGAGGGGAGCCAGGGGGGAGGAAAGACAATGAGTTCAGTTTTAGAGATATTAATTTTGAGAAAGCGGGAGGACATCCAGGAGGAGATGGCAGAGAGGCAGTCGGATACACGAGAGAGGAGGGTGGGGGAGAGATCGGGGCGAGGAGGTGTAGAGTTGGATGTAATCGACATAAAGCTAATACTGAAGACCGAAGGAGGAGATGAGAGCACCAAGGGAGGAGGTATAGAGTTAAAAGAGTAGAGGGCCGAGAACAGAGCCCTGAGGGACTCCGACAGGAAGAGGGGAGGGGGTGGAGGAGGAGCCAGACGTGGATACAGAGAAGGAGCGGTTAGCGAGATATGAGGTGAACCAGGCGAGGACAGACCCAGATAGGCCAAGAGAGAGAAGGGTTTGAAGCAGGAAGGGGTGGTCTACGGTGTCAAAGGCCGCAGAAAGGTCGAGGAGGATGAGTAGGGAGAAGTGACCCTTGGATTTGGCTAAAAGTAGATCATTGGTAACTTTGGCCAGGGCAGTTTCGGTGGAGTGCAGGGGGCGGAAACCAGATTGGAGAGGGTCCAGGAGGGAATAGTCCGAAAGGTGTCTGTTGAGGCGGCTGCAGACAATCCTCTCATTATGTCCTAAGTTAATCATGAGTTTGAGCTGCCTGGATCAATGAAACCGGTTATTCGGGTTTGGCAGTTTTGGCTTAGACACTTACTGTACCTACCAAACTTGGGGGTGCCTCTCGCTCTGAAGCACTAAGCTGCCTCCACCCCCCCCATCCTAAAATCACCCTTTGTATTACGCATGCACCTGCTCACCATGGTATTGTCCCTGGCTCCATACTTCCGAATTTGGGGGAAACTGTCCCCAATTGTAAAGCGCTACGGGATTTGCTGTGGCTATATAAATAAATGATGAGTCAGGACTGAAAGTGGTGAGGTACATGTGCTGGGCTCGGTGGTAGTAGTCATTCCGATGACTAGCAGTCTGACAAAAGTTATACAGACAGCACAATTGCAAAACCTGTAAGAGCAACATGTAGAAAAGACGCTTACTGAAAAATGTGACGGCCAACTACCAGCATATGTTGTATAAACCCCTACAGCATAAATCGCAGCACTGTGGATTTACATAATTTAAATTGGTGACACTCACATTCCAGGTATTAAGGTGGCTGCTAGGACCTGACGCCTAGATCAGTAAAAACCAGTTAGGTTAGACTTTTTACTAATGATTCTACATCCAGCCGCCGGGTCCTGGCTGGTTGGAGTTTTCTAAATCTCCTGTCTCCAGAACTATTGTTGGACTCCTAGTCATTGCAATGACGAGCCCCACCCGCTGGGTTAATGCCTTCAGGTAGGGTCTGGGAATGAGTTCATTATTGTTAAATTAAAAGTCTATTTTCTGCAATCTTTGTCTCGATGCAGCAGTTGTCTGCTAAATACTTATTGCACAGTTCTACATCCATTGTTCTCTACACTGTACAAGAGAACACTTCAGCTCAGCAAGTGAGTCCCTATTTTCCAGGGAAAGTCACAAGTCTGAAAATATCCCTGTTTTGCAGCATTACAATCTATTCTTATTTTATAGCTTGATGGTTCTTGAAAATGAGCATTTAAAGAGAGTACAAGTATGTTCTATTATATTATAATCACATTAAGGAAATATGACACTTCAAGGATTGTTGTGTCCAAGGTCCATCTATTTCAAAATGTTGGAAACTGTGTAAAGTGATCTTAAAAAGTGTGATTAGTGGCAGCGATGTGTTTCAGATATCTGCCACTGTCCCTGTCTTTATATTCAGTAAATCAACAGCTATGAACATATGAGCGGTTATTGGCAATGACTGATAAGTTGGAAGACAATAGTAGTCGGATTACATTATTATTAACGTTTATTCATACTTGCCAACTCTCCCGGAAAGTCCGGGAGACTCCCGAAATTCGTGTCAGTCTAGCTGGCATTTCTCCCAGATCCAAGATTTCAGCGAGAATCGCATCATTTGTGTGTGTGTGTGTGTGTGTGTGTGTGTGTGTATATATATGTGTATATATATATATATATATATATATATATATATATATATATATATATATATATATTATATTATATTCTATATTGCTGCTTTCCACTCGCAACATACACAATACACAATCAGTGCTGTACTAACTGCTTCTCTGCATTAAAAACAGGGCATGTTAGATACACATATTGCAATATATATTAAGCTGACCAACTCACACCAAAGTCTTCCCCTTGTAGCCAGTCCTAACATGATGCATTGCCAGGCGTTTATCTGGGTGTAGCTAAGCTGCTCACAGTTTATAAGGACAAATCTTCACCAAGCATTATCAACCTTAGGACACCTGGGACTCGCCCAGGGGCAGGCTGGGCCAGGGGGCAGGGGGGCATCGCCCCCCGGGCCGCTCAGAAAACCGCTGTTTGGGACGGCCGTGAATGCACTTTTTCCTGATGAGCAGCGGCGCACAGGCGGCCGCATCACATGACAATTAGTCAATGTCAAGAAAATATATAATATACACATATTTATTTTCTCTACAATCATCCAGACTATTACCTTGCCAGACACTGTCCTCCTTGAATCTTGTCCGCTAGTTCTAATGTTGCCTTTTCTTCTACTTGTATCTTACTGTTACTAAGACCAACAGTGAGTCCAAATTCAGGCAGCCAAGTAGGAGTATAGTCCGTGGAGACAAATCACAGAAAAAGATGTAAAATACAAGCTCGGGAGCTCAGATAGGAGACAGTTCCACAGGCAGAGGCTGAGAGATTCTGAAGGTGTTGAATGTAATGAGGGGCAGGACTTAGATAAGTAAAGTGTATTCATTATTCCTTTAAGGGTGGCTGTCACATGTGGGTGTATCAAATTCACTTGCCTTGTCTAGCAGAAACAAAAATCTATCTCGCCATTAGTCTTGACACCACATAGATTTAGTTCAAGAGCTGACACTCTTAGGAAGTCTTTGTATCAGAAAAAAAGCATAATTACACTAAGAAGCACAGAGGAAACCTATAAAATATATCTTTTAATTAGTGAATTTTTAAAAAGGTTTTTTGTTCCATTGTTTATTAAATGTTTCAACAAAATATTAAAATAGGTAGGAAAACATGTATGGTTAGAAAATAATATAATAAAGTGTTGTAGCCAGTGATGCTTATCAATTTCCTCTCATCTATCTGCAATAATATATGGTTCCTTGGAATTTATTATTGCTTACTATAACGCACTTAATATGCGTTGGTTAAAAAATATAACTGTTAGATTATTATCAGTATGTTTTCTAAGGTTGGGTACACACTATAAGTCTGATTCAGTAAGGAAAGTAAAGCAAAAAAGTGAGTAAGTTTTCTCCTGGACAAAACCATGTTGCAATGCAAGGGGTGGAAATTAGTTTGTTATTTTGCACATAAAATAAATACTGTTTGTTTTTTCATGTAGCACACAAATACTTGATAGCTTTTATTTTTACACGTAAATTTAAAGTTGATAATAGGACATGCCCTACCCCAACTATAAATCTGTCCCCACATTTTATATATATATATATATATATATATATATATATATACCTCCCTTCCAATGCAACATGGTTTTGCCAAGGTGCAAAGTTACTATTTATTTTTTTTTGCTCTCCTTTCCTTATCGGGCCCTACATAATTTCCAGCTGATTATCGGGCCAGTCACATGATAAACGACTGTTCGTCCCGATTTCGCATTAGTGTGTACGCTCCAAAGATTATTGTTCAAAAGCATATTGTGTCATTTGATTTGATTTTATAAATGGTCTAACAATCTCGGTAAACGATGGAACGATATCGGGCAAATATGGCAGTGTGTACACACTCACGACCAGCAGCGTAGGCAGATATCTGTACAGAGTCACCATCTTTTCAACAGATGGTTATGAGAGATAAAGATCACATCTTTTATAGTGTGTGCTCAGCCTTACTAATCCTCACTCATAAAACAGGTGAGATAAATACTTAAATGAGATGAGATTACATGTCACTTTGATATTGAATCGTGACTCTCTGGATAAGTTGCATAGTTCCTCTAAATACTATTACATATTAATCAATTTCCAATAGATATATCTATGGATACAGCTAATAACTTATTGGAATATAACATTATGCTTGTTAAACATGGTATTGTTTTCAGCACATATACATGTGAAATAAGACTTTGGCCTATATTTAGTCAATAACTGAAATGCAAAACAAAAGACATAAGGAAATAAAATAATAATTGTTGGCTGGTAACTGGGTTTTCCATTCCCCACTATCTCCAGTAAATAAATAATAGTCCTGATTACCCAGGATATTTTAGAAACCAATATGTTAAAATTGTCACCACTTCCCCTAAACTCAGAAGATACTTCAGCCATAATGGGTTCCTCTCCAGCAACTCTCAGCATTTAGGGAAACAAGAGGGTACAGCATATAGGATGTGGATTCCCTCCCAGCAATCATTGTGACAAAGGGATAAATTTATCAAGGTGCGGGTTTGAAAAAGTGGAGATGTTGCCTATAGCAACCAATCAGATTCTAGATGTAATTTTGTAGAATGAACTAAATACATGGTAGCTAGAATCTGATTGGTTGCTATAGGCAACATCTCCACACACTGGTACTCTTACCAGTCTAATCCCCTTTCTCTTTTCCCATGCCACATCCCGTATCAAGCCTCCTTGTCTCTCGGTATGTCTCTGCCACCATCTCTCCTCTCCTTTCCTCTCTCACATCCTCCACTCCCACAGCTCCACCCTCTCCTCGCTCCTCATGCAGACGCCTGACTTCCCTCGCAATCAAGGATCTCGACTTTTCCCCACACGCTCCATCCCTACTCCTAACTCATCCCCTACTGCCCTCCTTCACTCATTCATTATCACCCTCTTTGTGTCTGCTACTCCTCTCTAGCTAGTAAATTTGCATGTGTTTTCCAGCCTACAGTATCTTATTGACCTGCGCCCCATTTTAGTCTCTGCCTACAGCGTCTTTTTTTTGTTTCATTCATACCCTTGAGTACAGGCATGTTTCATGTTAGTACGCTCCCTGTGTTGTACGTATCCTTGATTTTGTGCCTAAATGTAATATTTCATGAACACTTTTTCAGGTTGTAAAATCTGTGGTGTTTAACACACTCTGAGGTATGTCTTATTTTGAGTTACACGAATCATGAAATGCGTTCAATAACAGATGATGGGACAAACTCCTAATGACCATCAATATATTTCTGGATATAGTGCAAATGTGATATATATATATATATATGTGTGTGTATATCTATGTATGTGTGTATATCTATGTATGTGTGTGTATACAGGGTGGGGCATAAAGATCTCCTATATTTCGAGGGGGCACTATGTGAGCTGTAGTGGGGGTAAAGAGGTGGGGAGATTTAATTTGCTAGGTTAGGCTCTGATGTTTTTAGTACCCATTGTGAATCATGAAACAGTCCAGATTCATTGGGATTGTCCCACCAACAGCGACTGCCAGGAATGATAGACCATGGTGAGCAGAGGTCGTGGGAGTGGTGGTGGGGGCAGCCTAGTGCTTCAGAAGCGCTAGGTGGTCACAAACCCATCTCTAGTCCCCTCAATTTCCCTAAAAAGACCTTGAAATGTTATCATTATAGCTTTATATGTGTGACAAAACAAGTTTGAGAACACCATAAACAGCCTGTCCCTTGTTTCTCACAATATGTGGATTATAAAATGTATGTTTAATAGCCCTGGGTTTTGTTCCCCAGCTCACCAGAGTACAACTGTAGTGTCTAATTACATGTTTATAAGGGGACATTGTACTTTCACTATATGTTACTCATTATAAATATGTATCCTGTTGTATCTTGTTGATATTGCCTGGAAGCTGTTATTCATTGTGCTTAAAGTGAAGCCAGGAGGGTTATGGGTAAGGATAAGATTGTAGGATACACGTGAGGAGAGAGGCCAATAGGTATCCATTGTTCTCAACAGGACTAGTCCAGACATTTTGTCAGGAACCCAGCAGGGGGCTTCTGTGGAAACACAGCTCATCTCCACTCCCCCTGCAACTCCACTGATCCTGCACCCACCAATGTTTAAGAGGTAGAGAGCCAGGGGTTTGCCCAGAGAGGGGAAAGGACTGTGAAAATTTGACCCTAGATATAAGAAGCCACTCCAGGAGGAGAGGGATGTTCATTCTGAGGATTGATGGCTGGAAGCTGCAGGGTTGCTGGTTTGAGTTGCGGTTCTCTACCAGCGGACTACATCTGCAGATCACCTGGCCATCCAAGTCAGGACAGCCAGGTGACTGTAACTCCTTAAGCTAGTGGGGTAAGGGACAGATGATGTGGTAAACCTGCCTGGTATTTATTTACTGTTTGTATATAATATTCTAGTGTTGTTTTTATTACAATAAATGTAGTGTTGTACTTTTCTAACTGCATTTGCATGAGTGACTATACGAACCCTAGAAGGTACTTGGCAGGCTTCCCTGGCATAGTAAGGCACCCCTGGGTGGCCAGCCAGCGTGAACTGGTTATAATTGGGCCAATATGGTTTAGTGTTTATACTTTGTTCTGATTTTTCATTGTTACTTAGGGTTGATAATTGTGAACATTTATTATTTCTACAGACCATTAATTTACAGCCTTGTATCTTTACATCTTAGAACTTTTATTGTAAAATCTAGCTATGTTTACACATACATCAGAACACTACCGTAATCCAGCAAACCTCAAACACATCACCTGTCAGCCGTCTCTCCCAAAGTCCTTTAAATGTGCTCTATGGAATGTACTCTCTGTTTGTAACAAATTTACCTCCACACAACCTCTTCCTCTCAAATAACCTCAACCTTATGGCAATAACAGAAACATGGCTCATACAATCAGACAATGCCTCACCTGCAGCCCTTTCATATGGTGGTCTCCAGTTCACCCACACCCCCAGACCTGGAGGCAGACAAGGAGGTGGGTTGGACTACTTCTTTCCCCACAGTGCACGTTCACAGTTCTACCAAATGTCCCATCACTCACGTTCACATCTTTTGAAGATTTTTAACCTGTGCTCTATGCATGTTGCTGTCATCTATCGCCCCCCTGCACAGCACCAAAAATTTCTTGAACACTTCTCTGCATAGCTCCCTCACTTCTTATCCTCGGACATCCCCACCATCATCCTGGGTGATTTCAACATCCCTATTTCTAATCCACGTTCCAATGCTGCTTCCAAACTACTCTCTCTAACATCCTTACTTGACCTCTCCCAGTGGATTGAATCCTCTACTCATCAGGATGGCCACTGCCTTAATCTTATTTTCTCTAGACTATGCTCAGTTTATGATTACATAATTAATCCTAACTCTCGAATCATCACCTTTTCAGCTACACGCTCACCCCCACTACTTTGACCTCCCTGCTGTCAAACTATACCAAGCCTCCTCATACCTGCAGAAATCTTAACTCTTATGATTTTAAACAGTTTTCCACCTTTCTTCAATACCTTCTCTCCCCAATTTCTACATTCTCCTCCCCTGATTACAAAATTGGGTTAGGTACCTGGGCGCATGGCAACTTTGAAAGGTTAAATACCAAAATTGGACGTTTTATTACATAATATGTCATTAACAGGTTCTGGAACAATAAAACCAATGATGATGAAAAATATGATATGACAGTAACTTATTTTCACCAAACCCTAGCACTTGCCCTTGATCAAGTCACTCCAGCAGCTCTTCATACGCCTCATCAACTTCCTGAACCGTGGCATACCAAAGTAACACAAAATCTACAAAAACTTTCTCATAAAGCAGAACGTCGCTGGCATAAGTATTGCACCTCCAATGATTTCAGCGCATATACTGATATCTACCACTCCTATTGATGAAGTGCTCTGGATACTGCTAAACAAACATACTTCCAATCTCTCATCTATGCTCAGGCTTTTAACTCCAGGGGCTAGATTTACTAAGCTGCGGGTTTGAAAAAGTGGGGATGTTGCCTATAGCAATCAGATTCTAGCTGTCATTTTGTAAAAGGTACTAAATAAATGAAAGCTAGAATCTGATTGGTTGCTATAGGCAACATCCCCACTTTTTCAAACCCGCAGCTTAGTAAATCTAGTCCCAAATGTCTTTTTAACACATTTAAATCTCTTCTAAACCCTCCCACCCCAAACCCTCCGTCTACAGTCTGTGCCCAAGATCATGCTGTCCATTTCAAGGGCAATGTTGACAAGATCAGACCTGAAATGATATTGTCTCCCTCGACTAGCAATCAGCTCAATTACTTCCCAGCATCCTTTGACACCCTCTCTTCATTTGATCCCACAAATGAAGAGGAAGTTTCTACTCTCTTCTTATCTTCCTACTCTACCTCCATGTCCTCTTGATCCTATACCCTCACAACTTTGTAGATCCTTGTCTCCTGTGCTCATCCTACTTCTAACCAAAATCTGTTCTCCTTCTCCCTCTCCCTCTCCTTCTCCCTCTCCCTCTCCTTCTCCCTCTCCCTCTCCTTCTCCCTCTCCCTCTCCCCTATTCAAAATTCTGACCCAAACTCTCTCTCAAATTACCACCCCATCTCTCAGCTCCCATGCCCTCCAAGCTTGAGAGAATTGCCTACACTCGCCTTACACAGTTTTTTACTGCAAACAACCTGTTGGATCCTTTTCAATCAGGCTTTCACTCTCAACATTCCACAGAGACTGTGTTGACCAAGGTTGTCAATGATTTGACCACAGCTAAAACTAAAGGTCATTATTCTCTTCTAATTCTCCTGCATCTCTCTGAAGCATTTGACACTGTTGATCACTCTCTTCTCATACAAATGCTACAAGCCTTCAAGACACTATCCTGGTTCTCATTCTACCTTCCTAATTGATCTGTCAGTGTTAATTTCTCTGGATCCACCTCTGCTCTGCTTCCTTTATCATTTGGAGTATCACAAGGCTCAGTGCTAGGTCCTCTGCTATTCTCTATCTACACCACTTCTCTTGGAAAGCTAATAAGCTCATCTCTATGAGGATGATGCACAAATTTGTCTATCCTGTCCTGTTCTCTCACCATCTGTGTTGTCCCATGTTTCTGACTGTCTTTCTGCCATTTCATCTTGGATGTCCTCTCACCAACTTAAATTCAATCTTTCAAAAACAGATATAATAATATTTCCGCCCACCAACAGAAGCTTCCTGCCTGACATTTCTATTTCTGTTGACAACATGACCATAAATCCCACCCCACAAGCTCGCTGCCTAGGTGTAATCCTTGACTCACAACTATCCTTTGTTACCCACATTGATTCTATATCATGTTGCATACATCTAAAAAACATTTCCAGAATATGTACATATCTCGCACAAGACAATACAAAAACTTTAATTCATGCACTCATCATCTCCCGCATCAACTATTGCAATTCCCTCCTTACTGATTTCCCGAACCAGACTTTTATCCCTACAATCTTTTTGTACACAGCAGCTAGATTGCTTTTTCTTTACATATCGTTCTTCGCCTGCTGAACCACTCTGTCAGTCTCTACATTGGTTGCCTGTATTTCAACAAATTCAATATAAAATTCTTCTACTAACATACAAGGTCATCAACAAAATTGTACAGACATACATCTCTTCACTCGTCTCAAAATATCTCCCGACTCGACCCCTCCGTTCTGCATCTCTCTTCTACACTCATCGCTTCCTCCCATTCTCGATTACAGGACTTTTTTCGGGCTGCACCCACTTTATGGAATTTTCTAAGTCTTCAAGCGTTCTCTGAAAACCCACCTCTTCAGAGAAGCTTAAGATATTCCTTAATCACCATCTTAATCTCCCTGGGTTACCCTATTATCATCCTCTACACAGCTAACACAAGACAACAACCCTCTGACCAACATTTCTGTGTGACTGGATCATACAACCACTAAGCACTTTTTACCTTTGCTTTCTAGCTGGACCAATATTCAATATGTAGCACTTACCCTCGTGTATCAAATGTCCATTGTGCCATAGCATGTAAGCTTGCAAGCAGGGTCATCTTACCTCTCTGCGTTTATGTATTACCCAGTTATGTTTTATTACTGTGTTTGTTCCCATTTGTAAAGCACTATGGAATTTGCTGGCGCTATGTAAATGATTGATGATGACACATAGGCCTATCGCCCAAATGCAATATCCTCTGCAGGCTGGTACCTGTGAACCAACATTACTCCACGACCCCTCCATAAATGTAATTGTTCTTCGTATCAGGACCACACCTGTCGGTCTAGACCCTGTGTGGAATAATGGGAAGGGGGGAGGGCGGTAACCCACGTGAAGGTAAAATCCTGAAAAAACCCTGGTGGCTCAACACTAATCGGGCCTTCATCCAGGGACAAAATTGGAGAAATCCCTTCACGTCCTCGGTAAAAGCGACAAGCCACAAGCCCTGGGTCACTGCGGGGAGGAGGGGGCGGAATGGGGAGGGAAGGAAAGGAAGGTTATACTGTAATAAAGGAAGGATAGATATTACTTGTTAGAGGTACACCTATTACATTAAATGAGGTATAAGTTAAAGATAAAAAGGAGGGGAAATTTGTCACCTACACCTAGGTAGTGAATCAAGGAAAACGCTCATACCAAACAATAGCTTCTATTAGTTACATTTGTAAGAAGAAAACATTAAAGCAATATATAAAAATTGTGAGATTACCATGGGATGCAGCATTAATGATCACGTTATATTTGCTCTTTTGTACCTTAATAACTCCGTATATAAAATTCAGTATCAGATTAATATCTGTATAGCATTTCAATATGCATGAGAGAAGAAGATGGCAGGTTATGTTCTCAGAATGTCTAATTGCCTGTATACAGACTCTCCTGTATATAGGGCAATGTTCACTCGAATATAACTCATACTTGCCTACTTTTTAAATCTGTACTCCGGGAGATCGGAGTACTGATCCTGTGACAGAGGGTAGGAGGGGGCGTGACTTAATTACGTTACTTTAACCCCACCCCTACCATTAAATACAGAGATTCAAGGTATTGAATAGCGGGGGGCAGGGCTTAATGAGACAATTAAGCCCCTCCCTTAATATTCAATGACGTGAATTTCAGCATTTACATGGAGCGGGAGGTTTGCCTACTCTTCCGGGAGGCCAGGAGGACTCCCCGAAATTCGAGAGCCTCCTGGAAATTCTGGGAGAGTAGGCAAATATGTTAGGACTGCCTTCACTGTATGAAGGCCATGTTGGAGTGAGGTCTGAAAGATCTTGGAAATATACACGTGCCACTAACCGTGGTTCTCACTTCACACCTATTAAATTAATTTGTTCGATCATGTATTGCATCAGTATTCGTTCTATCAAAGTAACTATTTCTGCTTCACCTTCATTAACCCTTAACGAGAAGTGATATAAAATATCGTAACTGGCACATATCTCTTTATTTAAAGACAGAGGTGATTCGAGAAGGAACACTATCCCATGTGACTACTGTTCACCTGTGCAGATATTAATTACTTGCACTAAATATGCATTTTGGACGTCTGCTGTTAAATTAATGTGTCTAGATGGTTCTCCGTTTATTGTTTATAATTGGGAACTTTGGTGAAATCTGGATTGTTACGTCTATTCGTAAAAGCCAATATAAGTTTCCAGTGTCTCAATTCTATTCATAAAACTCTATTAGGAGTTGTGAAGCAGTCAAGATATGTGTGTTTAAAACTATTCTACTGGTGCAGGAAAATGGTGTAATCGTTCCTACAGATTTTATTTGCTACTCGATTTGATACATTTCAAACAGCCGCTAATAAGTATTTTCGTTCACCTGCGAGAGCCTCTCAAGACTGCAGTATTATTTTGTTTACATCATCTCACCAAAAAAGGGGGTTGAATAGCTTGCTGGATCATAAGGCACGTGATGTGTACACCTCTGTACTCGTATATATACACATTATGACTGTCTGTGCAGCACTGCTGGCTAGTTGCAGCGCATTGAATTCCACCTAGATCCATTCCGTCAATCGTAGTTGTTGCGCTTGTATGTAGAACACATTCACTACATGGGAATCACTGCTGTAACTATTACAATTTGTCGTCTATTGTCACTAAATCTCTGTTGACCCGTATTTAAATAGTATCTCTGTTACCAATAAGCGAGATCTAAAGGATAGAATCATATATATCACGGCTGTCATTAAAATGTCCGTATAGCTTTTCCTTGACTCAAGTTAAGGACTCTGTAGAATATTGCAAAGCAATACAAACATTTATATATATATATCTACATTTATTGCTGTAGAACGGTGATGTGATCGGTTCTGTGACTATTAACCCTCGGTGTAGGAGTACTTGAACAGTCACTACCTGGTATGTCTGTTCTCCTACAGACAGGGGAGGGCTGGCAAATTTTAGCCTGAGGGGCAAGACTCGGCTCAGCAGCTTATTAGGAACATTTTAAAGGAACAAAATGCAGGTGGCCCAGTGACCCAGTCCAAAATAGCCCACTATGGGACCGGCCCGGGGGGGCAGATTGCCCCCCAGCCCAGCCTGCCCCTGTCTACAGAACAAACTGTCACAAATGCACCGCTATACATTTGCCATTCTTGGGTATGGAACTAAACGTGGCTTGGTAATATCATTATTGTAACTGGAGAGATATTTTAATTATTTATGAGATAGTATTATTACCTGCCATCCCCTAGTCTCTCTAAAACTATTGTGGTAGACTAAACTACTTAGACCCACTTACGTTTCACATACTCTTCTCCTGCGACCCACCCTGACGAAGGAAGCCGCTTGGGTCCAGTTGTTGCCATGGCCTGACTGTATGAGATCCATCCATGTTTCACTTCCTCTCTGACCGTGATGTTGAACCTGTCACTATGCGCTCCTTCGTGACTTTGTCTCTGGTGCTATTCCTAATGCTTCAAATCAATGCTGTATTTTCGTAACGCATCCCTTCACTGCCATGTACCCTAGTATGCGTAACTGGGGCCTGTGCTGTGCAAGATGCAAGCCTAGTGTGTGCTTGCATTTACATCTGTGTAACAGCCTGGAGGTGTGAAGTGTTAACCCTTTGTTTGTTGGTGTGGGCCTTGCTAGCCTGTAAGTAGCCAGAAGCCTTGTGTGCCAGTGTGGGACAGTTTATTTAGGTCCTATTGCCCATATTCAATAGGTGGTGGCAAACCTGAAGTGTGGTGATGGGGTGAGAGCGCGGTGTGGGGGTGATTCAGTAGGTCTATAACCTGTGTGATAGGTAGAGAGAGACTGCTGGCTGGAATTGTGTGTAACCTCATACAGCAAACACCCCGAAGTCACGAAAGCTGGAAGCGTGTTCGTGACAATCTCAAAAACACATGTAAAACTATCCTTGTTGTCGGTCTTTTTGGAATCAATCAAATTCAAATCTGTTCCACTTCTGCCCCCCCCCCTGCTTACAGAAGATATGATCATATGTAAATGTTCTATTGTCTGTAATTTTTTATCCCCCATGTTGATGCATGTATTGCGTATGTCATTTGTTATATGTTGTTGTTATTATTTACAATGTACCTTTT
The DNA here is from genome assembly GCF_038048845.1 of Mixophyes fleayi. NCBI lineage: Eukaryota > Metazoa > Chordata > Amphibia > Anura > Limnodynastidae > Mixophyes > Mixophyes fleayi. The sequence goes on along the minus strand of NC_134410.1, from coordinate 131,756,112 downwards.
TAATATTCAATCTAAAATGTAATAAGTTTGTCCTTGTTACTGTAACGAATCCATAAGTTTTTTTAAGAAAAGTATTGATTATCTGTGTTAGACTGGGTGCACACTACAGGTTTATTCAGCCAATTATCAGGCCAATCACCCGGTAAATGACTATTTGGACCGATATTGCGTTAGTGTGTATACTTGCACAATGAGCGACGGTCGCTCCAAAGTACCGATAGTCGTTTCATTTGATTGTTCAGCAGAACTATAAATCTCGTTCCACCCTTCTTCTGGTCCTGCAGTGTGTATGAAATCACAATCATTGCTTGACCAATTGCCGATAGTTTCTCAAACAATTAAGGTAAGCGCCGCTTTAAATTTTAACTGGAAACTCGCCGATTTCCGGCGAGTTGAAAAAAACGGACTTTCATACATTTACCCCCAGGGGTACAATTAAGATACTGGATATTCCATATTAAGCAAACAATAATCTGTTGATATGGATTATAGAGGAGTTTCCATAAAACATAGTCAATGTAGAATTGTGGAAGTCAAATGCTGGTGGATAGAAAAATCACTCTGCAGAGGATAAGTAACTATTATATGAACAAACTCATGAGATATCACAGGCATATGAAGTTGGTATATCACTGTCCAATCTGGAAACCGCTCCCCCAGGCGAGCGGAGGCACTCGGGAATGTCTGTCCGCGGCGCTCACCCCATGGGCAAGCAGATCCAAGCGCACTCACGTAGCCGTAGGGGAAAAAAGAGAAGTGGAGCCATATGCCTGGCCTTCCCTGGCCCGTCGGCCGACAGCAGACAACTATCAGGCTGGCGGCTCTAGAGGAACTAATGTGAAAAACGGCGATCCGTGATACAGCGGTATGGACGGCTCATGGAAAGATGGCAGCCTGCATCCTGCACTCATGACTAGTGTGCTGAATGAAGATGTATAGTTCCACTTTAAAATATAGTAGATTAACTATCCAGCGTGGTGAATCCAATCCAGTAATGCCAAAGGTATTAGTTGAAATAAGAGCAGGGTACTCATTACACTAGGTAACTTCATCAGAGGGATAACATAGTTGGTCCAGCAGGCTACAAGACCTCATTTAAATGGCACAAACCAATCAATGAATTAACTTCTCAAACAGCGACTCCTTTCTGGCCGTGTATATTTAAATTCACGATGTTGTCTCTACCTCTCCCACGTGGTGCGGTCAGAATGTCAGTCAAATGTAAATAATGTGCTTTTAATGGAGAAGCAATAATAACCAGTTTTACATGCTCCATGTGACATTTACGTGTTCTTTTATGCAGTTTTCCCCTTTCTTGTTTTTCTTGTCTATTCTTTTTTGGCAGTAACTGAGGAGATGGCAGCTGTTTACAAAAGACAAGATTAAAATGTTTTGGTTAGCCTTTGTAAGCAGTGAGGTCTTCTCGGAACTAATATAAAGAAAGAGAGGCTGATCCGTGCATTAGTATAAGATGACGCATGCAGCTTGTTCTGCATGAATGCTGTTGGGGCGAGAGTTTGCAGAGTGCTGAGTGGTACTTAATACAAAGGCAAAAACCTGGAAGTGTTTGCAGCCATTCCCCAGAACCTTTATGGGAATTGTGAAGCTATAAAACAAGAGGTGATTTGGAAATGTAACCTAACCCCAGAGGTGTATCTAAGAGGTTCCGGAATTTGCAATGTGGACCTACTGTCCACTACTCTGTAGGGTACATAGTCTGAGAGTCCAACAATGGGCCCGAGGACTGTCTGTTACCATGTTTGAGGACTTGGAGGACCTGATGGTTACAGATCAGTTTCTTCATATATGCACTAAGGGAATGCAGCTGTTATCCTGTGATAAACTTCTATTCCACTTTCTGGATGTTCGCTGTTCAATAAAGTCTCTCTATCGAGTGCGCTTAATACTTTTAGGATCTGATCTTTGATTAACCTCTGTTTTCGAAAGCTTTAATCATGGAAATTTCTTGATTTTGTACAATTCCTTTTAAGATTTAGTACGGTAATTGCTTCCTGAGTATGTGTCTGATTTATTATATACATGTGTAAACGGGAGAGTTAGTGATTACAGTTTAAATACTGAACACATTGTAATGCAGATGAACATTCCAAATACTCAAGCAGGTATATATATATATATCTATATCCAAAAACGTAATAAACAATGGCGCTCACAGCAGTATTGTATAAAGTTAGTATAGAGAAAGTCCACACATACACCTCTTCCACATATGGAGGCAGCCTTCCTTATAATAGGTGGGTAAGTCCAGAATCATATAGAAAGTCAATTAAGGATACGGCGCACAATGGTGTGTTACTAGGAATTTATCCCAGGTTCAGTGGAAAAATAATAGTATAGTCAATGGATCAAAGTTCCACGTTTGCTGGACGGTCTTATAGGACCAAGGGTATGAGTCCAGTTTGCACATATAAAAGACAGAATAATATAGGCATAGGATTAGTAGAAGCAGTGTGTTAGTGATAGCCCATCACCATAGTATTACACACCCAAAGGAAATTATATCGCTTATCTGTATGGTTAATCCAAAGACTGGAACACAGCTTAACAACCACTTCACTTTCAATATTATGTGGTCAGCATACTCAGCAACTGCAAGTCTGGTCTCCAGTCAAAAACATCAGCATACTGTAAACATATCTCTCTTCCACTCAATAGGAAAAAAAGTGAGATAATACACTATATGGTGTAGTATTTCAAGGTAACAGTATTTAATCAGGATTTTAACATATAAAATGCACACTCACAAAGAGTAATAATAATGCAAGCTTATCTGAAATTCAGGTATCAGATATACCATGTCCTCAGGTACAGCAGGAACCTCCCACAGTCTTCCGCACAGGATTGACTGATGGTGTGGTGACCCAAATACACAGGAACAGTTGAAAAAAAGCCTCTACGCGTTTCGTCCTCAAACAGGACTTCCTCAGGATAAATTCCTAGTAACACACCATTGTGCGCCGTATCCTTAATTGACTATATATATATATATATATATATATATATATATATATATATATATATATATATATAGCTATAGAGCACTTGAAGCAGCTGGAGATGGCGTTAGCAGTCCTGTCCTGTGGGGAGAGCATCAAGGGAGCGGGATATTTAGTCTTAATGCTCCTCCGCTCCCTCCTGTGCTTAATTGTGTTCTGAGTATTGGTGAGATGTATGTTTGTGTCCATTCCTTCTGGAGACCCCCATACCCCGTCAGAGGGCGACGTTCAGTTCTAGAAGGGGGGGCTCTCTCTTGCAGTGACCATACTGCTGCCCCTGGTAAGAAGTATAAGATCTAAGCAACATTTTCTGCCGTTTAGTTACATGAATTTCATCATCTTTACAATATAGGGACTGTAATGTAGGGCTGGGTACACACTACAGAACATTTCTCCCAATGTGATGTCGTTAACGATTTGACCCAACGACTGAAAGTCCAGATCAGCAGCTGATTCATGTGCACACACTATACATGTTCTACACGATTTACCTTCAGATCTGTGCTCTTCATCTGTCATAACCATCGGCTGAAAAGATCCTGACTCTGTAAACGCTATGGAGATCCTGATTGTGAGTGCAGACACACTGCAGGAGTGGAACAACATTGTTCCATCGTATATTAGTCTGTTTATAAAATCAAATAAAACGATGCAATGTGCTTTGGTACAATAAAACATACTTACCAACTTTCTGTTGGTGAAATCCGGGAGCCTGCAGAGGAGGTGGGCGTAACGGGGGGGGCGGGGCTCCAAGTGGCGTCATTTTGGACCTGCCCCCATGACGTGATGACACAAAATGCATCATTTGACAGCGGGGGGCGGGGCCAAACGCCGCGATTCACCGGGAATCGCGGCGTTTGGGACTTAATTCTGCCCACTTCACTAGGAAGTGGGCAGAATTATCCAGATGCGGGGGATTGCCACACTCGCCCGGGAGCCCGGGAGACTCTCGCAAAATGCGGGAGTCTCCCGGATATTTCGGGAGAGTTGGCAAGTCTGCAATAAAACATGATTATAGGAGCGTACACACTAATACAATATCTGACCTAACAGTCGTCTGTTGTGTGATTGGCCTGATAGGCTGGGTACACACTACAGGTATTTTACCTAACTCTTGGGGTCCGTTGAGCTGTAGTGTAAGTGTAATCTATCATATGGTCTCTGTCTGCAGAGCAGGCAGTATTTCTGTATCTTAACCAACCTGCTCGTGTGTTGTTGAGACACTGATGTCTTTCTCTCTGGATAAAGCAACAATGTAGCGACAGTCATTAAACTAACTGGGAAAAAAATAATTAAATTTCTCTTCAAACCACATATTTTCCAGACAGGTTCTCACCACAAGGTAGAAAAACCAGATAGTTTGTATATCTGCCTAGGGCACAATATTGTACACGGTTCTGCAAACCACTCTGAGAATTTTTTCCACTTTACCTCCCACACACGGATGTGTTTCCTACACTAGTTCAGTCACCCCCCCCCCCCCCCCCAACTGTCCCCGCATTGTATCTGGTCATCCTGCAGGTGCGGGCTTTTGTTCTGATTCCGGGACAGTTGTGAGGTATGTCCTACTGGCCAACTGACTGGTGTCCTTAGAATGCTGCGTGTACCAGCAGCAGGTGCATGTGACATCGAAGTGCTGTTTTTAAGGAAGAGGAAGGGGATGGTACAGCATTAAGAGTGTCCCGGTAACCCCTCCTGGGCACACCATGACATGATGCGGTCTCATTCACGTGCGCGTTGCCACAAAGTGGTAGCACACGTCCAATGTCCTGTTTTCCCAACTGAAAACGTTGGAAGGTTTGGTTCAGAACATTTATTGTGAAGCAGGTGAAACCTGGCAGTAGACTTACCCCTTCATCAAGCGATAATAATGTCATTAATTGAGGGTCAATCAGAATCTGCCGGTGATTCCATTACTGACCAGGTGTGCGGACTACAAGCAGAGAAGATACGGCTATTAACAAAACTAAGCGCTGTGCAGTGCAGCTTGCTGCGTGGTCACAGACCGGTCAGAGTGCCCATGCTGACCTCTGAGCACCACTGAAAGCGCCTACAATGGATGTGTGAGCACCAGAACTGTGTGTTGTTTACCTGGGGAAGAGATGATACCAGGATGCACTATGGGAAGAAGACAAGCTGGCAGAGGCAGTGTGATGCTCTGGGCAATGTTCTGCTGGGAAACTTTGAGTACTGACATTCATGTGGATGTTACTTTGACACGTACCCACCTACCTAAACATTGTTGCAGACTAAGTACACCCCTTCATGGCAACAGTATTCCCCGATTGCAGTAGGCTCTTTCAATTGGATAATGCGTTCTGCCACACTGCAAAAATTGTTCAGAAATGGTTTGAGAAACATGACAAAGAGTTAAACGTGTTGACTTAGGCTCCCAATTCCCCAGATCTCAATCAGATCGAGCATCTGTTGGATGTGCTGGAGAAACAAGTCCGAGCCATGGAGGTCCCACCTCACACCTTACAGGACTTAAAGGATCTGCTGCTAACGTCTGGGTGCCAGATACTATAAGACACCTTCAGAGGTCTTGTGGACAGGCCTGGCGCTCCCATTAGGCAACCTTAGGCAGTTGCCTAAGGCGCCGGGACCTGCAGGGCGCCGCTGACTAGATTTTCTAATCTAGTCAGCGGTTCAGGAGAGAAGGGCCCGCCGCCGCTGTTTTTCCATCTCACACTAGTCACACATGATCACTGACTGACGTCAGTGATCATGTGATAGTCTGTCCGGCGGCGCCTCTGAGTTCTCCCCTCCCCTCTCAGCATGCATCGCGAGGAGCAGCTAGAGGAAGAAAAGGTAAGTAACATTTAAATTAATTTTAATTAATTATTCTTTTATCTGGTGAGCGGAGGGCGAGCGGGGGGCGAGCGGCGGCGGCGTTATTTTGCCTAGGGCACCTTGAACCCTAGCACCGGCGCTGCTTGTGGAGTCCATGTCTTGAGGGGTTAGAGCTGTTTTGGTGCCACAAGGGGGACCTACACAATATTGGGCAGGTGTTTTAATGTTGTGGTTGATCACTGTATATAACAGGGCACGTAGGAAGTTGTTTGTTTGTTTTTTATTTTGTGTTTTTGTTTTAAGAATGAGCAATATGTATTAACTTGACGGTTTTCAATGTATTTATTTTATCCTAAAATAATAATAGCTTCACCCTTTTCTGCTTTCTTGTTATAACTAAAATCTTTGACCAGATTAGACCAATCTTTAACTTCAACTATTCTTATGGCATATAATGGATTCCTACAAAATATCTACATCATTGTTAACTGAATCCATAAACGTCTCTATTACAAGATTTGGAGTGTGACGATACAACTGTTTCAACTGTTTCACGTTTCTTAAGACTTTCAGATCGCTTAAATCATTTAAGCGGGTTTCAAAACGCTCACCACGTTTTGGACATTTTTAGCAAAGGGGCTAAAGGGGCTACAGCCCAGGGGCCTCGGGCAGCTGGGGGGCCCACCGGCATTCATCGGGTCGGGGGCGGGCTCCGACTGTCATCTGTTCAAGGAGAATGGCAGGCAGCTAACAGCAAATGTTATGCTGTTAGCTGCCTGCTGTAAGTGTAGTACTTACGCGGCGTGCAGTAATTTCCTTACTGAGGAATCTCGTGAGAGTGAGACTATGAGTCATAGTCTCACTCTCACGGGATCTCAGTAAGGAAATTACAGCGCCCCGCGGAAAGCACTACAGGGAGTGGGGGGAGGGTCACATGTGGGGGGGGGGGGAAGCTCACAGTACCCTTAGCCCGGGGGCCTCCCTTCCCTTAATCCAGCCCTGCCTCCAACACACACATATCTGAACATTACAGAAATCCAGCAAATCTCAAACACATCACCTGTCTCCCCTTACTTTTTAAATGCATTAAATGTGCCCTTTGGAACGCACGTTCCATCTGTAACAAACTTACTTCCGTCAGGGGCAGACTTAGACTGTTTTTTTTTAGGGTGGGTGATTTTGCATTGCCACACCCCTCCTTCACTCTGGCTGATCTGAGTTGGTCCCTATTGCCTCGATCACCCTACCTCTGGATCCGCCAGTGCCTTCATACATGACCTCTGCCTCTTAAACAACCTCAACCCCCTGGCAATGACAGAAACATGGCTCACACAATCAGACACTGCCTCACCTGCAGCCCTTTCACATGGTGGTCTCCATCTCACCCACACCCCCAGACCTGGAGGCAGACAAGGAGGGGGGTTGGACTACTTCTCTCCCCACATTCACAGTTCTAACAAACGTCCCATCACTCATGTTCAAATCTTTTGAAGTTCATACTGATTTTCAACCCATTCTCTATGCGTGTTGCTGTCACCTAACGCCCCCCTGGACCCCACCAACAATTCCTTGTACACTTCTCTGCATGGCTCCCTCACTTCTTATCCTCTGATATCCTCATCATCATCCTGGGTGATTTTAACATCCCTATTGCTAATCCACGTTCCAATGCTGCTTCCAAACTACTCTCTCGAACCTTCACACTTGACCTCTCCCAGTGGATTGAATCTGCTACTCACCAGGATGGCCACTGTCGTGATCTTGTTTTCTCTAGACTATGCTCAGTTTCTGATTTCCTTAACACTCCTTTCCCCCTCTCGGATCATCACCTTATTAGCTACTCGCTCACCTCCAGTTCTTTACCCTCCCCAGTGTCAAACTCTTCCAAGCCTCCTCACAACCGCAGGAATATCAACTCTATTGATCTTAAACAGTTGTCCACCTCTCTCCAACACCTTCTCTCCTCAATGTCTACATTCTCCTCCTCTGATAGGTTAGTACCACATTTTCACCAAACCCTAGCAACTGCTCTTGATAAAGTGGCTCCACCAACACTACATACTCCATGTAGACTTCGATGGCACCCGTGACACACTAAAGTAGCAAGAAATCAAACACGATCACATTCCAGTCAGTTACATTATATACTATTTCTGGTACAGAAAGGATTTTCTACAGAGTTACACTAGAGATTAATTTAATATGTGTGTACTCCTAAAGTAATAATTACAAAAAATAATTGCAGAGTGGATTTGTGGGTAGATGTGAGCATCTACTGCAATGCTAGCTACAGACAGCAGGTGGCAGTGCACCATCAACACTGACATTTTTTTTATTATTTGACAAATATATGCTTTATTTATATAAGGTGTACTCAAAAACAGACACAAAGACTTATAATCAAGTGTGTGTACTAACAAAATAAAATACACCATGGAATATAATCATATGTACATTACAATACAACATCCTGGGTAGCACGGTGGCTCAGTGGTTAGCACTTCTGCTTCACAGCGCTGGGGTCATGAGTTCAATTCCCGACCATGGCCTTATCTGTTTGGAGTTTGTACGTTCTCCCCGTGTTTGCGTGGGTTTCCTCCGGGTACTCCAGTTTCATCCCACACTCTAAAAACTTGCTGGTAGGTTAATTGGCTGCTATCAAAATTGACCCTAGTCTGTCTCTGTCTGTGTCTGTGTGTATGTTAGGGAATTTAGACTCTAAGCTCCAATGGGGCAGGGACTGATGTGAATGATGTAAATGGTGATGATGATGATCCTACATTGTACATCCTGTACTGCATCATTCATTTATCACATAAACAAGACAAGATTTCCAATGTGTGTGATGGAGGAAGAGGGAATCACACATGTAAAGGAGAGAGGGGGAGATGGAGATGTGTTTAGTTCTCTTCTTCCTCAGGACTGTCCATGATGTAATTCTCTCTCCTTAAGCTGCGGATCAGCCTGAGGCAGTCTGGGATAGGCCCCTATTCCTGGCAAGCCACAAAGTTTCCCAACACAGTCCAAAAGGTGCCGAGCCTCCCGGATTGTTCATAAGTGTGGGTGCCCTTAAGGTCCGCTCCAGAGAGGGCCCTGTCCCTCCAATCCACTCCAGAGTTTCCTGTCCATGCGGTTCAGCCCGAGTTGCCACTCTATGCGGTTCAGCCCGAGTTGCCACTTTCGGCTCTGAGGCATTTCACAGTGCTATCCAGTCGGAGTGCTGTGCCCAACTTGCCGTCCCAGCCGTGGACTCCCGCTCTGCCGTCCCAGCCGTGGACTCCCGCTCTGCCGTCCCAGCCGGGGACTCCCGCTGTCCCCTGCCGTCCCAGCCGGGGACTCCCGCTGTCCCCTGCCGTCCCAGCCGGGGACCCTCCAGAGACTGCTGCACAAGCTGGGTACTCTTCAGAGTCTGCTATTGAGCGTGAACGCCCGAAAGCCTCTTCCGAATCTCCAGCCTACTTTGACAGAGACCTGAAACAATTTTCTTTAGTCCTTCAACTCTGTATGAAACAATTTTGAAGAATCTCCATGATATTTCTCTGACCAATTTAACCAAGTTGATACTATTATTATGAATTTCAGAGGGGAGCCGCAGACTTGGGCTTTTTCCCTTCTTAAATCTGATGATCCCATTACCAACAACACCATAGACTTTGTTAATGCAGTCTGCCAGAAATATCTTACATCTACAGTCAAGTCACCTGATCGGGTTTCTGATTTCTGGTTTCTCTGTGGCACCTCAGTTACAACAAACCTCAACCTTGGTAGCTGGCTTTATGGGTATATCACCAGCCTGCAATAAAAAGAAAAGGAGGAAAACCTGAAGGGAGCTTGTATGGAGCGTCTGGAATCCGCTCCTTAAAGGGGGGGCTATATTACGCCAAATCTTTGTATCTAGCAGCAGTACCTCATACCACAAGAGGTGATGCTGTTCTATTCCTGAGCTCTTCACCATGCCTGAAGGAGTTAATCTCCTTGCTTGATGCCTAATTAGAACTGCACCTGTCGCACTGCTTCAAATACCTGCCTCAAGCTGTGCTCTGTGCAGTTCATCCGTTTATTCCTGGCTGCTGCTTGTTTCCACCTGTTCCTGTGTTTGCTCCATTGCTGCTTGATCTCCTGTTGTGACCCTCGGCTTGATTCCTGGACCCTGCTCGTTTGCCTGTTGCCCTGACCTTCGGCTTCACTTCAGGACTTTGCTTATTCGCTTGTGACCCTGATCTCTGCCTGACTATTAGGATTCTGTTAACCTGATCTCTGCTTGATCCCTGGACTCTGCTTCCCTGGACAGCCTTGTGCCTCCTGGATTGGGGTAACTTATATTACCTGTTCCTGTCATTTAACTGTACAGTCACTATTTGGAACCTCGTCTTATCTGTGGATTTGAGTTATCCTTGTTTATGTATTTGCCTGAATAAAGACATTTTGCTTTATACTTCCGTTGCAGTACTGATAAAGAACACTGGCCACCCCGTAGTATTATTATTATTACTATGATTTATTTATATAACGCCACTAATTACGCAGCACTGTACAGAGAACTCACTCGCATCAGTCCCTGCCCCATTGGGGCTTACAGTCTAAATTCCCTAAAACACACAGACAGACACACAGAGACTAGGGTCAGTTTGTCTACCAGTATGTTTTTGGAGTGTGGGAAGAAACTGGAGCACCCGGAGGAAACCCACGCAAACACTAGGAGAACATACAAACTCCTCACAGATAAGGCCATGGTCTGGATTTGTACTCATTACCCCAGTGCTGTAAGGCAGAAGTGCTAACCACTTAGCCACTGTGCTGCCCAGTATCTGTGAGGACTGTTGTGTAGGTATCAGGACCCCTAGCATTGAGTTTACCTTGTAAAGAGAGAGAGCCTGTGACGGGGCAGAGACCATTTCAGCATACTTACCACCTGTAGGTTAATCCCGGGAGATTGCAGAGAAGTGAATTACAAGAGTGGAGGGGGCTGGGGTACTGCCAATCCCAAAATTTTGACACAGCCCCGGCAATGAAATGAGATCACAATGGGATATGTCGCACTAATAATAACTAGTATGAGGATGAAGACAATGATATGAGCAGTGTTCCCAGAATCTAGTACTACTTGGTAATGAGAAGGATAATGTCCCTTGAAGAAGGATAAGGGCAAATACATTTAAAAGGATGAGGGGACAGTCTTCGCTAAAGCAGGCAGAGACTTAGAACTTCCAGGGTCATACAGACCAATCTCACTTCTAAATACTGATTACGAGTTGTTGACAAAAATTTCAGCAGAATGCCTGAAAGTAATATTACCATGTATGATACATGGCCATGACCAGACTGGATTTATCTGGGGTAGAAACTCTGTTTAAAATATCAGGGAGGTCATTTCTGTAACTCAGTCTGGGCGGGGGTTGAGGGGGGTTGGTCTTGAACGTTTACTCTTTTTAGATGCTGAAAAGGCTTTTGATATGGTAGTTTAGGATGATCTCTACAAAACCCTCTCTAGATTTAGTTCTCCCAAACAATTTATTCAAATCCTTCAGACAATATATAAAGAGGAACTCGCCAGGGCTTCCCCCTATCTCCACTTTTATTTGCAATTGCATTAGAACCATTAGCGGTGGCTCTCCAGTCAAATCAATTATCATCATCCGCATTTATTTATAATTATTTATGGGAATTTCTGTAAGAAGGGTTATTTTAGAGACCATCGCTATCTTTAGCTTGTTTACAGGATATCAAATTAATGTACACAAATCAGAAGTTCATCTCCTTCAGACCCTTCAGAAACATTACCACAGTGCCTTAGATCATTTCAGATAGTCAAACCCATCCTTAAATATCTAGGCCTTCACATTACCCCACACCCACAGCATTTATAACAATATCATTTAGCTCCTATTATAATAAAATATGGATACAATTAAATAATTGGAAACATTTGAGGATCTCTCTGTTGGGAAAGGTTGCGATTATTAAGAGCATTATATTTCCTAAGATTTCATCTCTTATGCAAATGTTGCCTATAAGCATTAGTAGAGTAGATGCTCCCAAATGTACACCCCTTTTTAGTCATTTCATTTGGCAACAGAAAAAGCCTAGAATTGCACGGCCTAGATTATATCTGACAAAGAGGAAGGGATGAGTGGGCTTCCCAGATATTGTGGCCTTTAACAGAGCGGTGATGTTCAGGTACATTTCGGATTGGTTACTGCGTCTTCACAAACAGGGCTTTGGAAGAGGAAGTATTTTTTCCCATGTTCCTGCTGCTCCTCTTCATCTTTCTAGGTCTGATGTCCCCTCTTCCGTATTACAAAATATTATTTTTAAAGACACCTCTGCTGCCTGGATAGCTATAAACCAAAAATTGAATAATGACCCGAAATTCACTAAATACCTACCATTGTGGGGCAATCCTGAGTTTTCCCCCTCATTAACCAACCAGATGTTCAAACTTTAGAGGGAAAATGGTATATTATTAGTAAAGGATGTTGTTAACCCAGGAGGATTGATATATACTTTCCAACAATTGCAGGAAACACACGTACTAATCCAAACTGATTTTAACTTTATTTACAAATTCATTATATTCTAAGCAAACAGAGGAATGTTTCATGGGTCCAGGAGGCTCCCCCAGAGAACCTTGAATCATTGCTGGGTTTATTCTGTATCCATAAATTTAAGTTCCAAAGTTTGTTATTGATAATTACTGATATGACACGTCTATGGTCGAAGGTGTGGGAATCTTGGAGACGGGATCTTCAGCCTCCAGATGAAATACTAACTCATATGGAATATTCAATGAAAGCGCTAAGGTCAGCAAAGCTTCATGAACTTCATTTGAAAACAATAAATAGAGCATATATTGCACAAGCCCAGAGAAAGCATATGTTACCCTCTGAATCTCGTAGTTGTCTCAAGTGTGGAAAACATGAAGCCACTTTCATACATAATTTTGGACTTGTCCGAAGATTGTTACATTTTAGAATAAAATAATTCTTATTTTCAGCTTCCATTTGCGGTTGTAACCTCATTATGAAGCATTTATTTTCGCCTGCTTTGACAACTGGAGGAAGGAGTTATCTGATAGCAAATATTCCCCTATCTCATGATTGTGTTCTCACTAGCAAAGACAGCCATCTTGAACAAATGGACCTCACATCTCTCTCCAAGTTGTCACAGAAACAGTTATAACATTGTATAATAACCTTAATTAAATAATTAATGCAGACTTAATTATCTCTGTAAATTGGGTCCATGCCTCAATGGGTCAGAGCAGTTTAGGCGGCACGAGGGGGACCTACACAATATTAGGAAGGTGGTTTTAATGTTGTGGCTGGACGGTGTATTACCCCATATTAACTTGTTAAGCTTTTAGCATTTACCTTTTCAAGCCTGATTAATAGCATTCTATATGCAGAAAAATCATGATCACCTGACAAATATACTGAAATTACAGGTATTTTCCTGCTTTTATATGTAGCATCGGCTAAGTTAATGCGAATGTTAATGTGTGTTATTTTACAGGATGACTTGAAGTATTATAAAATAATGGGGAACTGGGTTTAATTTAATTGAGCTAAATCCAATTGACCGCAATGCCAGTGTCAGCGCTGTTCTGTGGTCGTTACCAATCAGAGTGAGAAGTAAGGGAGCCCCCCACCCCCTGGGCCTGATAGCTGTGTGTACTGGACATCAAAATTAGCTGTAGCTTGTTGTCTGATAACAATGCTCCCAATGTCTCCCCGATTCCAGCACTTGGGAGTGTCAGTACTTGAACGCTGTCCTGGGCTCAATCTCTTCTAAAATTTGCTTTTGTTTCCTATTATCCCCTGTAGTAAGCATGGGTTCAGCTTTTTCTTGGACCCACACAAGAAGGGGGGTTAACACCACTAAGACCCCCACTACCCACCTCTGTGCAGCCTACCGGCAGCTGTAAACCATACGCTAATATCTAAGTAATTTAAAGAGGTCTCTAATGAGCCAGGAAAGACTCCTATTGTTCTATGACAAGAGCGTAACTTATTATCATCACCTTATAAAGTAGATTCAGGTGGAGCGCTGCTTCTAGGACCCGACCTCCTCTCGTTTCCTCCTCTTTCTATATTTCTGGTAATTGATGATATTCCTATTTTTTACACCTTGATTCCCTGTTTTCCATCTTATTTGGAAGCACAAAGCCTTCTGTAAACTCCGATCAGGAAGCCAATCTGCCGTTAGACGTTACAGTCCCTTCCTCGTGTCCCTGTCCTTTGTTTCTCTGCAGCTGTCTCCCATGTTTCTATTTTTGTTTAACCACTTTGAAAATTAAGAAATACTTAGAAACATAGGAAAGGAAGGGTTTATCCATCACCGATCTGCATCCTTGGAACTTTTCCCATCAGTATGTGATTATTATAATCGGAACATAATCTTCTAACTTTAAAGTAACAATTCAATGAAAAAAGTGATTTTTTTTTTTTTTAACATACATCATTGTGGCTTTTTTCCCTTGGTTTGTTTCTTCAGACTGCTATTAATACTGTATTATTCTTTAGATTTTACACATTGTAATGTGACTATATGGTATATGATGTAATGAGCAGAGGCGCTTTGGCATGTCCTTCTGACCTTCTCAGCTCTGTTTTCACTGTGGCATCCTCCTTCTCCCCCTGTGCCAACATATGACCTGCTGAAAGCTCTGAATCTTTGGTGGCCGTTGTTGTTTGCCCTCCAGCAGTGGCGGATCCAGTAGGGCAGGGCCGGACTGGCCATCTGGCACTTCTTGGAAATGCCAGAAGGGCCGATGCCAGTGTGGGCCGGTCCGGCTCCCGGCGATCCCCGATTAAATAAATTTTTAGGGCCGCAGTGGAGCCGTAATGACGGCTCTGTGAGCGGCCCGGCTCCCGCGCTTCAGGTTCGCGGCCGCCCGACCGCGTAGGACTGGCTGTCGAGGGCGCACAGTGGATTCCCGGAGGCTGCTGAGGTAAGGGTATTTTTTATTTTCACAGGGAAAATGGGGCTGGGGGGGGAGGGGAACGGAAAATGTGTGCAGGGGGGAGAGGACCCCAAAATGTGTGCAGGGGGCAGGGTGACCCGAAAATGTGTGCGGGGGGGAGGGGAGAGGGGCTGAAAATGTCTGCATGTAGCGGGGGGGAGGGGCTGAAAATGTCTGCGGGGGGGGAGGGGCTGAAAATTACTGCAGGGAGGGGGGAGAGGGGCTGAAAATGTCTGCAGAGGTGGGGGGGGGGGTCTAGGGGCTGAAAATGTTTACAGGGTTAATGAAATGTCTTGTGTGGTATTTAAAAAATAGAGCAGCTTTGGGGGCATGATATCTTTTTTTGTGTGGCAGTTAAATGGTTGCTCTCTGGTCTCAACTATCACTAGAATATTAAATACCAGTGAGATGGGGCTGGTGGAGGTTAATATTTTATTGACCACAAATGTGCAGATATTACTTAAATATGCCTGTACAATGGGGTAGTGTTATCTGGCCATAATGGAGTGTTTTTTTTTTATTTAAGAGCCTAATCATTCTGGGTTTGTTAACATTTTGTTATATAATTATGGGGCAGCACGGTGGCATAGTGGTTAACACTTCTGCCTTGAGTTCAATGGACCATGGCCTTATCTGTGTTTGCGTGGGTTTCCTCCCACACTCCAAAAACATACTGGTAGGTTAATTGGCTGCTAGCAAAATTGACCCTAGTCTGTGTGTGTGTGTGTGTGTGTGTGTGTGTGTGTTTGCGTGTGTGTTATGGAATTTAGACTGTAAGCCCCAATGGGGCAGGGACTGATGTGAGTGAGTTATCTGTACAGCGCTGTGGAATTAGTGGCGCTATATAAATAAATGGTGATGGTGATGATGATAATAAAATTTTTGCATTTTCAATACAGGACTCCAAATTTCCAAAAGCCAGTGAGAAGACAACAAAGCAGCAAGAGAGAAAAGCAAGAACAGGTAAAAGACAACAGCGCAATCAATCTAAATTTGAATGCTGGAGAATGTTTCCAAATATTTATATTTAGAAGTATTCCTATACATTGGGAGTGTGATACACAAGCTTGTGCTGAGGCTTCATGTTGGACTGCACCAGCAACGCCACTTCAGCGTGCAACAATATTGTGCATGGAGCCGACAGCAGGTGGGCCCGTGTGTTTTAAATGCTAGGGCTGATTTTTAGCCTCAGTCCGGCCCTGCAGGAGGGTGACCAATTGCTCCCCCCCCCTTAGTGCCCACTACGTATGTATATCTGCCTGACGGCAGAGAGGCAGTCAGAGGATCCTGCCCAGGTCGCTCTGACCATGGTTTAAACACAATCGGAGCGGCAGTGTAGTATCTTCTGCCTTTCTCAGCTGACCGGTCCAATCAAAATGAAGGAGGGGGGTATGCTAAATGCCCCCCTCCCCTAAGAAAATGTCTAGGCCTGCCTCTGGCCTCCAGAGAGGTATTGTAAAGGAGATAATGATCTGTAAGAGGGCAGCTAAGGGCAATTTTATGCATACTTAAAAGATATAAAAAAAAAACATCTACACAAGATTGCTGTTTTAATACTTGGGTTTCTCAATACTACAGCATTTTTTTTATAATTTGTTTAATCAACATACTGATTGTAACATTCAAACACATACAAAGTTATATTATTAATATATACACAAATCTGAGGATCTTCTCTACAAAATCAGAGGTTTATTTTTACCCTCATAGAAAACCTGAAGATTTAATACGTGAAGTCAGAGTGATGTTTTCCCCCTGATAGAAAGGGGTAGAAATGCCAAGTCTTTGACTATAGTGGCAGAAACTCTAATGACCATTTTCTTGGGTTATTATGACTGTAAATCTATTTGGCTTAGTACCTTGTTAACGTTTCGAATCAATGAAGCATTATATCTCCAGATAGTTTTATCTTCAATCAAAGATGTCTTAGGTAACTTCTTTTGCAGACGTCTTCTGCAGTGGTACACCAGGGCGGTCTTCACTGAGACTTTCATAGAACCCCCAATATGTTCTAAAACTTCGTGTACAGACGTTTGAATTACCTTTCTAGGATCCACAATCATTTTCCGAGGATTGAAATAATTCGCTCTGTTTGGTTCACGGTGAACATACTGCAGGATATTGAATCCTGACAAACTCTTCCAGGATGAAATGTTGGAAAAGTTTCCATCAGTGGCTACGGTTTGAGAGAAAATGTGATTTTCAATCAGAAAAATCCCCACTCCTGGGTTCTGTTGTTGAAGACTTTCCACCATGCTGTCCCACGTCTGGTGTTTTAATGGCAGAATTATTTCGTCAATATCATTCAGTAGCACAAACTTAGTCCTGTACATATTCCGATAGATGCAGTCATTGAGTGTTGTCATTTGACCATAATACCCAATATCCTTAGCGTCCTTAGAATAGCGCCATGATCGAGCAGGTCTAAGATACCGCTGAATTGGCCATGGTATGACCTCTAAAACACCCTCTGCAATGTAGTACTGCATCACTTTTTCCACCTGTGAGCTGCAGTCATTAAGGTAGATCATGACCCGTTGGACCCCCAATATCTGGTACATCTCCATGGTCTGTATGAATTGTAAGACGTTATTGTAATTCCGATACATGGTGGAAATGCAGACGGTGAAGTTGGCAGAAAACGGTTTCACGTCCTGATTTTGTATCTGGAACAGAGGTAATTGTATCATGTTTCCTGAAGGAGACGTATGAACAGATAGGTACTTGGCGTGGCAGTCTGGTGGCTCCATACACACCAGGTCCGTTGTGCCGTAGGGGAAGCCGAACCGATCAGTGTGTATGTCTATCTCAGCCTTGGAAACCTCCACAGAGTTGTTCACGGTGCAACAAAACCAACAGTATAGTTGCTTCACCTCTTCATGATGAATAATGCTGAGAATACGAACTGCACTTTTATTGTGTACTCTGTTGTCGAAATACGGGGATATAATAAATGTCCGGTTATCTCCCAGTGGTGTAATAGTATCGGTGGTTAGTCTACTACCACAACAGGCACATGGTGATCTCCATTCAGGAAACTGAGTCCTCAAAGGTTTGTTATATAAAAATCCCAGTAGAAAGGAGACAGCCAGTAATAATGATGACATCCGTACTAGGATTTTCCTTGAGAATTTTACCATTGTATCAGAAAATGGAGCAACTAGGAGAAAAACGAGAAAACACATGATAAGGAACAAGGATAAATGTTTAGAACAGACAACTATTCATCCCCCAGCTTTCTACTCCAATATTATGTTCAGCCACTAGGTGGTGCTACATGTTGTTAATAGCAGTACCTGCCAATGACAGTATTATTATTATTATTATTATTATTTATTTATAAGGCGCCACAAGGTTTCCTTAGCGCCGAACACAGTACAAACAATGGACAGTACAGGGAATAACAGTACAGAACAATAAACAACTAGTACCAAAACTTCAGAGGCTCCAGGCAAAGCAGATGTAATGGAGTAGGAGCAGAAGAGAAGGTAGGGAGACAGGAGGGAGAAGGGCCCTGCTCATAAGAGCTTACATCCTAAAGGGAGGGGAAACAGACAGCCAGCACAAAGGGAGTCAGAGGAGGGGAGCAAGCGTGCACCCCAACAGAGGAGGAGCAAGGGGATGGGAGCGAGCATGGAGAGAGGGTTAGGTGGAAGGCTGGTAGGCTTTAAGGAAGAGATGAGTTTTGAGTGCCCGTTTGAAGGAGCACAAGTTAGGGGACAAACGGATGGAGCGTGGGAGGTCATTCCAGTGGAGGGGGGCAGCTCGGGAGAAGTCTTGAATTCTAGAGTGGGATGAGGTGATCAGAGTGGACGAGAGGCGACGGTCATTGGCCGAACGCAGGGACCGGGCGGGAGTGTGGATGAAGAGAAGGTTGGAGATATAGGGGGCAGTAGAGTGAGAGAGGGCCTTGTAGGTGAGGGTAAGAAGTTTGAAAAGGATACGGTAGGGGAAGGGGAGCCAGTGAAGGGCAAGGCAGAGAGGTGAGGCAGAAGAGGAGCGGCGAGAAAGGAAGATGAGCCTCGCAGCTGCATTGAGTATAGAACGGAGGGAGGCGAGAGCGGGGGAGGCCGGTGAGGAGAAGGTTGCAGTAGTCCAGCCTGGAGATGATAAGAGCATGGATAATGGTTTTGGTTGCTTCATGAGAAAGGAAGGGCCGGATGCGGGCGATATTGCGAAGTTGGAAGCGACAGGATTGGGCAAGGGATTGAATGTGGGGGGCAAAAGAGAGCGAGGAGTCGAGGGTGACGCCCAGGCAGCGGAGTTGGGGAACAGAGGAGATGGTGGAGTTATTAACAGTTATGGAGAGATCCAGATGGGATGAGGATTTAGATGGAGGGAAAACAATGAGTTCGGTTTTAGCGATGTTAATTTTAAGAAAGCGTGAGGACATCCAAGAAGAGATGGCAGAGAGGCAGTCAGATACACGAGAGAGGAGGGGGGGGGGGGGAGATCAGAAGAAGAGATGTAAAGTTGGATATCTTCGGCATATAGGTGATACTGAAGGCCGAATGAGGCGATGAGAGCACCGAGGGAGGAAGTGTAAAGTGAGAAGAGTAGAGGGCCAAGAACAGAGCCCTGAGGGACTCCAATTGGGAGGGCAGAGGGGGGGGGGATGAGCCGGAAGTGGATACAGAAAAAGAACGGTTGGCGAGGTATGAGGTGAACCATGTAAGGACAGAACCAGAGAGGCCGAGAGAGTGAAGGGTGTGCAAGAGGAGGGGGTGGTCTACAGTGTCAAAGGCTGCAGATAGGTCAAGGAGGATGAGCAGGGAGAAGTGACCCCTGGATTTAGCAGAGAGGAGATCATTAGTTACAGTGGTCAGGGCGGTTTCAGTAGAGTGGAGGGGGCGGAAACCAGATTGGAGGGGGTCAAGGAGGGAATAGTCAGAGAGGTGACGGGAGAGGCGACTGCAAACAATTCGCTCGAGAAGTTTGGAGGCGTAGGGGAGAAGAGAAATGGGGCGGTAGTTGGCGAGTGAGGTGGGGTCAAGATTTGTTTTTTTGAGAATAGGAGAGATAAGGGCATGTTTGAAGGAGGAGGGGACAGTGCCAGTGGAGAGAGACAGGTTGAAGAGGTGGGCTAAGTAGTTGCAGACAGTGGGGGAGAGGGAGCGAAGAAGGTGAGATGGGATGGGATCGAGTTGGCAGGTAGAAGGGGGAGAGGAAAGAATGAGGGAGTGTACTTCTTCACCCGTAGTGGGGCGGAAGGAGCACCAGGGAGGGAAGCGGGGGGAGGGAGGAGCGGAGAGGGGGGCAAGAGAGGAAAGGGAGGAGGAGATATTAAGGCGGATGGCCTCAATTTTGGAGGAGAAAAAGGAGGCAAAATCAGTAGCAGACAGGGAGGGTGGGATAGGAGGAGGGGGAGGGGTGAGGAGAGAGGAGAATGTGGCAAAGAGGCGGCGGGGGTTAGAGGACTGGGAAGAAATGAGGGACTTAAAGAAGGATTGTTTGGCAAGGGAGATGGCGGAGCAGTAGGAGGAGAGGATGAATTTGAAGTGAAGGAAGTCAGCCAGGGAGCGAGATTTCCTCCAGAGGCGTTCAGCAGCACGGGTGCACTTCTGAAGGAAGCGGGTGAAATTGGAGTGCCAGGGTTGGGGAATTAGGCGGCGGCGACGGACTGAAGAGGCAGGGGCGATCGTGTCCAGGGCCGTGGTGAGAGAGTGGTTATAGAGAGAGGCGGCTTGGTCAGGACAGATCAGGGAGGGAAGAGGGGCTAGAAGAGTTTCTAGAGAGGAGGAAAAGGAAGTAGGGTCAACAGCAGCAAGATTACGCCTAGTGAGGGTAGTTTTAGGGGGAGGGTAAGCAGGGGAAAAGGACAGATTGAAGGAGAGTAGATGGTGATCGGAGAGTGGAAAGGGAGAGTTGGAGAAGTCAGAGAGATCACATAGGTGAGAAAAGACAAGGTCAAGGGAGTGACCAAGGCAGTGGGTGGGGGAGGAGGTCCACTGAGTGAGGCCAAGGGAGGAAGAGAGGGCGAGAAGTTTAATGGAGGCAGGGTCGGAGGGGAGGTCGATAGGGATGTTGAAGTCACCCAGTATAATGGGTGACTTCATGGGTGAAGTATAATGGGTGACTATGGGACAGTAACCCATAGAGTGGTGCTGATCTACCTGCCAAGCTGGAATGTCCAATCAGAGCATGTCAGTTAAGATGCTGTAACATCACTGGTCCTGCCTCTGTGTATGAATTCACCACATCAAACAGGGCTCACAGGCCAGCCTGTCATTCCCACTCACACCTCCCTCCTAACATGACATCTACCACAACAGGGTGAAAGAGAATTATAGGCAGCTTATCAGGTAGATCATTCAGCTTAATAATACACAGCCCTTTATATATAACGGTGGCCAATACTGACTTGCTCTGTAAGTGAAATATATTATACAAGGAGACACAGGAAAAAGCATCTTTCTGCAACTTGTGTGACCCTGTGACTCAGTCGTCTGTATGATGACGAGAGATTCTAAGCAGAGATCAGTGAAACTTTCAAAACTGCGTTTTAAAGTATTTGTCTCCTTTCCACGTTTAACTATAAAATTTCCCAAGACAGAATTTGTCCTTATGTTGTCTCACTCATACCCCAACCACATCACACAGCAGAACAATCTGATTGGCATTGCCTCTTTAGACTATAAATTCTGTAAAATGTGAACTTACAAATACAGTGCAGTGCATGGAAAGGAAGAGCATAAGAGGAAGACGAAGATTTGTATCACCGCAACATCGCACCTCTGCAATATAACCTGAAGAGACCAGAAAGTTGATCACGGATTAATGCCTTTCTCTCACCTTACGTAGATCAGTGGAAATATTTGCATGATGTGCATTGACACATTTTCATGATTTTGGGATTTACTAAGCAGCTTTTAAGTTTTAACAATAAAATACAATTTAGTGACCTAAGATGTTTCATTTTAAAACCAGTGAACATCTTGTAATGTTTCTAAATGACACAGACACAATAGCAATAGATTGGCTCCAATAAAATGGCTCCTGCAATGAGGACACAATAGATTGTTCCTATAGACTGAATCTGCTTGGCACCTGTGGAATCACTGTGATCATGTGGGACAATCCCATCAGCATACACAGCTGGGGAAGGATGTCAGGTCAGGGGAACTAGTGAGTGATACTACAGGTTATTTACACATTGGAAGGAGGACATTTCTGGCAACTTGATCTCTACTAAGATGTGAGTTTACTGTATTTATTAGTCTTACGTTGTGATGGTTAATATATAGTAAAATGTAACCAATTATAGTGTGTGTGCGGGGGCCAAAGTTCAATTATGGTGCTTAGCAGAGGGTAAGACCTTTAATGTAGGGTGTAAATATAATGTACCTCAGGGTGAAAAAGGGGGCGGGGTTTACTGATAAAGGGCCACAGTTCATCTTTGGGACTGAGGTGCAACATTTTGGAATTGCAACATAACTAATGACTCCAGTTATCTTTGTAACAAAGGCATGGGGATTTTTAGAAAGTCCGTGTCCTTTTCTAGTGGTCTGGTATTACATTCCTTCTGTGGGAACCAACTTTTTCCTTTTTGTTTTTTTAATATATATTAATAGGTGTTCTCCAATTAATTTAAACAGAAATGCCTCCTTAATATAGTATATGTTAAAGTTTTAGCTCATGAAAGGAATTAATATGTTACCTTATTGTTTCCCTCACAGTAAGCTGTTACTTTCTGTTATCAGTTGTTATTGCTTTAGGGGGGGGGGGACAAAAGAAAACTCTGCAGGCAGAACATTTTATACCTGATTTCTAATGCAAACAACAATATTTGATGTGGAGGTGACATGTAACTCACCAGGTTTTGCTTCCACTGCAGCGCAGGATGTAAATATATAAATAAGATCAGGGTATGAATAGTGTAAAGCAAACCTCCCCCCAGGCTGTCAATTAGTCCATGCAATAAGAAACACATGATTTACACAGGTTCTGTGTCTGCAAACCAGGTGAGACAATTCCCTCATGTACATCTCACCTGTGTCTGTTAATAAATGGATGAGCTGACAGCACTACATACTGATAGCACTGACAATGCCCCTAATCAGATTAGTGACTGGTTTTATTCAGAACGTCTGATAAATTGGCACTGTGGCCATTCTTGTTTATTTGTTTGGGGTGTTACTCCTGTGACTGACCTCAAGGTGGCAGTGTTTGCCTATACACAGTGTATATGTATTTATACAAGTATCACCTGCCCGTGATACTGTGTCAACTTTGTATTTTAAGACTAGTTAACTGATATTTCATATCTCTCTCAAGTATCTGCTGTAGTGTTCAGTTATGTAGCTAAAGCCACAAGCTTTATGGTTTTGTTTACTTATTGCAATGGATGTGTGCAGCTGTTATGGCTGGGTCACAGGAGCACTTATGCCAACAAAGAATCCTCAATCTATAAGGAATGGCTCTGTCTATAGAGGTAATCATTGGTGCATGCAACATGCATGAGCTTTGTGATTATTCATCTGTGCACCTGCAGTTTACATGAACATATATGCACAATTCTTCCATTAGGGCTGGTTACAGGGCTCTGATACTGAAACAGTAAACGTCATAGGTGGGCAGCGGGGGTACCTATGTGCAGTATATGGTGACCGGTGGAAGTATCGCTGTGCAGTATAAACTGAGGTATTGATATGTAATCGATAGGGGACAATTGTGGGGGAGGGTGTTCTCTGCAGAAGAATTCTCATATACTTAGCCTAGTTATATAGGTAGATCCTAAGCCTAGGTGTATATAGCGGTGTGTGTGTGTGTATGTGTATATATATATAGATATAGATATAGATATAGATATATATATAGAGAGAGAGAGAGAGAGAGAGAGAGAGAGAGAGAGAGAGAGAGAAAAATGTCAGTGACATTCATCATGAGCCTGTGTGGTTTTGCATGGTCATTATATGATGGAGCCCTACACAGTATACTGGTAGGCAGGTGTCGGGGCTCTGCTCGGCATACTGGTAGGCAGGTGTCGGGGCTCTGCTCGGCATACTGGTAGGCAGGTGTCGGGGCTCTGCTCGGCATACTGGTAGGCAGGTGGCGGGGCTCTGCTCGGCATACTGGTAGGCAGGTGTCGGGGCTCTGCGCACGGCATACTGGTAGGCAGGTGTCGGGGCTCTGCTCGGCATACTGGTAGGCAGGTGTCGGGGCTCTGCGCGGCATACTGGTAGGCAGGTGTCGGGGCTCTGTGCGGCATACTGGTAGGCAGGTTATCGGGGCTCTGCGCACGGCATACTGGTAGGCAGGTGGCGGGGCTCTGCGCGGCATACTGGTAGGCAGGTGGCGGGGCTCTGCGCGGCATTCTGGTAGGCAGGTGTCGGGGCTCTGTGCGGCATACTGGTAGGCAGGTTATCGGGGCTCTGTGCGGCATACTGGTAGGCAGGTTATCGGGGCTCTGTGCGGCATACTGGTAGGCAGGTTATCGGGGTTCTGCGCACGGCATACTGGTAGGCAGGTGGCGGTGCTCTGCGCAGCATACTGGTAGGCAGGTTATCGGGGCTCTGCGCGGCATACTGGTAGGCAGGTTATCGGGGCTCTGCGCGGCATACTGGTAGGCAGGTTATCGGGGCTCTGCGCACGGCATACTGGTAGGCAGGTGTCGGGGCTCTGCGCGGCATACTGGTAGGCAGGTGTCGGGGCTCTGCGCGGCATACTGGTAGGCAGGTGTCGGGGCTCTGCGCACGGCATACTGGTAAGCAGGTGTCGGGGCTCTGCGCACGGCATACTGGTAGGCAGGTGTCGGGGCTCTAGGAAACTTGGCACTAGTTGACGGAGCTGTGCATGAAATATTGGTAAGATGTTGGTGCTGTGCGCGGTGACCGGTCACATTAATATACGGTTCTGATGGTGCTGAAAAACCCAGGGTGCAAAAGGAAACCATAAATATCATATGTGTGGCTGGACCCCCACTGGTGCCCCTCAATGGTAGAACAAATGTGATTTCACATTTAAAAGGTATAGCCGTTCATAGTAGACGTATACAACAAAAGCATTTATTAACATAAGTGACACTGTATTCTCGCCAGAACTGCAAAACAAACATAGATAAATGTAAACAGAGAAGCAAATGATATGGCAAACTGTAACCAGATGTTACGAGCCGTAGCGGCTCATTACCTCCCTTGTCGGTCACTTCCGGTCTCTTCGTCTCGTCCATCACCATGGCAGCGGATGGGATGCTAACATAATCGGTGCGGCGACCTGGCAAGTGTAGGCAGCTGGGCGCGTGCGCAATGGGTGTAATTAATTAACCAGCTTGAAATGTGGCTGATTAGGCCCCCTGGTTGCCTGCTCTCTGATTGGGCAACACTTGTATTCAAGGCAGAGAGGGCTTAGCGTCCCTGCCGGTTATAGCGTCCTATGTGTTGTGCATTCTGCTGACTTGCATTTGTTCCTGTGGATACTCTATCTCTGACCAGTGAAAGGAATGAAAAGCTGAGTTCAAATAAACGTTAGTCTCTCAAAGAAAGCGCAGAGATCAGTTGGTAACTAATAGTACCTTATAGTGCAGTAAAGGCTTCCTGACAACAACTGCTGAAATTCTAATATAGCAGCACTATATATTTCTGAATTTGCACTACAAAGTGTTTGGGGTATCATTAAAATGGATTCACAGCAGTACACGTATGAGCAGAAGCAGCAACCAGCTGCTGCCACCAGTCCTGATGGTAGTCTTCCCTCTACGTCATCTGGTAAAGCCTATGTAAAAGTACATAATCTTTTGAAGTCAGGGAAAAAAATCACACAAAAAAATACCTTTTACCGTGTGGAAGAGAAAAAGAGCTGTAATAGAGGTAAAGTTAACAGCTGAAAAAAAAAATTGCCAACATGCCATTCTACACACGCAGTGGCGAAGAAAGAATGAGGCCTTCGCCTTTCTCTATTAGTGCGAGATCTAAAAATGTTACTAAAGCTTCTTCTTGTAAGGTCATTCGTGACCAATAAAGACCAAGTAATTAGGAGTCCAAAAATGGTGCACAACTACTGTTACGTGTGAACATAAGGCAGAAGAAAATGTATGCTCAAAATCAGAAATGACAGCCATCCCTGAGGAGAGTCCATTAATGAGTGGTATGTGTGATCGTGACCATTCTGATAGTGTACCCATAAAGAAGGGCCCTTTCAGCATTTCTGAGTGTAGCCGGTGATGCACCAATTGAGGATGCCACTTTGGAATTGGAAGAGGACGAGGGGGATATTTGTGTAGCTAATGAGGATGTTGATGAGGCTGTTTGTGTAAGTCCTGCATCAGTGGAAGCAGTTTTGGCATGTGACTAGAAGAAGGCCATTGTAATGCCTGGGCATAAGACCAAAAAAGCCACTTATGTGTGGAATTATTTGTACCCAAATCCTGACAACAGTTGTATAGCCATTTGTAGTGTATGTAAAGCCACAGTCAGTCGAGGGAGGGACCTTAGCCATCTTGGAACCTCACCCATGTTATGTCATTTGACGAGAGTTTATGGCAAGGTGTTGGAAAAAACTGAAAGTTATGGCCAAAAAATAACAACAAACACTCCATCATCAGCTAGGACCCTTCTCTCACCTACATCCCGACGCCTGCAATCTACACCCACAACACCGTCCTCATCAATATCCTCAGTAGCGATCTGAGTTAGCCCTGCAGCCAACTTGGTAAGGCTCGATGACTCCTGCATTATAATTGATTCCTCTGAAGAATGTTTGAGCGTTAGTCCCACTGCTGCTGCTGTTGCTGCTGCTGGGGGTGAATCTTCCTCCCATAAGCAGCCCAAGAAGAAGAGCACTAGTACTTTACAACAATTAACTGTGAAAGTCTTTTGCTAGAGTAAGCAAATATGACAGCAGTCACCCAGTTGTCAAGCGGATCACAGACGCCATGGCTACTATGCTGGTGTTAGATCTGTGTCCAATATCCACTAGAAACGCAGCTGGTTTTTCAGTTAATTGATGTTTTGTGTCCCCGTTACAAAATTCCATCGTGACACCATTTTTCACGAAAAGCTATTCCGCAACTGTACCAAAACGTTTGTAAAAATGTACTAATTGGGCTCAAAAATGCCATTCTACCCACTGTAGACTTAACCACAGATATGTGGACAAGTGGAAGTGGCCAAACCAAAGACTATATGACTGTGACAGCCCACTGGGTTGGTCATTCGCCTTCACCAGCAGGAACAGCAGCAGCATGTACACCACTACATAACATTTGTCACAGGCAGGCCACTCTTTGTATCACCGGCTTCACTAACAGGCATACGGCTGACAATTTGTTACGTAAACTAACGGATGTCATTGATACATGGCTTATACCACTTGGACTTTCCCCAGGACATGTTATTTCTGATAAAGCCAACAATATTGTGCGAGCATTACAGCTGGGTGAATTCCATCACATTCCCTGTTTTGCTCGCACACTAAACTTATTGGTGCAGAGCTTCTTGAAAAATAACCGTGAGGTGCAGGAGATTCTTTCGGTGGCCTGTGAAAATTTCGGGACATTTCCGGCATTCTGACACAGCATGTAGGAGATTGCAGCAGCTCCAAGAACAATTTAACTTGCCCTGCCACCAACTTAAGCAAGAGGTGTTAACAAGGTGGAATTCCACCCTGTACATGCTTCAGAGGATGGAGGAATAGCGCAAAGCGATACAAGCGTATTGCACAAACCATGACATTGGGAAAGGAGGGGGAATGTATTTGTCTTGCACAGTGGAGAATCCTGTCTGTGCTGTGCAAGGTGCTGAAACCATTTGAAGTTGTGACATGTGAAGTGAGTTCAGACTCTGCGTGCTTGAGCCAAGTCATTCCCTTAATTAGACTTTTGGAAAAGCAGCTTGACAAACTGAAGGAGGAGATGAAAGCAAGCAATTCTGCAAAGTATGTTGGCCTTGTAGATGAAGTACTTAGTTCGCTTCGCAATGATCCAAGAGTTATTAAAATCTTGAAGTCAGATCACTATGTTTTGGCAACTGTGCTTGATCCGAGGTTTAAGACCTACATCGATTCTATGTTTCCAAATGACCGAGATCTGAACAGTTGCAAGGAGCTATTGGTCAGCAAGTTGTCCGCTGAACTGGGCCTTGGCTTGACGATGTCTCCTCCTTCAGTTTCTCAGGCAGCTGCTGCTCGGAATAAATTGCACATTCCTTAGACAAGCAGGGATAACGCAGGTGGCAGACCACAATAGTTTGACATCTGGGCTGGTTTGAAAGATTTTACCCAAAAAAGTGTGACCTCGGCCATAACTCCATCCAATCCTACTATTAACATGCAAAGGATGGTGGAGGATTATTTTCAAGAGTTAATTGATATGGAAATGTCAGACAGTCCCTTTCCATACTGGGAGGAAAAACAAGCCATTTGGAAACCCATGTACAAACTTGCTTTGCAATACCTAAGCTGCCCACCCTCCAGTGTGTACTCAGAAAGAGTATTCAGCACAGACGGGAACCTTGTCATTGATCGACGTAGGAGGTTACTTCCTAGAAATGTGGAAAAGATGATGTTCATCAAAATGAACTACATCTTCCACGAGGAAGGCCTTTACCGGCAAATACATCCAAGTACTGACTGTTCTCTAATGGCGGATTCCAGCGTAGATGAATTAATAGTCTGTGATGATGACGTACACACTGATGAGGGTGAGGATGATGCTGAAGAAGATGACGACATCATCTTGACAGTGTAGAATTCACTTCACATCACTGTTGGTCTAAGATGCCTTTAGGCCATTGATAGCTTATTTAAGGAGGGCCTAGCAAGGATTAAACTGTATTTTTTGTAATTTGCACTAATAAGTTTAGTGTGTAATATACACCCAAAGATAAAAGGAGCTTTGGTCATTTTGATTTATCATACAGTCTTTGCAGGCTGCTTTTTTGTAACTTTCACTATAAGTGTAGGGTGTAATATACACCCAACTGGCTTTTTACTTTGGATTTCAATAGCTCTTTTTAGTGCGTTGTCTGGCACCCTGGATTGGTGTGTGTCTGATAAAAGCACACATCCCGGGGGGGCGGGGGGTCAGCGTTCGTTGACATTTACTAGCTGTAGAATTACCTCACTTATCCAAGAAACAGGTGGAGCGATCGATTGTTGCCATGTATTACCTGTAGAATTACCTCACTTATCCAAGAAACACGTAAAGCGCCCGTTGCAATGTTTTCTAGATGTGTTAGGAACTGCCATATGTTTGAGTAGTTGCTCTGTCGCTTATCATCCACCCAAATCGCTGCAGTATTTGGCTGAAAGTGTATGAAAAGCATATTGTGACCTTTGAGATGGTCAAAATTGAATGGAAATGACTGTAAATTAGTGTTAGTGAGGTTAATAATAATGTAGGTACAAAATAATACCTGAATTATGTTATTTTAGCCCAAAAAATAGAATTTTGTTAAAAATACCAAAATCAAAACACGCAAGGGCGGTTTTGGAAAAACCAAAACACGAAGGTATTCCAGATCCAAAACCAAAACACGGAGGTCAGTGAGCATCTCTAGTTTTAAGATTGTAAATCCATTGTGTCTCTTCCTGCGATATCTATTTGACCTACACTGCTGATCCCTATATATCTAAGGGAGAAAGGATTATGTGTGTGGCTTTTAGAATAGTGTTCCGAGATACTATGTGCTTCAAACTCCCTTTTGATGTTTCTATGATGTTAAGAAACTGTTGTGTGTAATTTCCTAATTGTCCGCCCAACATGCTGTTTACCACGGGCATTCCAAAAGGTATATCACCCCTGTGGTGTCGCAGGTAAGTTTTTCTTTTATGGTATATTCTTGTCCTCTAACATCAAATTTGAAGCTCTTAATGACAATTGTCGTAAGTTGTCTGCTGATCTTACAGACATGGCACCTGTTCCAGTAATAAAACTCGTTATTCTCGTTGAACTAGGTCCCTATTTCTAATGGTACCATGCTTTTGACCAGTTGGTTTCTAAGGTTCTGCCTTCTTATAAATACATTTGGGTTTTTCTAGTAGGATTTCTTTTAATTTCTCGTCCCCCAGTAATATTCCCCACTGTTTTTTAATGATCTCAAAAGCTCATGAATTGTGACTAAATTTAGTAACAAAAGGAAGGTTTTTCCTGTTGTGTGTTTATAGATTACATACTGTTGATATCTCTTTTCATGACACACAGTATACTATCTAACACTTCACATTCTATCAATAAATAAAGACACTGACACAATGCTTCAGTGTAAGGCCAAGGTTTATTGATTTTTATGATGCTTATGGTGGCGGTGAAAGCCCTTGCAGGTCAGCTACCAACGAATACCCGAACCAAAATCAGTATATGGCCACCCGGCACTCAACACCGTTACCAGGACTCCTCCCTACAATTTGGCCGGTGCTAAATCTGGCATCGGCGTGACTACATTGTGAGTCCTTCTGGACTCACAATGATGTGCTCACACAAAGCAGGTCCAGGGATTCCCCACACAAAGGAACCATGAGCCATGTGGCTTCTTAAGGGTCATTGACTCCAAAAGATTTCCTGCCAACGAATGGAGTCCTTTAATGGACATCCAGCCTGCCACCAAGTTTCCTTACCATACCAACTCCCCTAAAAACTGCTCTAGGAAAAGCCAAATACCTTCCTGTGATAGGTGTACTCCATCCCATCTATACAGGCGATCCTGCTCCACCATGATTAATGGGTGGTGAATCACTACCCCCCCCTTCCCAAAGGACCTAACTATATTGGACGAGGAGCAGTTGGGATTGTTAACTAAGTCCATCATGATATGGCTAGGAATATTGCACCTCCACAAAAGTCTGGGAATCGCATCTGAACATTATAAATGTACCACAAGAAATTTAGTGTGAATGGTGTACAGATCCTCCCTAAGTGAAGAACTAGGACATCAGGGGGACCTGTGGCATGTACTTCAGCTGAGAAGTAGCAAGGCAACCCAAGCCATGCCTCTCCTTCCTAACCACCGTACATTTACGTTTTGTGACAGATTTCATGCACCAACCATAGCTCCCCCTTGAGTGGTCTAACACCCTTAACTTGAGAGCACAGCCAAATCGGGCAAATGTCATTCTCCATATGAGCCGTACTCCGCATCTAATGTTCACGGCCACTCTGATCTGTCTTCAATCTGAGAAAATCCCATTATCAAGTGCTATTATGTGCCTAGCTGCCAGCACTGCTCCTACATGATGTTTAGTTTGAGTGACCATCTTGCTAACTCTAAAGGCGCCAAAGAAAGCAAGCGAAAAGGCCACGCTAACGATAATTCCTCGTATCCATCCGTAGTTAGCAGAAATTATTTGCCACAGAATATGTTCGTCTTTAGGCCTTCTGGCATCCTCTACTGACGGGCACAAACGAGACCAACTCTTAATTGCATTTGAGATAAGGAAACCTTTAGTTAGGTCTTTACGCACTCTTAAGTATGCCCTGAAGCCTATTGACTCTGATCCTTCCGTATGCAGCCCTGTCAGCGTGACACCACTGGGGCAGCTAGACTCTAATGTCCCCCTTTATCTCATCAGATTACAGCAGACGTGAGGGGGGTCATGTGAACCCACATGTGGCCAATTGCAGTTTGTGACAAAATATCCTGCCCATGGGTTTGACTCAGCAGGCAAAATTGAGAGAGCCTAGCAAAGATTGTACTTGGTGTAAAGGGACTTTTGAGAGAGCACAGCTATAGCCTAATCAAAGCTTCCATTTTGGCTATTTTATACCTGGGCAGTCGACAGCAACTGTCCATTGTGTCAATTTCAATGCCCAGGAAAGATAAGCAGGTGCACAGGCCCTCTGTTTTATCGTGTGCTACTGGGATGCCAAGTGTCACAAACAATGCTGGTGCCGCAAAAAAATGTATCCACACATACCTGTATGTAGGAGTTCGCAGGTATGTAGGAGTTCGCAGGACCTACAAATCAGAAATCGGCCAAGTAGTGGGCGATATTGGAAAGTCACGTTCCTGAATGTACACACCAGTGCAGGAGGGAGATAAACCTCTCGAAATAAGCACATGATACAAAACAGCCCATGGGGAGGCACTTGTCTACATAATAACCGTCTGGCAGCCAGAAGCCCATATAGCAAAACAAATTTGGAGGTAGGGGCAAAAAGCTGACTCAATGTCAATTTTAGATAATTGGGCCCCCCTTCTGAACACTATAATCAACTGCAGGGCCTCCTTGAAGATTGATGGGTAACCGAGCTATGCTCTGAAATGGTGTCCTCAACCGAAGCGCCCTGCGGGTGGGAGAGGTGCTGTATTAGCCTAAACTCGCCAGGTGCCTTCTTTGGGACCACCCACAGAGAGGAAATGATTAACTTGGAAATAGGTGGTGTGGGGAAAGGACCTGCCATGCGAGCTAAGCTGATCTCTTTCCGGACTTTATCGGCCAACATGTGATGGAAAAACTTTGCTGAGCGCAAATTCCTCCCTAACCAAACCGTTTATGGGAATTCTAAAACCGACACGGAAACTCCATTTGAACAACGAAGCATTCCCAGTGTCTGGAAAGAGCCTTAGCCATTTGGCCAGCTCTTGAGACCTTATCGGAGATAGGGCTTTAAGGAGGACCCCTGGAAGCACCGTCGGCACCAGAACTTTTGAGCGAGGTGTGTACCTCTACATTGTGTGCAGGAGTGCTTATACTTGCATGATGCACCCCTTGCACATTCGCCTTCATTCAACGTGAAACGCCTGTTTTTATGAGGCACTGGAATACTATGTGCGCCGGAGACCTCGCAGGACAGCTAGCAAGCACGGGGACACTCCCAGGATGCACCATGTCCATCCAGATTTCCACATCTTTAAATTTAAATAGAGTGACGTCTTGTCCGCTAACTTACCTCCTAAAGTGCTCACCATACGTGCTTCTTCTGTTGGCTGGAGTATAAAATGGACTTAACCCCTAGTAGGTAAGTGCATGACTTGGCACAAATGTGATGCGTTTATAATCGTTCAGCTTATGGCTTTACTTGTCATCGTTTCTGTTTTTGGAGCGAACAAACTATCTCTGGCAGTATTTCTGACCATAGTTTGGGCTTAATCTACTAATAACCCACCATAGTCATGTTCAAGAAACCTGTTTTTTAGAATCTCTGCTTGTATGTTATATAAATCTAAAGACGAACAATTCCTCCTTAATCTAGTGAATTGTCCCTTTTGGAATATTTTCAAACCACTTTTTATGGTGGTTACTGTCTGCCGGTATGTATGAATTACATTCGACTTTAGCAACCAATCAGATTCTCGCTGTTATTTTGTAGAATGTACTAAATAAATGGTAACTACAATTTGGTTGCTATAGACAACATCTCCACTTTTTCAAACCGGCAATTTAGTAAATATACCCCTTAGTCTTGATTTTATTGTTGTTGATGTAGATTTCAAGAACCAAAAATACAACTCCTGTGGTGCTGACGTTAAAAGTGAATCTTAGGTTAAGGTTGTTAGTGTTAATATGCCGGACAAAGAGATTGAGGTCATCCTTGGAATCGGTCCTTATACATAGTATATCATCTGTGTACCGGTGCCACCCTAAGATGTCATCAGGAATGGGTTGTTACGCCATATGGTGGTATTTTCCCAGTGGACCGTGAACAGGTTCTCGTAACCGGGTGCGAATTTCGTGCCCATAGCGGTTCCTCGAATCTGTCTATAATGCCCACCATTGACTAAGAAGTAATTGCGTTCTAATATAAAAAGAATACTGTCCATGGTGACGTTCATTTGTTCCGTTTGGAATGTCAGATTAATTTTCCACAATGGTTCTGACATTCTGCTTTATGGTCCGTTATAGTATAGAGTGAAGTGACATCACACGTCATCAGTGTATAGCCTGCATTAGGGCAATAGATCTCAGAGGGGTAAGATGAGACACCCCATCCCGTGACTGTTGTCAGGAAGCTGATACTGCACTATAAGGTACAATTAGTATCCAAGTGATCTCTGCGCTTTCTTTGAGGGGCTGACATTTGTTTGAATTCAGCTTTTCAGTCATTTCACTGTATTCGGACGTCTGTTTGGGCTTCATGGTGTGCAAGAGAAACTATCAACCATTTCACTAAAATACCACAGTGCAAATACTTGCCCTGCTGATAACGCTGTCACGGGACTTATTATATTTTACTGACTGATATATTCTTGGATCTGCTACTTACAGGTATTAATAAGGGCAACATCGTTCTCGTGATTATATTTTACCTTCCATACGGAACAATAAATAATGCACTTACTGGATATATGCTGAATTATTGGTCTGGTTATAGTTTGCTTCTCTGGTTACATTTATCTATGTTCGTTTGGCAGTTCTGGCCAGATTACGGTGTAACTTATGTTATGCTTTTTGTTGTATATGTCTACTATGAACAGTTATACCATTTAAATGTGAAATCGCGTTTCTTCTGCCACTGAGGGGCCCCAGAGGGAGGTCCAGCCACACATGACATTTATTGTTTTCTTTTTGCTCCCTGGTTTCAGTATTTTTTGTAACAGCTGGAACAGTCTATTGCAAGAAAATAACACAATACATGAAAGATATAGATATTTAATAAATCCCAGTGGAGGGCGGAAAATGTGCTCCATCAAATCAAGAGTCCAACCTCCTACGACGGCCCCTTCTAATAAAACAAAATGTTTAAAAGTTTCTCTTTAAATACAGCCGACGCTTCTGAAGCACTAAGCTGCCTCCACCCCCCCCCCCCCCTCCCTAAAATCACCCTTTGTATTACGCATGCACCGCTCACCATGGTAATGTCCCTGAGCTCCATACCTCCGAAGTTGGGGAAACTGTTCCCAATTGTAAAGCGCTACGGGATTTGCTGTGGCTATATAAATAAATGATGATGAGTCAGGACTGAAAGTGGTGAGGTACATGTGCTGGGCTCGGTGGTAGTAGTCATTCCGATGACTAGCAGTCTGACAATGGTTATACAGACAGCAAAATTGCAAAACCTGTAAGAGCAACATGTAGAAAAGACGCTTACTGAAAGCATGTGTTGTATAAACCCCTACAGCATAAATCGCAGCACTGTGGATTTACGTCATTTAAATTGGTGACACTCACATTCCAGGTATTAAGGTGGCTGCTAGGACCTGACGCCTAGATCAGTAAAAACCAGTTAGGTTAGACTTTTTACTAATGATTCTACATTCAGCCGCCGGGTCCTGGCTGGTTGGAGTTTTCTAAATCTCATGTCTCTATAACTATTGCTGGACTCCTAGTCATGGCAATGATGAGCCCCACCCGCTGGGTTAATGCCTTCAGGTAGGGTCTGGGAATGAGTCCATTATTGTTAAATTAAAAATCTATTTTCTGCAATCTTTGTCTCGATGCAGCAGTTGTGTCTGCTAAATACTTATTGCACAGTTCTACATCCATTGTTCTCTACACTGTACAAGAGAACACTTCAGCTCAGCAAGTGAGTCCCTATTTTCCACGGAAAGTCACAAGTTTGTGAAAATATCCCTATTTTTCAGCATTACAATCTATTCTTATTTTATAGGCTTTATAGGTTGATTGTTCTTGAAAAGGAGCATTTAAAGAGAGTACAAGTATGTTATATTATATTATAATCACATTAAGGAAATATGACACATGAGGGATTGTTGTGTCCAAGGTCCATCTATTTCAAAATGTTGGAAACTGTGTAAAGTGATCTTAAAAAGTGTGATTAGTGGCAGCGGTGTGTTTCAGATATCTGCCACTGTCCCTGTCTTTATATTCAGTAAATCAACAGCTATGAACATATGAGCGGTTATTGGCAATGACTGATAAGTTGGAAAACAAATAGTCGGATTACATTATTACTAACAGTTATTTACATAGCACCAGCATACATGCTTGTAGAATCATCCTATGGGATAAAATGTTATTATTCTAGAACTGCTCTTCGACGATGTCTCATTAATTTACTGAAAAGCAAAATCCCTTCTTAGAGACACGCACACTATATAAACGTGTGTGTGTGTATATATATATGTGTGT